>NW_026623100.1:12008301-12318961 GCF_023065955.2 Ursus arctos
AACTCCCCACACTCTAGGGGCCATCTGGCTACTCAGTTAGACAGGCTATTTGCACCCCTTCTGGCCTAAAAGGCTCCTATCTTCATGTGGGCCCACTGGGGAGACCCCCGCGGGGCTGGCGGGGGGCCCCGGGCCCTCCTGTCAGATGGCGCTCTCATGGGAGGCTTTGTGCAGCAAAGAGTTGCGCTCATTGAGAAGAGTTGTGGTCTCATCTACCACGGGCAGCTCGGACTTCCCGGCTAAGTTCTCCGTGCAGATGGTGCAGCCATCCAGGGGAAACTGAGGGCAGTTCTCCATGCGTGAGGCCAGCAGCCCATTCTGGTACTGCTGTCGAGTGATCTGGAGGAGGAAAGGATGAGGTTCACACAGAGCTGGGCCTGAGGGGCAAACCGTGTAAGACCCGGGGAAACAATGCTAGCCAGGGTTGGGGCTAGGAGTCCAGAAGAGAGGACGTGACGAGCCGGAAAAAGTGAGGAGCAAGAATAAGGAGGACACCCATCTCGGGTCTGGGCCCTCTGTGCTGTGTGTGGCGGATGAAAGAAAGAAGTTGCTGATTCCCAAGGCAGAGGGATCCAATGCCCAGGACGAGGAAGACAGCGCTGCCCTGAGACGGAGACATGGGAAGCACTCACCTTAATGTACTGGAGGTCCATGAGCGCCCGCACACTGAAGTCGGAGATGTACTGGCCCAGGATGGAGCTGCCAAACTGGTTGGTGCTGCCCGCCAAGGTGGCTGTGCTCGTGAGATCCGTGCGGTCCGGGTAACTAAGGGAGGCCGAGCGGCTGAGGGTGGTGGGGTGGGACGGGGAGTGGTCTGTGGGGAGAGACACATGGTCAGGCCAGGACCCCCGGTGCCCCTCACAGCCTGTTGTCTAACCTATCCCATGGACACATGGCAGTGGGGCCCCCACTGGAACGGAACAGTTCTTAAGGACAAACAAGCCCCGACTGCAGAAGGTCTGACCTCATCAAAGCAAATGAGTTAGTTTGTTTAGAGGTGTTGTGCAATAAGTATTAAAAAGCCTACCAAAGCAGAAAACAAAAACCAAAGACACAATATTTATGTCTACAGAACCCCTCATTTCCCCAACAACTCATCGGTCAAGGGCAACACAATGATTACCCCGCCACGGGGGATCAGGCACGGTCCTTGTCTCCATAGCAGCTTGTATCAAGGGACATACACTGCATTCTTTTAAATTATACTAATAGGAAGAATATACAGTTTGTACCCTCTCACGACGCATCCGCACTGACCTCTCAACATGACGCCCTATTCACATCTTAACATGCTTGTAAGAGGTAAAAGTGTGTTCTGCACATGACCCGTTTTGTGTGGAAGAGTCCTGCCCACTCGTGTCTGCTGGGCCCATCAGTCTGACAAGGGGGACAGGGGCAGCAGGTCCCTCTCACAGGAGCCTAGAGCTCCCAGAGCTCCGGGCCTCTTGCACCAGCGGTTTCCTGCAGCCTGGTCCAAGTCCCCTGCTCCGAGGCAAAGCCTGGGGGGTAGTGGTGCAGACGCCTAGTCCCCCAGGGTCAACAAGGACTCTGTGCAGCCCATTGCAAAGAACGGGGCATGACTCAGTCGCAAATGAGGAAGGAACAGACTCCTTACTTTCAGAAAGGGACTGTACCCACAGCGTGCATCATGAGTTCTTACTTAGAGAACACTTAGAAAACAACGAAACGCACAAAGAAGTTAACTGTGAAGGCATGCTGGCTTCTTTTAAACAAACAGGAAGTGGACTAGGCTTATTTACTTAGTTGAGCACTTAAGTTACTAACTAACTACTAAGTTAGCTATTCTAACCAACAGCTCGGTGAAGAGAGCAAACATTATGAGTCCGGATGACTGAATGACCAACACAGCTTTCACTGAGACTGACCCGAGTACTACTCGGTCTTTGAGCTTCATTCCTGAAACTAGGAGCACAGAGTCTGGATAGTCTGTGACCGGACAGTGCACAACCATTAGAGGGTCGTGTGTGTGTCACTTACCCTAACTTAAGTAACACCTCTGATTAAGATCTAGGAAAGAAGCACCGATACTATGGGTATTACCTAATATTTCACATTAACCATTTGGATGATGGAGTGCTTTTAATTAATGCTCATTAACACTCCAGAAACTGAAATTAAAAACAACACAAATTAGTGACATGGCCTTCTAAAAACTGAGGCCCTAAAAAGAAATACGCCAAAATACAAAACGTCTGTTTCTGAATAATGAAATTATGACACTTCTTAATTTTCTTTTTTTTTTTTTTTTTTTAAGATTTTACTTATTTATTTTAGATGCAGAGAGAGACAGCGCTAGTAGGAGGGGCAGAGGGAGAGAGAGAATCTTAAGCAGACTCCACACTGAGCGTGGAGCCCAACGCAGAGCTTGATCCCAGGACTCTGAGACCATGACCTGAGCTGAAACCAAGAGTCGGTCGCTTAATCAACTCTGCCACCAGGCACCCCAATACTTAATTTTCCTAAGACCTTTTTCCCTTTTCTCAATTTTCTAAATAAGCTATGTTGCTTTTGTGATTGAAACAGAACAATAAGGGGGTGCCTGGCTGGCTTAGGCTGTGGAGTGTGTGACTCTCCATCTCGGGGTTGTGAGTTCAAGCCCCACACTGGGTGTGAAGATTACTTAAAAATAAAATCTGGGGCGCGCTGGTGCCTCAGTTGGTTAAGAATATGACTCCTGATTTCAGCTCAGGTCATGATGTCAGGGTCATGAGATCGAGCCCCGCGTCAGGCTCCACGCTGGATATGGAGCCGGCTCAAGATTCTCTTTCTCCCTCTCCCTCTGCCCTTCCCCTGCGCTCGCTCACTCCCTCTCTCAAAAATATAAAAATTAATTAAAATCTTAAAAAAATGAAACAGAATAATAAATACGTAAAAACGACAGGGGTGTTTTGACTTGGCAATTCCATTTCTGAAAGGATATCCTAAGGACATAATCTTAAACACAGAGAAAGTTTTTTCATAAAGAGGTTTGCATCATGGTGTTATTCAGAACACAGACCCCAATGACTGTACATAAGGGGGATAAAAATGAAGGCACGTGGGGGGCGCCTGGATGGCACAGCGGTTGAGCGTCTGCCTCCGGCTCAGGGCATGATCCCGGCGTTCTGGGATCGAGCCCCACATCAGGCTCCTCCGCTATGAGCCTGCTTCTTCCTCTCCCACTCCCCCTGTTTGTGTTCCCTCTCTCGCTGGCTGTCTCTATCTCTGTCGAATTAAAAAAAAAAAAAAAATCTTAAAAAAAAAAAAAATGAAGGCACGTGTGCTTGGGGGAACACTGTATGGCTCGAACAAGAGAGCTGATGGAAAAGCATCTCTGTTCCTCTATTAGATCAGAACAGCAGGACCCAAGCCATGGAAGCATAAACTCCGGGCCAGTATGGAACAAGAGCAAGTACAGAAGAGAAAAGGGGGCTGAGGTGTTGGCCAAGGAGGACCAACATGGTCCACAGAATCACCCACTCGAAGGCTGTTAGCAGCTTCCCACTTCCTATCACAACCAAAAGCTGGCTGTCTGAAAGGGATGAGTGACTTCTAAGTCACCTTTTTACTTTTTTTTTTTTTAAGAGAATCAATAGAAAAGTTTGTTTTGGGACAGTTGAGAGGGAGAAAAACCCTGCTGTAATGAAGATAAAATGGGAAATGATGGACTCTGGTTTTCAGGACCGTCGGGGCCTCAGGAGCTTCTGTAAGGTACACACCGAGACTGGAGCTCAAAGGCACTTGTAAATGCTCTTAACGTCCTCCAGGGCTCACCAGGCCAGAACTCTGAGGGGGAGACCAGCACCTTCTGCCACCCTCTGCTGCCTCCATATAAGTGGGATGGGAGTCCCGTGAACTGAGTGAGTCAGCCGACACAGTTTCCAGTGAGCCTGGGATAAGGCCTAGGACTGTGACATATCAAAGGCCAGAAACCGCATGTGGCATTGGGCCTTTTCCTCAATACTTTCCAATTGGAATGTCACACTTCAGCTGTAATCGAGAAAAAACAAATAAAAATTGAGCTCTAACCGAACATTTCACACCCCTTCTCTCACTGTTCCTGACAATTCTAAGAAGTGGGCACATGTATTGTTCCCATTACACAAGAGGGAACAAAAGACTGAGAGGAAGTCAGCTCCCGGAATCTTGACTTCCTCATTTTAGCTAGCAACTGCAGAGACAGCATTCACACAGGGCAGTCTGCCCGGGGCCGCACTTCTGATGCCCGGTGGCTGCCTCCCCCTGGCAGGCAGACACCAGCAGCAACAGAATGAAGAGCAAAGCCTGTGAAGAAAGGAGGGAAGTTTTTTGGAGAAAGCTGATGAGATGACAGGGCATCCTGATGTTTGTGAGTGGCCTTGATCAGGAATGCAAGGAAATGCTGGGCTCGTTCAGCCTGGCCGGAAGCAACCCTCCTCCCTTCCCACTCTAGCTGTGCCTCTGTGCGTGCATGCGCGCACGTGTGTGTGTTTGTGTGTGCGCGCGTGCGTGCATCTTCTCAAGGAACTAGGGACCTTTGGGGAAGCCCTTCCAGGACCAGGGCAAAGCCCCCAGTAACTGGGCCCAAGGCCAAGCAGAGCTGGTGCAAATCAGGCTGGCCCACAAGTGTAAACGGAGGGGGGAGATGACCCGAGATGCGAGTGGGGAGCCCCAGTGGCTGCTGGGAGAGGTTAATAGAGCTGTGGTATGTGGGCTCAGGCGATAGGTGGCAGTGCAAACTTCTCCAGCCATGCCGTGTTACCTGAGAGCCAGGAGAGCAGGGAGTTCCGCTTGCCAGGCGGACACCCGACCTGGGTTGAAGGCACTGGAGCAAAAGAGGAAAAGGTCAGCGATGGGTAGGGTGAGGAGGCAGAACATGGAGGCACAGGAACAGGATGGAGAAGCAGACCAGCTGGGGGCCAGTCTCCCTTGGGCAGGGAGGGGGCAAAATGGAAAGGGGGACTCGGCTCTGATGGGGAGGGAGCAGACCAATGAACTCTGCTCAAAGAGGGGCAGAGGCTCCCACAGTGAAGCCAGAGCCCCCCCCAGAAGTCTTCTCTCCCTTCTGGCCACTCCAAGTGGAACCTGAGTGCCTCCAGGTCACAGGATAGAGCCAAGGACTCTGGCCCAAGCCTCTGAAGCATCGCTGCGGAGAAAAAATGCCTGGAAGAAATGTTCCACAACCATGTGCCCTTCTGGACAAGATTTCCCCCAGCTGGCTGGCAAGAGGTGCTCTTGGGAGGGGCCAAGAAGTCCTCCCTAGGCCCAAGGCATCCAGACAGGGGCCCCCTGCTCCAAAACCCAGCTCTGGAGCCTTGTCTCCCCACTGCTTCCTTCCTGGAGCCTGCTCATGCTGGGAGAGGGGCAGAGCTGTGTCACGCCAGTGGGTAAGCTGAGCTGTACCAATATACAGGGGCGCCCTGACCCCCTGCGCACAGGCAAAGCACAGAGGCTCTCCACGAGCCACACACACACCACAGTGTGTGGCCTGCCCCCCAGCAACAAAGTGGACTTTCACTTTCCAGCCTGCAGCAACCCAGGGCCCCACTCAAGGCTCAGACGGGCCATACAACTAGCAAGAAGCTGATCTGGCACAACTAGGGTCTTGCCTGCAGGGTGTCCATTCCGGCCACAAGGTCCCTCTGGCAAAGGGAGCCTGAGCCGCCCAGGACTAGAGAAGCAGAAAGCACCAGAGTGGCCAAAGTGGCCCTTCCCTGGACTTCCCACAACCTCTCTTGGAGGGTGTGTCCAGTCCCCTTTTTGCCCCAAGTCCCTTTATGCCATCAGAACTGCCCTTAACCAAAAGTGTGGCTGAGCCCCCTGAAAAGCCAAGCCCATCTGCAGCCTAACCTTCCTGGTAAACAGGCCCTGGCCTGACTCCCGACCATGGACACCCTGGATGGCCTCATTCCCTACCTCAGTTCTCCTGCCCTGGTCTTCGTGAGCCAGACGCTGTCACCTCCCTCCACCTGCCTTCTCTCACTCTTCCTGCTGCTACGGCTACTTGCTCAGCTGGCCCATTCTGCTATCATACTTGCCCTGCTCCAAGGCCACTCATGGCTTCTCGCTTCCTATCACAACCAAATGCTCCCTGACATGTCCTGACTCCCCAGGGTCCCCCCTACCCGGCGGCTCCCACAGGCTGGTCTCGCATCTCAGGACACACTCTCAGCTGCCTGCACCTTTTGCTCAGATTCCTCTTCCCACCTCTCCCTCCCCACGCTTGCAATCCCGTCGGCATTGGCCAGGCCCTGCTCCTCCCCACCACCCCCACAAGGCCCTGGCAGCTCTGGCCCTCAATGGCCTCGCTCTCCTCTGAGCCACCTGGACTGCCCCAGGTTCTGGGGTGCCAGTCCAAGTCTCCCCCCAAACCAGGTATGCTGGAGGGCAGCACGGAGGCAGCCCAGCGACTCACCAGAGGTGGGCGAGGACAGGGCCATGGTCCCGTAGTAGGAGAAGGCGCCTGTCTCAAACTTCATGTTCTCCTTCCCGGCCTCCACCTCCACCTTCCCCTGGAAGGACACAGGGTCAGGGTGACAAACAGACTTGAGAAGGAAAGCTCAACTGAGGGGGAAAAAAGGACGAGGCAAGAGGGAGAAGTGAGAGTGAGGACGAGTTGGTTCCAGAGCCCTGAAGAGCGCAGGGGCCCTGACCTGGAGGCTCCAGGGTGGCCTCTCAGGAAGAGGCCAGGCAAGGCGGAGCAGAGGCCCGGGGGTAGGCCCCACACAGGAAAGCCCTGCGTCCCCCAGCCACCTCAGCAGGTGAAGACGGCAGGCATGGAGCCAGCCGCTCACCTGCAGGATGAGGATGAAGTAGTCGGCTGGCTTATTTCGGGTGTACAGGTAATGGCGGATGTAGTATTTGTTGTGCTCGTCGAACTTGAGTTCCTGAATGACATCTGGGTACTTGAGTAGCCGAAGCAGGATCTTCTCTGATATCAGAGACGGGCTGAACTGGGGAACCTCTGTAGAAAGAGAGAAGACGACGACTTCACAGGCGGCCCTGGCCGGGCAGCACCAGGAACACGGTCACGGTGCTGGCTCACCGCCCGGGCCCTCCTGCCCGTCGTTCTGCCACCTCCGTGGGAAAGCAGCAACCCCTGGATCCAGACTGGTTAGACTCGTGTCTGCCTGCCTGGGCTGGAATGCCGGCTCCTGCACTGACAGTGAACGACCTTGGGCAAATTACTTAACCTGTGTCTCAGTCTCCTCATCTGTAAAATGGGGATTAAAAGTCTCATGGGGTTGGGTACCTGGGTGGCTCAATCGGTTAAGTGTCTGACTCTTGGTTTCAGCTCCGGTCATGATCTCAGGGTGGTAAGATCAAGCCTGCATTGGGCTCCGCAGCCCTCCTGAGATTCTCTTCCTCTCCCTCTGCTCCCTCTACCCCTCCCCTGCTCGTGCTCTCTCCCTCTGTCTCTAAAATAAATAACTCTTGGGGCGCCTGGGTGGCTCAGTTGTTAGGCGTCTGCCTTCAGCTCGGGGCGTGATCCCGGAGTCCTGGGATCGAGTCCGGCATCAGGCTCCTCCGCTGGGAGCCTGCTTCTTCCTCTCCCTCTCCCCCTGCTTGTGTTCCCTCACTCGCTGGCTGTCTCCTTCTCTGTCAAATAAATAAATAAAATCTTTAAAAAATAAAATAAAATAAAATAACTCTTAAAAAAAATTTTTTTTTCATAGGGTTGGGGCTCCTGGCTGGCTCAGTCGGTGGAGCATACGACTCCTGATCTGGGGTCACAAGTTAGAGCCTCACACTGGGTATAGATACTCCTTAAAAACACACACACACACTTGGTAGGGTCATGGTAGGTTAAACGGGATAATACATGTAAAGCACTCAGACACATGCCTGGCATATGGAAAGTGCTTCATAAATGTCACCATTATTATCATTAGCACCATCATCAATATCCTGTCAGGACAAATAAAGAATTAACACACTGTAGCAAGTGAGGTTGGGAAGGAAGTCAGATTTGGGGGGAGAAAGGGAATAGGCAGGAGCTTTTCAAATCAATCACCCCAGGTCCCCAAAGGGGCTATGAATCATGAGTGAGAAGAGAGGAATGTCATTGATCTAGAGGTCAAGTCCTGCTGGCCCCTGCATATGCAGGTGGCGGGGGGGGGGGGGGGGGGGGGGGGGGGGCGACAAGACCAGAAATGGATCCAGGCTCCTTTCCTCCCCTCCTCTTTTCTTTCTTTCTTTTTTTCTTTCTTTCTCTTTTTTTCTTTCTTTCTTTCTTTTTCTTTCTTTCTTTCTTTCTTTCTTTCTTTCTTTCTTTCTTTCTTTCTTTCTTTTTCTTTCTTTCCCTTTTCTTTTCTTTCTTTCTTTTCTTCTTCTTTTTTCTTTTATCCTCCCTGCTCTCCCAGTGGTTATTTCCAGAATTTGAATGCTTCCTAGAAGTTTGCAATGACAACCCAACAACAGAGAAAACAAATCACAGGGAGCACCCCAGGGATGAAGGGAAGCCACCTCGCTCCCTTTCAGAGGCAGCCACGTTTTCCCTGAACCTTTCACCGGCCACAGCCCTTGTCCCATGGGAGAAAGTAGCCAAAGGCCCAGGATTCCCCCTCTGTGACTGTATCCCACGAACACCTGAGGATCCTCCTCTTGCTCTTACCCGTGGCCAGGAAGCGATGAGCAGCCAAAAGGAGCTGAGGTGAAATTTTCACCTTGAGTTCATTGTCAGCATCTTTGAAGGCTGAGAAGTCGCGTTTGTTCTTCTCAGATACTCGTTTCCGGCTTCGGTTGTCAGCTGCAAGAGCAAGAAGCTAGAACTGAGAACACTGTCCCTGATGACTCAGGAACAGACTAGAACCTGCCCGCCAGCTCCCATCTCTGCAGTCCCCTCTTCCACACACACGAGAAGCAATGTCTGCATCAAGGCAGCGTCTCTGGCTCGATGCTGAGGCATGAAGGCCAGGGGGGACAAAAGTGACCTCCTCTCACTGATCCGAGCACTGTGCCCTCTGCTCACCCCAGCCAGCGTGAGGCATTGAGCTCCTGGGCCTCAGGGTGCTGGGCTGCCACATCCCTGCACTGCGGCCTTCCCACCTAGGGACACATAGAGTGTGAGCAGGAAAGGGGTTCCAGGCCAATGGAAAGAGTGGAACTCACTGTACATATCCGACTCATCCAGGATCTCAGACTTGATGATCTCCTCAATGACGTCCTCCAGGGTGACCAGGCCCAGCACCTCGTAGAAGGGGTCACCTTCACCCTCGTTGTTCACCTTCTGCACGATGGCCAGGTGCGACTTCCCTGGGGGGACAATGCAATGAGTCAGACAGGAGCAAAGGGCCCAGTCATGAGATGCCTCCACCAAAATGTTAACACATTTGGGGTCATGAGTCACTGGGGTGGGGTCATGGGTGGTTTTTTCCCTTTTCTGTATTTCTTGAAGTTTCTGCTGCAAACAGATATTGCTTTTATGAAAAGGAAAACCAGAAGTTTTTTTTTTTTAATTTTAAGGCATTTCATTAAAGTCTTTTTGTTTCATTAGAATGAAAATGGCAAGGTCCTGCCTGGTGCCATGTTATCAGGGTCCCCTGAGAGTCCTGGAGGAGGGAAAGACCCACACTGACAACCTGTGGACAGTGCAGCCATCGGCTGGAGACGTGTGTGTGCCAACTGGACGTGGGGCTCCTCAGACGCTGCCCACGGGGCCTCAAGGGCCACTCACATTCCTTCACCCTGCTCTCCTTGGCAAACGCCCCAGCATGTACCCAAGGGCCGTGATACTGCCCAAGGCAAAGGCTCTCAGTTCCCAAAACCATTAACAAATTAGCCCAGGCTGTAATTAGGCCAGGCAAGTACTATAATTAGAGAAGGGCCACCCCTTCAACCTAAAACAAGAGAAAGTCAGAAGGCAGAGGGAGGGGAGGAGAGACCCTCCACAGAAGCTCTGCAGGGTGGCAGGGCTTTCCAGGCCTTCCTTCCAGGGTTCTACCCTGTTCCTATGCCCCTTGTGCCAGTGTGTGACAGGAGGGAGACAGCCAAGGCTTGGCCCGCACTTCCGTTTGAATGGAACTGTGTACTCCACAAAGGAACACAGGTTTGGAGCAGCCTAAGGGAAAAAGCCCTGGGAGAGCTGAGAAGGTCAAGCCAGGGTCTCCTGGGCAGCTTCCCCTTCACAACCCAGTCTGAGGGCCCCACTCGAAGGACTTCTCTGTAGAGGGTGTTTTCCAAGTCTCCAAGGCCACTGCAGATCCCCCAACCCCAAGATATGCCCCTCAGAACTCCAGAGAGGTGCCAGTTCTCAGGACCAGCATTTAAAACAATGAAATAAAGGAACAAGATAGCAGAGAGCACCGCATGTGATGAGGGGGGAGTACTGTTTTATGCAACTTTCCCTATCACGTGCCGGTCACTGTGATACACTCATCTCCAGCTCTGAGTTGTGGTCAAAAACACTTCCAGCCCCTTGCTAGAACTATGCACGTAGACCAGACCTAGAAAGAATCATGGCTACACTCGATCAAAGACTTCCCAGGCTCTTCTAGATGTGAGCCAATGACAGGGAAGCAGCCACTCAGAGCCAGGACCCCGGGGTCTGACCCCAGGCCTCTCTGCCTGCTGCAGGCTGCCCACCCAGGAGGGCCTTCCAGAGACAGAAACAATGCTCTCAGTGGTCTAAGGGAGTCGGCTAAACTATGCCATCAGGCGGCAAGCAGAGTTAGAGCAAAGCGGCTTTTACCACCTTCCAGACTGGTGCGCTCTAAGACCGGTAATGCCCAGTGCTGGGGGAAACAAGCATGCCCTCACAGGTCCTCTGGCTGGTGGGCAGGTAAACGGGCGCATCTGAGGAGGCCAATTGGGCAGCATGACTCAAAACCAAAGGCCCCTAACTTTGGACTCCGAAATTCCACTGGTAGGGAGCTGGATATCATCTTCTCCAAAGCAGAAAGACACAGAAGCAAAGAGGTTCAACAGAACATTGTTTTTAACAACCTCAAACCAGAAACGACCTAGATCAACAGCAATGGAGCGGGAGTACTGAAGGGGGCCGCCACCGCTCTGGGGAGAAGGCAGCAGGCTGAATGGACAGGCAGAGTGTGGAACGAAGCCCAACGCAGGCTTGCTGGTGGAAGAGCGAGCAGAGGGACAGAATGCCTGGTGCCCGCTGCCTCTGCAGAGACTCGGGGGGCGGGGGGGCAGTGCTGAACTGCCCTGAGATGCATGGAAGAGGTAACAGCAGTCACCTCCCGGGTTAAGTAGAGTCCGGGGGAAGGGCCCTACTACCCCTTATCTAATACTGTTCTATTTGATGGGCAAGTTTTACTCTAGAGTTTTTTTGAGAAAAAAATCAGGGGAAAAACAAAATTAAGGGGAACAAAGGGAACCTAGTGAGAGTCTAGGGTGAGCGAGGGCCCTCTGTGCCTAAACTGGCACAGACTGAGTCCCGGGGAACGGGGTGTGTCTGGATGTGGCTCAGTCAGCAGCGTCTTGCTCAGAGCCTCGCAGTCAGGGCCCCTGCGCAGAAGAGACACAGCTTCAATTACCTGAGAAAAACGTCCTCCTCCCCACTGAACCTCCGACTAACCACAGGCTCACCAGAAATCCTGACACACAGTCACGGGTCGCACCGGGCCTCACAGGGAAAGGCTGGTGGCTTCTCTAAAGGACAGAAATACCCATCCTGCAGAAATGAGCTGATTCCTTGAGCCCAATCTTGTGGCCACTCTCAGCCCTCGGGCCTTCCCTTGGAGGCTGTGCGTGCGGCATAGGGGTGCGTGCGGGCACCCTCTAGAGACAGGTAACTTATAGGTGTACACACCTGGGGCACCGCCCACAGTCACCCCTGCTCTGTGCACTAAGAGCCCAGGGTGCTGGCGCTGACTGTGGCTGGCCAGTTGGGGCCCCACACACAGGTGCTGGGCTGGGGGACAGTCGGTTCCCCTCCGCTGGCCCAGCCATGGGACTCTGAACTGTGTTTGCCTTTTCCTAATTTGTCTGCCCAAAGGGTTTGTTTTGTTTTGTTTTTACTGTTCTTTGCAGTTGGGTATAGAGTTTGGAGGGTGCAGGAGAGGGCTGGGCCAGAGATTCTCCTCCTTGGCCAAAGAGCCTCTCTTGCCAAGGTCACCAGAGACCTCCAGTGGTGGGGTCCCCTGCTCAGGCTGCAGCTTCTGACCAAGGGTCACTCTCCCACTTCCTGGAAACCCTTCCTCTCTTCGGCTTCTACCACACAGCTCTCTTGGCATTCCTCTGACCTCAGGGGCTACTCCTTCTCCCTGACCTCTTTATGTGAGAGGGTCCTAGGGTTCAGTCCTTGGACCTGGTCCCTTACCTCATGACTTTAAATACAAACTGTATGTCAAGGTGTCTCAAATAAACACTTAGGGCCAGCCCTCTCCTGCATCCTTCAAACTCTGTACCCACCTGCTGGCTGATAGCTAGCTAGCTCCTCCTGGATGCCTAACACCTTGAAACCCACATGGCCAAAACCAAGTTCCTGCCCTTCCTCCCCCCAGCCCAGCCCATCTCTGTCTGTCCAGTAGGTCAGGCCATGGGGGAGTAAACTCTGCCTCCTCTATTTCTCTACTCTTCTCTCTCTTAACACTTCTATCAGACCCTGTTAGCTCTGCTTGCATCGGACACCTAGAATCCAGCCTCTTCTGGCAGCCTCCACTGCCACTGTCCCATTCTGGGCCACACATATCTCCTTCTTACCCAGATAGCTAGACCAGCCTCTAGTCAGCTCCCTGCTTCATCCTAGACGCCAGTTCGGCTCTCAACACAGCAGCAAGAGGGGTGACGTCAAGTCACCTCATGCCTCACCAAGTCCCTCCAGCGGTTCCTGTCTCACTCCAAGTAACAGCTCCCCCCCCCCCCCCAGTGACCCAGGTCTCAGGGCCCTTAGTGCTGACCCTCTTACGTCCCTACTCCTCTCTCTCCAGTGCTCAGGTCAGCCACGAGGCCTCCTTGCTATTCCCCACAGAAGAGGCTGCTCCTTTTGCCTGGCTTGCACCTCCCCCACATAACTGGGGAGCTTGCCCCCACCTGAGGTCTTTGTCCAAATGTGGCCCTCTCAGTGAGGCCTACCCTGAGGGCCTCCGTGAAAACTGCAAACCCCTCCTCTAGCACCCCAACCCCAGTCATTAAATCACCTAAAATATACGAAATATTATGGTTATTCATTATATTTATTGTTTATGCCCATCTTCTGCGACACAGGGGCTTTAGTCTGTGTCCCCAAAACTCAGAATGGTGAGTAGCACGCAGCAAGTGTTTAATGAACATTTGTGGAATGAATGACTCGTTCCCGCAGACGTACCTTAGGAGAAATGTAATCAATGAGAAGGGGGAAAGGAATGAAGATTAAAGAAGAATTCTTTTGAATTTTAGCAATTAAGAAGTTTCTGTAATTCAAAAATCATTTTTAGGGGGGCGCCTGGGTGGCACAGCGGTTAAGCGTCTGCCTTCGGCTCAGGGCGTGATCCCGGCGTTATGGGATCAAGCCCCACATCAGGCTCCTCGGCTATGAGCCTGCTTCTTCCTCTCCCACTCCCCCTACTTGTGTTCCCTCTCTCACTGGCTGTCTCTATCTCTGTCAAATAAATAAATAAAATCTTAAAAAAAAAATCATTTTTAATTTACTTTTAAAATAAAAGGGCCAACTGAGGACCTCTATTTATGATCCTCACTGTATGAAATTTAAATCTACAGAATTTTTATTTTAATGAGTTATCTCATTTTATTATTAGTGTCCATTCAACTGGATAATTGGGATTTTGGGGGTGGCTGGGGTGAGAAATGGAACATGAAAATGTAAATAATACATCTACCCCAAAAGCTGAGAAGCCCCCATTTTTCAAAGTAGTCCTTATTCAAAGAAATATGACTGAGGAAATGTAGCAAAATGCTCCTATTTGGCTGATCCATGTGAAATTGTTGATATTTGACTATTTTTGACCAACCAAAATGTCAGCTTCATATGACTAAACCTAAAAGTATGGGGGGTTCAGGAGGGTTTGTTTCTTGTTTATACTTTTCTGAAGAGAAATTCCAACCTTTCCATAGTCAATAGTATTAATTTTATAATCAGAAAGAAACACATCCATTAGAGTAACTTTGACAAAGACTCTCCTACTGCTTCCCCCAGGAACTTTTACACTCAGACACTGCCTGTAAGGGGCAACCTGGCTGTGGGAAAGGAGGCACCTTGAAGCCGCCCTCGGTCTGCTCTGGCCACACCTGGCTGGCAAGCTTGCCCGCTCTGCCTTTCGTCGACCTTTGTCCAGCCAGGTCTCCTCCCAGTCAGAGAGCAACACTGAGGCCTCTTTCATGGCCCTCTCCCACCTGGAACGGGGCAAAGAGTAAGAGGCCCCAGCAGCTGACTGAGTCCCTCCCACAGCCCTTCTTCTTTACCTGCCCACCCTCAGCTCCAGCCTGGGGCGCTCCGCCCTGGGGGCCCTTAGCACTCACTGCCCAGCCCGGCCTGGCCCCAGTTCTCCCTTCACCCTTCACCAGCACTTGAATGGCTGCCTACATAGTCGACTGGGGTCCAGCTCAGCCAGGCCTGCACAGTGACTTCACTCCTCTCCACGCCATAACCCCATCCCCTCTCACCTCGCACCTGGAACACAGCAGACCCCCAGACTCTTTGCTGGATACGTACAAGCTGGTCTTCAGGGGCCCCAGAGAGCCCAGTCCTCCTCCTTCCACAGTGCCCATCTTAGCAAACTGCTGTGTCCTCTTCCCCCCATAAAAAAAAAACTTTATAATCTCTCAAAGACCATAAGAAAAACACATGAGGTGCTGGATTTCAAAGTCCACAAGGTCCTGGAGAGGGCCCTACTCACCAGCTCCGGCTGCCTCTTCTCATGCAGAAGATCCAGAGGCCCCAGATCAGACATGGGATTCCCACTACCCCAGATGGTGTCCTGGGCCTTTTCCTTGCTGGTACCCCCAGCAAATCCCAGCCCCTGACCTCCCAGGCTTCCAGCACAGGCCCTGAGCTCTGAGACACCTCCCTTGGGGAGAGGTGCTGGC
The DNA here is from genome assembly GCF_023065955.2 of Ursus arctos. Classification (NCBI taxonomy): domain Eukaryota; kingdom Metazoa; phylum Chordata; class Mammalia; order Carnivora; family Ursidae; genus Ursus; species Ursus arctos. The sequence continues at coordinate 12,023,266 of NW_026623100.1, forward strand.
CTGGGTGCCAGAAGACGGGGCCACAGGCCATGGGTGTGCACTTGCAGGAGACAGGGCACCCTGATTTCCTGGGAATCCCCCTTTCCTCCTTCCACCCAGGCCAGGGGCAGGATTAAGCTATTAATAGTGCTGACCTCCACCAGCAGGAGGGGCAGCCCATCCCAGCAAGAAGACCCAGGTGAGGCACGTGGCATGGCATGCGTAGGCAAGGAAGCAGAGGAGCACAGCAGCAGGAGACACACCCATGCACAACCCTCCACCCCACCCCAGCGCCCCTCAACAAGCAGGTGGGAGAGCAACATACAAAAAGAAGTTTCCGTAAGTATCCCTAAGCAGAGAGGGCCAGACTGGGGAGGGGCAGGGAGTGAGCTGCTGAATCAGTAAGCAACTTAAAAGAACACTGAGGAGATCCTAAATTTTAATATAAATTAAAATCTACTGTAAGACCACAGAGACTAAAACAGTGCAGTACTGGAGAGAACAATGACATTTTTTTCTTCAGGATTTGGCAGCACGTGTCAAAATGGAAAATGTGCAAGACCTTAGCCTCAGCCATTTCTTCCATTTCTAGGAAAGACCTTAATACAAAGGGAAGACCTAGGCTGGTGTGCAAGCTGTGCCCAGGAGGGTCCGTCCAGCGTAGTTTATGACACAGTACTGCAGCCACTAAAAATCAGGCTGATGTAGACAGAAATTTATTTAAAGAGATAGCGGTTCACCATTTGCGTAAAGCAAAAAGTTACAAAACAAGAAAATACGTGAACTACCCCGGTTTCTTCTGCTTTTGCTTAACGCATTTAAAAATCAGCACGTATTACTTTCTTATTTTTACATTTATAATCAGAAAGGATAAGAATGATGTCTCATATTGAGGGGCGGGAGAAAGCAATATAGCTGGTTCATTGCTGGCTTAATAGAAGAAAACACACCAAAAATATTCACATTCTGAGTGGTGGGAAAAGGGGGCCTTTCATTTCCTAATCATTATCCTCCGTTCTGAAAGTTTCTACAACAAATGTATTACTTTATTTTTACTTTTTTTTTTAAAGGTTTTATTTATTTGGGGCGCCTGGGTGGCTCAGTTGGTTAAGCATCTGCCTTCGACTCGGGTCATGATCTCAGGGTCCTGGGATCAAGCCCCATATCGGGCTCCCTGCTCCGCCTCAGTGGGGAGTCTGCTTCTACCTCTCCTTCTGCCTCCCACTCCCCCCTGCTTGTGCTCTCTGTCAAATAAATAAAATCTTCAAATCTTCAAAAAAAAAAAAGATTTTATTTATTTATTCAAGAGAGAGAGAGCGTGATAGAGAGAGAGAGATCAGAGCAGAGGGAGGGGCAGAAGGAGAAGTAGACACCCCAGCTGAGCAGGGAGCCCTATTGCGGACTTGATCCCAGGACCCAGGGATCATGACCTGAACAGAAGGCAGACGCTTAAGGGACTGAGCCACCCAGGCGCCCTATTTTTACATTTTAATTACAAATATATTACACCTTTCTGCACCTTGCGGTTTACACTCAACATGTCACCGGAGCACAGAACTCCCTCTACTTCCCCTGTGGAGTGTCCCCTGGTGGATGCCAGGGTGGATTTAACCCTCTCCCTTCTGCTGATGGACACACACTTGTTTCCAGTTCCTTCTACTGCAATCAACGCTGCCACGAAAATCCCTGCGCGCCATCATTTGATGCATGTGAGATCCTGATACATCCACAGCCGTGGAGCTACTAGGTCAAAGGGTTTGTGCGCTGGCCAACTGCGTGGTAGGGCTCCCGATTTCCACTCCTGCCAGCATGTTATACCCGGTGGCTCTTGATTCTTTCCTTAATGCCTGATCCAAGGCTAAACACACAGCAGGTGCCCAGTAAGTAAGCCATCAATAAATACAGCCGCTATAGCTGGTCTATGTTTTTAGAAGGAAAAGGAAAACGGAAGGCAAGACAAAAAGGAAAAAACTGAGAGAAGCAGGAAGAAAAAAAGAGAGGAAGTGACAGGAGGGCAGCTGCAGGGAAAAGAGAAATGGAAACGCAGACACTGCAGCCCACTTGCCAAAATAGAAAAGCATTTCTAGACTTACCAAGAGACTTGCCCAGCCGTTCTGAGCAGGACAACTCCACAGCCTGACACTGCACACGCACACAGCCTCTCTGGAACCTTCCAGAACAGGATCTCTAGGGTAGCCATCCCAGACTCCTTCACATTTATTTGTATTCCAAAATAAATAAGTGACTTCAGGTTTTGTTTACGTACAGACTGACAGTGGGCTCTGAGCAGCCAGTCCCCATGGGAAGGGGCTCCTGGCCTCACTCCATCGCTCTCCAGACAAGTGAGAGGAGCTACAGGTGTGGTGCGCCCGGTGACACGGGTTTACAGATTACAGTGAGCACCTTTAACCAGATCAATGCTCACAAAATGGACATTCGCTTAACAAGACCCCTGCAAGGAAATCCCAGAGTGAAGGGCACATGAAGAAGGCAAGCACTGCACTACAAAGTCCAGAGCTGGTCCTCTCCTCCCACTGCCAGCCCTCTGTCAGACAGCAGGGGGAACACCAGCAACGGGGAGCTGAGGAGTGGTTGGCCAAAATAATTCAAAATTTGTCAGGAAAGCGATTTGAAACACAGATTTATAGCCGCCGTCAGTAATGATGAATCCCACCACAAGGGTACTTCGTGCCTTGAGAAAGTAGCATAATGTATGTGCTAGAGATAACATGAAGTGGAAACTACTAGCAAGCCATCTTAAAATAATGATTATTTCACCTTTATGTCTTTAAAAGCTTTTGTGTTTGTTTTATAAACATATGTATTAGTAAAACGGTACATATATACAATTTTTGAATGAACGGAGGTACAAATTTTTAAAACCGTTTTTCCTAATAGGGTGGCATGAACAAAAAAAGTTTGGAGAGCTCCCTTTCAAGCCTGGAAAGGGTAGGCAGACCTTCGCTGTCCCCTCTCAGAGGGGCTACTCGGGTGTCCCCCTCAGGGCCCACCTCCCCCTCAGCTATGGAACAGTGGGGGGTGAGCATGTGCTGAGGAGGGGAGCCCAGGCACGATCCCTCGCCCATCTACTATTCACGGGAGGAAACTGAGGCTCAGGGAAGTCCCGTCCAGGATCATCGCACTTTGAGGGGGGGTTGGAAGCTGGGATTCAGAAATGGGGCTTCTCTAAATATTATTCTCCTTTTAACCCAAACACCCCAAGGGTGAAGCCGTTGACAAGCGGATGTCAGGAAACACTAAGACTGGTCTCTCACCCAGGGACAGGGCTTCGTGCCTTTGATTTTTCATTTAGCCAGCAGTCTCTAATTTTTTAACCTTTTATGATGGAAAATATCAAGCATCTACAAAAGCACAGGAAATAATATAATTACACCCTCAGGGCCCTTCACTGAACTTAAAACAATTAACAACTCGACTCCTGCAGCCGATCTTGTTTCCTCTTCCCTCCCACCCACTACACTGGCTTATTTTGAAGCAAATCTCAGATTTTATCTGTAAACATCTATAAATTTTAGAGGCATTTCGGTTAGCATCTCTAAAAGATAAGGACTCTTAAAACGCAGACCACAATAGAACACAATACCACAACTAAATATGTAATTCCTTAAGATCATTAACATCAAGTGTTCTAATTTCCTCAATTTTCTTATAATGATTTTTACACCTAATGTGTGTGTATGTGTGTGTGTGTGTATATATATATATATTTTTTCCCCTGACATTGGTAACAAAAGTGCAAAGGACATTAAGATCACTTACAATCCTGCCTTCCAAAGACAACTACTGTTATAACTATTTTTGGGGTTTATTTTTAAATACTTTTTAAATTAAATAATTTGTAAATATTTCACATTCTCTCTTTTTCCATGTCATAAAATATTTTATAAATTGAAAAGCCTCATAATATTTCATTATACACATGTGTAAATAATCCCAAACCCCACTGGGCTCTTAAATTGTGTCCCCCTCCTTTTTGTGCCATTATGAAAATCTTTGTAATAAATATATTTGGTTATTTCTCTATGTCCTTCAGGAGAATCACCGGGTCAAAAGATAGGTTTGGGGTTTTGAGTTTCTTAGGTTATCTAAGGAGTGAGGTCAGATCTAATGCTGATTTCTTTGTCCTCAGGGCTGTGGAAACGTCTCCTGGAGGACACAGCCAGGGACAGTTGAGAAAGCAGGGAGGAACGCACAGAACTAGAGCTGTTTTACCCAGCAGAAGAAAATGACGTGCAGAGAAAATGCTGGCCAGGCTGACAATGCCTCCCTGAGCATGGGAAGGGCAGGGGCGAGCGAAAGATTAGGAGGTGCCAAGAGGGGTCCCCAACCATCCGTCAGCACCACCAGCCTCCTTTCGACTTTGGACCCTTACAGCAAACTGCTTCCCCCTTTCCACCAGTCCTCTCTTCTCAGGAGCACCTCCGGCCTTGTCCTCTGTTATCCTGGCTCCTGGCCATCTAGCCTCCCACCCCAGTCCCCCACCCAGGAGGAGCCCCTTCCATAATATACCTCTCTGCTCAACTGCTTACAGACTCGGAGCTCCCTCACTGCCCAGTGAGTCACCCATTCTTTGGCCCTGTTTGTGCAACGAGCTAGTAATCTACAGACGAATCAGTCTAAAAGATGGACCATTTTATTAATGAGCCCACATGGCCCATGTTTGTTTGTCATGAAGACGTAACCGGAAATTCTGTTAAATGCTTAGATGACTGATATCAAGATACATTAAGGCTAGGGCTAGCTTTCTACTCAACTAACCCAGTAACCCCATCCGCGTCACACGCAAAAAAAGGAAAAAGAGAAAGAAAGAAAGAAAGAAAGAAAGAAAGAAAGAAAGAAAGAAAGAAAGAAAGAAAGAAAGAAAGAAAGTTTTTTTTTTTTTACTTTGGTGAACCCCCACTGGTAACTGGTAATCACATAGCACATCCGAAAGTTTACAAACTATAAAATCATCCTAGACCTCACATCCAAACCTGAAGAGGGAGAAAAACTGCAGCAACATTTGAGGTGGGGCTTATACTGTTACAAGTAGAAGCAGGGAAAGAGGTGGAAGAGGGCAAGAATATTACTTGATATGTTCAAACTTGCTCACCCAAACTGGGCTATTAGAAGAGGGAAAAGGACTTAACTGCTAAACAATTATTTTTCCTGCCATAAAACAAAAATAAAAACCCTAACAGAGATATCTTGTAATGTCTTCCTGGGTGGTTGGTTGTTTAATGGCTGGAAAAAGCAGTTGTAGACCTCTCTCTCTCATGAACAGATGCCAAAATTCTAAATAAAGATATTGGCAAATCAAATCCAATGATGTGTGGCAGGGATCATACATCATGACTAAGTTAGGTTTATTCCGGTTATGCAATAAGTGTTTATGGGTGAACATTCAAAAATCAATCGGTATAATTCAGAATAAAGGAGATAAATCATTCAATCATCTCAACAGTTATTTTAAAAGCATTTGGTAAAATTCAACATGTATTCATTATAAAAACTCTTAGCAAACTAGAAAAAGAAGGAAACCTTTTTGATCTGATAAAGAGTATCTACCAAGAAACTACAGTAAAATCATACCTCCTAACAAATTTGGAAAGCTTTCCCTTGAGACCTAGAACAAGGCACCAGTTCAACACCGACCTAGAGGTCCCAGGCAATGAAATTAAGCAAGAACAAGATATTAAATGTATAAGGTTGTAGCAATAAGTAAATAAAACTGCCATTATTCACAGGCAACATAATTATGTGTGTAAACAATCCAAAAGAATCTAAAATAAACTATCAGAATTAATGAGTGAATTTAACAAGGCCAATGGATTTAAGGTCCCTATACAAAAATTATCCATACTTGTGTTATATTATAAAGAATACATCTGGGGCGCCTGGGTGGCTCAGTTGGTTAAGCGTCTGCCTTAGATCAGGTCATATCTCAGGGTCCTGGGATCGAGCCCTACATGGGGCTCCCTGCTCGTTGGGGAGCCTGCTTCTCCCTCTCCCTCTCCCTCACCCTCTCCCTCTCCCTCTGCTACTCTCCGTGCTAGTGCTCTCTGCCAAATAAATAAAATCTTAAAAAAAAAAAAAAGAATACATCTGGTCTTGGACTCTGGCTCCCCAATTCCTTGGAATTTCCTGAGTAATAGAAGTGGCTTTGTTATCCTAATGAACAACTCCAGGTGGGCCCCTAGATAGCTTCAGGGCAGGGCTGGTCACCAGGAAAGCCAAGCATTAGAGGGTCAGAACTTTGAGCTGACCTACCTTCAGGGAAGGCAGCGAGCTAGACACTGAGTCCAATCGTGTAGCCAGTAACTTAATCATTCTGCCCAGGTACTGAAATCCTGATAAAAACTCTGGACCACACCTGGGGAGGGTGCGGAAGGGAAAAAAAGGCCCTCTGGACCCCAGAGCTCAGTGGTGCTTCTCACTGTAAACACAATGATGTGCCCAGAGGCTGAAAAATCCCAACCCCCCCCCCCCCCGCCCCCGCCGGAGAGGGGGCGCGAAGCTCTGCAGCCATGGCTGTTCCAGACCTCATCCTATGTGTATCCTTTAGGATAAAACTGTAATCCTAAGTGTAGCACTTCTCTGAATTCTAGGAGTCATTCTAGTGACTCATTAAACCTGGGGGAGGGTCATGGGAACCCTAAATTTATAGCCAGTGGGGGGGGGGGCTTGTGATTGGTTATGTGAAGTGAGGGGAGCATGTGGATGCCTGTGGGGTCTCAGGCTAACCGGGGGTGGTGAGCATCAGAACTGCACGGCAGCACACCCGGGTTGGAACAATGTGCAACCAACGTTCTCAAAAACAACATTTTAAAGACACCTCTTAAAAATCACCAAATATCTTGGAATACATCTAAGAAAAGATGTGTAAGACTTCTACACAGAAACTGACAAAACATTACTGAAAGAAATTAAGATGGTATTCGACAAATGGAGGGGTAACCATGTCTATGGACTGGAAGATTCATCACTAAAAAGATATCAGGTCTCCACGTCGAGCTCTAGATTCTTGCAATTCCATTACATTCTCAGGAAAAACGCTAAAGAATAGTCAAGATAATCTTGAAGAAGAACGAAGAACAGAGTAATTATTACCAAATATCAAAACTTATTAGAAAACTAATGCAAGTATGTCAATGTAGTACTGGAACAAGGACAGACAAACAGACCCATGGAATAGAAGATTCCAGGGAGATCCACACATACACCGCAGCTCAGCGGGGAAGACAGTCTTCGCGGTAAACAGTACTGTACCAGCCGGATCATCCACGTGGATTTAAAAGAAGAATCAGACTGTAACACCTCAGACACAGAAATAAATTCCAGAAGGATTCCGGATCCAAATGTGAAAAGCAAACATTACAGCTTCTAGAAAACAACACAGGCTACCAGCTTCCTAACTTGTGTATAGGCAAAGAATCTTAAACAGGATATAAAAAGCACTAACCCATAATGGATACTAAGCATTCGAAGATGTGTTCAACATCATCAGTCACTAGGGAAATGCAGAATAAAATCACAACGAGATAACTACCACACACCTACCTGACTGGCTAAAATGAAATAAATAAATAAAGAGCTGACAATACCACAGCTGTGGGGACAGGAGTGTAAACTGGTAAGAGCAAAGAGCATTCTGGAAAACTGTCTCATCTGTGCCTACACTATATCCTAGCAAGTCCACACTTGGGTATATTTCCAACAGAAATACCTACATAGCATCACCGAAAGACATGCACGAGAACATTTTTAGTGGCCATGAACAGCTCCAAATTGGAAACAGTTGAAATGCCATCAACAGCCCAGTATAGTTTATCATGGAATACTATCTAGCAACAAAAAGGAACGGACTACAGCTCCGTACAACGCGTTGCACAGAAGGCACCAGACACAAAAAAACACATACTGACGACTCGCTTGTAAAAGTTCAGAAACAGAAAAAATTCACCATGATGATTGGGGGGACAGGGGCAGTGACTGGGAGGGTACCCTAGAGGCTACACACTTCTACGGTGTCGGTAATGTTCTATTTCCAGAGCTCAGCGACAGTTACACAGGGGTGTTCCTTTGTGAAAAACTATCAAGTCGTATACTTATGATTTATGCACTTTGCTTCAATGAAGTTTCCTTTAAAACAAATCATGGTGGTTGCTAGAGGCAGGAGGTGGGGGGTGGGCAAAACGGGGGAAGGTGGTCAGAAGGTATAAACTTCCAGTTGTAAGGTAAAGAAGTTCTGGGGATGTAATGCCCAGCATGGTGACTACGGTTAATAATATTATATCATATATATGAAAATTGCCAAAAGATTAGATTTTAGGGGCGCCTGGATGGCTCAGTCAGTTAAAGCGGCTGCCTTCAGCTCAGGTCATGATCTCAGGGTCCTGGGATCCAATGATGGGTAGGGCTCTCTGCTCAGTCGGGAGCCTGCTTCTCCCTCTCCCTCTACCTCTCCCCTATGCTCATGCTCTCTCTCGCTATCAAATAAATAAAATCTTAAAAAAAAAAAAAAGAGTGAGACCTTAAAACTTCTCAGCACAAGAAAAAGAAATTTTATATCTATGTGTGGTGAGTAGAGGGATATAGTTAACTAGACTTACTGTGGCAAACAAACATTTACGAAAATATGGAATCATTATGCTGTACACCTGAAACAAGTCTCATGTTACATCTCAACTGTACCTCAATTAAAAAAAAAAAAAATCTAGAACTGACAATAAATTATCCAGCCTGGAATTATTGAAATTTCCCCATCTTCTCCTATCTTTCTTAATATCCACGATCTTACTGAAAAGCAACACAGAGCAGGGGTTAAGAGCTTGGCCTCTGTAGGAGAACAGCTGGGGTTGCCAGTTAGTTGTCAGTCTGGAAAAGATTCTTAGGCTAACTCTTTGAGTCTCAGTTTCTATCTACAGCATTTGGGAGATTAATTAAGTATTCAATAAAGGTTAACCATTAATGAAGGCATTTCTTCCTTCTTTCTGCTCTCTGCTCGCTCTTAGCCTTTCCAGAGCTCTGGGTCTGGGGCATTTCCAGGGAGACTGGGCCTCCTGGGGAATCTCTGCTCCCTTGGATCCCCCTCTACTCGCTGCTGCTTTTCTATCTTAACCTCTTCTCTCCCCAACTGGGACAGCAGGGAGGGAGCAGACAAAGGGGGAATCCTGCCATGAAACAACCCAAGGAGAGGTGCCAATGCGGCTCCAGCCCTGCCCTGTCCGGCTTCCCTGACCCTCAGATTATGCTCCTGCAGCGAGAAGGCAAATGTGCAGCCAGTCAGCATGGCCGGCTTACGTTTCTCCAATCTGCAGGACACAATTCAGTAAATGAGGAGAATCTCCTCAGGGTTAAGTTTCTCTTCCATACATTTTCTTCCTTAAGCTCTGGCTTCTGTTACCCTTAATATACACACGAGGACCCAGATAAGATGGTATTTGAATTGGCATGTAATTACACAGTGGGCTCTTTTGACCTCAATGTGTTCAGAATTCCAAGAAAGGCACCACACCCAGACAGTGGGGCAGCCTGCCACCTGAGCCAGGAGATGAGAACCACCGCAGCCCGGGTTGGTATCAGCGCCAACTGGGGCACCTTTGGATAGTAATAACAATAATTGTTAAAATGGCTAACATTTATTGCATGAGGACCGTGGTGCCGGGCACTGAGCTAAGCACTCTGTATGCCTTACCTCATGCAGTCCTCACCACAGCCCTCTGAGCTGGATGCCGTCATTAATGTGGATGACCAATTCACCAGCAACCAAAGAGGAATTCTGCAGGGACCACGAGTCAGTCACTATTTTGAGCCTTTCATGAAATAAACTCCACTTGCATAAGCTTTATCCACTTTTTGAACTTATTCTTAGGGAAGTGTGATGAGAGTTAGACTAATTTTATGTATTTAGTTTTAAGATTTTATTTATCTATTTTAGAGAGAGAGCACAGGCAGGAGGGACAGGGGAAGGGGAAAGAATCCCAAGCTGACTCCCCGCTGAGCACGGAGCCCCGGGATCAAGAGTCTGACACTCAACCGACTGTGCCACGCAGGCGCCCCTGGACTAATGGGACTCGGGGTGACTGTGCGTGTCTGCGTACATGCATATGTGTGCATGTGTGAGAGAGCCTGCTTGCAGGGATAACCGGGTGTGTCCGCCAGCCTGTGTGGGGGCGGGGGTGTAGGTGTGTAGGTGTGAGCCTGTCCTTGTGTCTATCTAGTGGGAGGGGCATGCATGTATGTGTGGGAGTAAGCCTGCCTGGGGTGGGGGGAACGGAGCCCCTTCCCAACCCCCCCTCCCAACCGTGGCTCCTGGCTGCCCGCTGGGCAGAGACCAGGCGTTCCAGAGAGCCTGGGGAAACCAGTCTTTCAAGAACCATGCCCAGGTCACAGTAAATAGGCCCTGCAGCATGGAAGCAACTATAACCTCTGGGGAATGCTCCAGCAACACCAAGTTTAACCCCCAGCAAAACAGGCTGGTGGCTAAAATAACAAACAAACAAACAAACAAACAAAAAAACCCAACAACAAAAAAACCAGGCTGGAGGCTACACACCCCAGCCCTCTGGGCTCACCTTTTCACCAGCCACACAGTGCTGCCCAGCCCTCCGTCTGCGGTCACCCTCCAAGATGCTCCTCCCAGGAAGCCCAGGGACAGAAAGGGATTTCTTGGCTTATTGGAGGAGAAATCTGAAGAACCAATCTAAACTAGGTTCCAAAAAGCAGGGCAGTGTAGACAATGGTTTCAATGTAAAAATACACATGAGCTGCTAATAGGAAACTTCACACAGCTGTGAGATGAAAATGGTTTTGATCTTGCTGTTTGTGACATGACTTTTAGAGACAATTTCTGAAAAGGTTATTGTAATAAATCAAAATATTAAAAGTAGTTCTCTCCAGATGACAGCCTCATGGGTTGTTTTGTTTAGATCTGTGTGTTTTCTAAAGGTCTGACGATGAGATGTATCTTTTTTATAATAACCACTAGTAAAGAGAAAATCGCGTAACAAATGGAACAAGAATAGACCTGGGAGTCCAGACTCCAGTCTGAAATGGACCAGGAGTCCTTTACGCAGCCACAAAGCCTTTTACGACAGGATGTCTTGGCACACTCAGGTGTGACGAGAGGGGTAACCTGAGGGACAGGGTGGGCCAGCACCTTGGCGCAGGGCTGTGCCTGACAGCAGACGGAGAGGCTCGGAGAAGGAGAGGAGGGGGCTGGATCAAACGGCAGCCGGGCCCCCTCATCTTAGTTGAGGGCCATCTAAGGCACCCCTGGCAAATTCCGTAACTTTCACAGCCACTGGAAGGCCTGAGAAGCAGTCACAACATGCGGAAGCAGTTTTACCCGAAGCTGGTACCAACGACTGAGAAGCTCATTTCTCATCCTGTGGTCTTGTCCAAGTTCTCCCAGAACAAGGGGCACAGAAGTGGAAAAACGTCGTGTCTATTCACCCTTGCTGATCCAGCTGGATCCTTAGGAGTGTCTTCCCTGACTTCTACTGACCAGAAAGGCGTCCGCTTTCTGGAAGGCCCTGCCCCTTACCCATTTCTCCTGCAGGACACAGTCCTGTGTTTTTGTGTTTCTGTGCACTCGAGTATTTTCAAGGTTAAACATTTGTTCAGTACCTCCTGTCCTGACCAGAGGTGTTCAGGAAAACTCTGGAGCTGGGCTTTCTAATTGAAAATATTAAGACTTTTGAAAAGTGAACACTAGCGTGATCTCGGGATGATCTAAGCTCTTATTTGGGCTTAGACACAAGGCAGCGCCTTCCGGGGCACAAGTAAGAGCTTTAGGACGAGATCTGTCAATAGAAGGCCGTGGAAACTGCGCTCAGTCCGGGCTCCTCTACGGAAGCCCGAGCACCGGCTGAGCGAGGCCAGCGAGGGGAAGACGTGCAGCTGCCCGCGGGCCAGCAGCGCATCACCCCATCCCCCGCGGCCAGGCTCCATGCCCACGAGCACCTCGCGAAGAAAAAGTGACCAGGAGCCTGGCCAGTGTTTTGTCAGCGGCCTGGCTGGCACCTCTGCCCTCGCAGGCAGCTCCTGTCACTCTCTCAGACACACTTGCCCCCGGGACAGCTTCTCAAGATCGTATCACCAGCTCAGCTGGAGACTGTTTCCAGGTGGAGCTGTGGCAGACCAGGTGTGTGGCTGCCTTCCCTCTCCGCTCCAGAGGCTGTCCTCTCCCAGCATCTTGTGGCGTAATGTCCCGTCCCCACAGTCTGTGCTTGGCCCTCACCCTATCTGGCTTCCCCAGGAGGCTCCCCAAACCACGCCTGCTTGGCTCTTTTTCATCTCTCCAAGGAGCCACTTTAACGGGGCTTCTACACGCTTCCCGCGTGCGGCCGGCTCTCGGCTGACTTTCAAACCTTTAATCCTGGTCCTGGCCTTACCCCCGAGTCCCACATGGGCACTTTCAGCTGCACACCTGCCTGGACGGACCTCACCCTTGAGCTGCTCTGTGTGGCCCAGGACCAGCAACGTGGCCATCATCGGAGAGCCTGCCAGAAATACAGCCTCTCAGGCCACACCCCAGACCCACTGAGTTCACCTCTGCGGTTCACATCTAGGCAGTTCGGGTGCACATTTAAGTGTGAGAGGCTCTGGTGAGCACAGAGGAGTCCAATAAAGGGTCACATCGCTATTATTTGCCACCACTACCCCCCCCCAACCCTCCAAACTGTCTCTGCTTCCTCCTCTCCCCACTTTTGTTAAATGACATCATCATCAACCCGAATCCCTAGCTCGAAACCTCAGATGTTCACAACTGCTTCCTGGCCCTGACTCCAACATCTCCAAAACGATCACCGAGTCCTGTTATTCTGACTTCAGAAGCATCTCTCGGGCCTAGGCCTTCCTCGGCCCCACTGCGCCTACCTGAACTGGGAACAGTAAGCTTTGTTTACAAGGTCTGTCTCCCTGCTAGACTGTGAGTTCTGTCAACAGGGCTGTTTTAGTCCTCTCTGACTCCCAACAGCGAGCACAGTTGTCTGACACACAGGCCTCAAAAAAAGTAGATGTTTGTTGCAACAGACGAATGAACAAGCAAATGGAGGGAAATAAGATACTGAAAGTGTGTCAGATGGTAGGAACCAAAAGTGAAGGCAAAAATTATGCACTGTTTTTTCTTGACTTGATAAAGTTGTTTCAGGAAGAAAAAAGTACGTGGGAGAAGTGTGATATGTGTTGCACAGATGGAAATATGGGAGGAGTTTTCAGTGAAAATATTGCTAGCCTTTTCCCCTTCAAAATAAAAACACACTAACCTTCTATGAGGCCAGTAATAGGTCCAAAGTCACCTCATGGGTCGGAGACCAAGCTGGGTGGAGTTTAAACCCAAGTCTTTACAGGGGGCTAGCCGGTTATAAAGGAGGTGGGGAAAGATAAGACGACCACAGATGAGCTCAGTGACTGGGAGGAGCAGGAATGCCACAGGCCGAGGGACAGCGGGAAGCTGGAAGGTGGGCTTCATTGTGGGGCTGGGTCTTCTGACTTCTACTTGGGAGAGTTTATTCATTACTCTGCCTCCAGAGTCTGGGAGGGCATCTTTGGTAAAAGAAAAATGCAACTGGGCCAGGAGTAGCCCAGGGAGCCTTTGTTCTAAGACCCTGAGCTACAGACGAGGCCGGCCACAACGCCCAGTGGCGCAAACAGTTCTAGGCAAGGTGTAAGTCGAAGAACCAAGGTCAAAGGGCATGAGCTTCTCCGTGGCCTTACAGCTCTAGCCAACCAGATGGTCTAACTCCTGAGGTCTTGTGATGCCTAGCTCCGTGTCTTGCACAGAGAGTATGAGGTTCAATAAATACCCAGTGATAAATGCCTTGAGCTGGGAGGCAAAGCAGCTGGGACACTGTAACCCCTGCCTTAGTCTCCAAGGGAAGCTCAGCCCATGCCTGCAGGACGCCCGGAGCCCGTCGCCAAGTGTGTGTAGAAGCATCTTCATGACTCACACTAATGAGTGAAGAAGCTATGTATACGCCTGACGGTCAAAACCCGCTTATTCACAGAAACTGAGGCAAAGGGAAACCATGTATCACACTCAAGACCCCAAACTCTGCTTCTCAGTCCCTGAACCATTAATATACACGTCATCGTAGGAGCCCGCCCTGTCTTCCTCGGTGCAACTCGAAATACCAAGTCCCCTGGATATCAGCTCCTCGAAATTCTAACAGTATGGAATGGGGATAATTCTGTCCCAAATCTAACAGATCATTCGTTGTGACCTTTTATTATGATCTTATCTTCCTATGTGCCAAAAACTATTCTAGGGGCTAGGGATACGCCAGTGAACAATACAAAGAGCTCTGCTCTTTGGAACTTAATATTCTAATAGGAAGAGACAGACAATGAACAGCATAGTAAATGTGTAAATTATGGAGTTGTCAGAAAGTGATTTGTGCTATGAGAAAAAGAAAAATTAGCACAGGGTAGAGGAGATCAGGAAGGTCACGGAGGATGGGAAGTTATGGTTTTAAATAGGGCAACGGGAAGGGCTCACTGAGAAGGTGAAGCTGAAGCAGACACGAGGGAGGGGAGGGAGTGAGGCCTACAACATCTGGGGAAAAACATTCCGGCCTGAAGGAACAGCCAGGGCAAAGGCCCTCAGGTGGGAGTGTCCTGGTGTGTTCAAGGAACAGCAAGGAGGCCGGCAGGGCTTGCCAGTCATTCATTAGTTGCTCATTCATTCATTCATTCATTCATTTAACAAACATTTAGTAAAGACCCATCTCTTTGCCAGGCACTAAGTGGTGGAAAACACTGATAAGGTCTGGTCCCTACCACGAGGAGCTCACAATGCTGAGGAGCAAGGAGGAGATAAAATGACCTTAAAAGAGGATTACACCCAGAGCAGAAAGACTCTGGCAGAGGTCAGGGCCCTTACCGAACTTGGAGAGTCCACGAAAGCATAGGAAGGACTCTGGGGAGATGCTCGGCTACGCCGGCAGGCCCCCAGCTCGTTTTGATGCTGCTGACAATGTAGCCATGCTAACCCTGCTCACTTGCTTTTCTTAGCTACAAAAGGAGCCTTCCAAACACCAGATTTGTAAAGAGAAGCTTTTAAGATGAAGACGTAAAGTGTTTGCCATGTCCAAGAGGGCCTCACACTAAAAAGGTAAATGCCAGATGAAAAGATCTGGGAGAGGCCATACTGCGGGCAGCCCAGGGTGGCCATGAGCTAGGATGGAACCACAAAACGCCAGGGTGTATCCATGAGGGGTGGCCATCATATCACACTCACATCTCCATGGCTTCATGCTGCACTGGGTAGACTGTGCCTGTGTTTCCATGGAATTAGCACCACCCCCTCCAGGGCTAGGGCTAGGGCTCCAGCTCAGACCACCAGCCTCTGTTAAGGAGACTCCAGTGAACTAAAATGTGCATCTGGAGAATTCCACTCAGAGTGCTCTGGCCTGAAAGATGCTAGCTCTGTTCTCCCAGCTTCCTGAAGCGGTACTTCTTTTTATCAGATAAGTGCGAAGACGGCCCTGCCAAAACCCAGGAAGCTCCCACCTGACAAGAGCTCAGCCCTCCCAATCAGGGGCTGGGAAGCCTGGCCAAGCCAATCCATACCGGTTGGCTCCAGATCCAAGCTGAACGATGCAAACGTGCTTGTTGGGTGTGTCACCAGCAACAGTCCCAAAGACCATAGAGGTGGTGAGCAGGAAGCCGCCCTGGTGAGTCCTAACCAGGTTCCTGACCAAGCAACATGGGAGAAGTCCTCAGGGCCAAGAGGCTGCAGGGTGGGGGTGGGGCATAGATCCTCACTGCTCTGCTCCAGGATGGGCTACCTGGGAGAAACAGGTTCCTGGGCCCGCCATCTGCAGAGCTCCCCTAGCACGGTGCCATCACCACCAGATGTCCATGTCCCTTCAGTCTCTGCAATGAGGCCACCTTACCAGGCTGTCTCGCACTTGGACTTTGTTACTCAAGTCCTTCTCAGTGCTGATGGTGAGATTCACTCTGTCTGCCCCTCTGAAAAAGGGAGGAAGGATAGCAGTAACCCACTCAGGCCCTGATCAGAGCAAATCTGGCAAGGCCTGCTCCTACCTATCCCACCCCATCCCCACTGACCCATCCAGTTCCTGGCTCTCCCCTCCTCTCGTGAAATAATCGACTGACAAGCATCTGAAGCTTGCTCCCCTCTGGAGTGCAGAAGTCGCTCCCAGCCCTGGGCTGGCAGGCTGCCTTAAAGCCAGCAGGAGCTCTACCTATGGGGAAGGGAAGCAAAGTCCTGGATTTAAGATGTGCTCCCTCCCCTCCCCCATTCCTTTATAAAGAGCTTCCCTTTCTGCCTCCTCACTCCCTTTGGCCTAGGAGGGTTTTACTCCATAATTGGCTTGTTTACTGCCACTGAGGACTTCTGAGTGGCAGAGGTGGGAGGAAAGTTTTGCTGGAAGTAAGGAAAGGGGTGTGTGCCCTGAGCTTTGAGGCTGATGAGTAAAACCTCCAAGTGCCTCTCTAACTACCTGAGAACTGGCCAAGAACCCATGTGAGAAAAAAAACACAAGGCACTGTGAGGCCAGCTAAAGATTTCCAGCAGACCACAGGAGGGAAGCTTATGTTTGGCGCCTGGGAAAAGTCAGAACAATAACCAAAACTTGATCTGCTAGCTTCTGCTAAATCGGCGAAAGCATTACTTGGCACTGCTCAGAGTGGGGAGCCAACCAGAGACCTCCCAATTCAGCTTCTGTGGGTTAGGAACTCCAGAAACATCATTCTTGTTCAAAAACTTCCGACAGCTCCAAGCTCCAGGCAAAAGCACCACCCTGACTTCAGGCGCTTCCCAAGGCCCCAGATGACTCAGCCTCTCCCCACTGACCACCAAGCAGCAGAGCTCAAACCCAGCTCAACAGGACCACCTCCTGGGCCACAAGCACAGCCTCTGCTTCCCCACTCAGGTGCCAGGTCTCCCCACATCTTCAGGCTCTCCTTCAATGCTCCCTCCCTCTAGTGAAGGTTTTCCCAGGTCCCCGGCCCCTTCTCCACCTCACCCCAGTCAGATGCGGGGCCCCACACTCTTATCTCCATGGCCTCTTTTAAGGCACGGGCCTTACTCTGTCCTGCTTCAGGAGCTCCCTGAGGCCTTGCTCTATCCCTCCAAGGGCACAAGCGTGTCTCGGCTCCGATTCACCTGAAGCACAAAGCCCAGTACCCGGCAGATGGCACATGCTTGCGAACTGTTCCTGCTGCCCCAAATACCACTCACCTCAGAGGCACAGGAAGTGATGGGCAAAGAGACAGTCACACCGAAACACTAAGACCAGGCAACACAAAACAGGCAAGCGAACGAGAGGCATCACAAAGCCGGCTAACAGGGAGAGCTCCATCAGGCCTTACCCTTCTTGAACTCCTCCAGCATGGCATCCAACTTGGTGTCATGGAAGACGAAATGCACTGGGTGGTTATAGAAGCGGGTGATGGTCTTGAGGGGGGTGCAGTCATCAGGGTCCACGAAGGCCAAGTCTTTGACATAGAGAATATCTACAATATTGGACTGCTCGTCTTCAAACACGGGGATGCGGGTATAGCCGCTCTCCATGATCTCCGACATGGTATTGAAGTCCAGGATGGCATCACTGCGGATCATGAAGCAGTCCTGGAGCTGGGTCATGATATCCTCCACAGTTTTGGTCCGTAGCTCCAGGGCACCCTGGATCATATTTAGCTCCTCTTTCACCAGGTCGTTATAGGGCTCCGTTACCTTCAACATCTCCATCAGCTTCTCCCGGTTGTAAACGGTGCGAATCTCCTGGCCCAAAACAAAATCCAGGAGCTTGCTGATGGGGAAACTGAGGGGGAAGGTGAGTAGCATAAAGAATTTGGTGAGAATGATGGTGTTGGCACCCACAGCCAGGCCGTGTCGGGAGCACAGGGCCTGAGGTACGATCTCCCCAAAGATGACAATGCCAATGGTGGAGGAGGCCACCGCCATGAGCCCAGACCCAATGAGGTTGTCTAGAAGGATGGTGAGGGAGGTGTTGACCAGCACGTTTCCCAAAAGCAGCGAGCAGAGTAAGTAGTTGCCCTTGCGCCGGATGGGCTCGATCTTACGGGCATAGCGCCTCTCCTTCTGGGTGCCACAGTTCTGCACGATGCGCAGCTCCATGGGGTCCAGGGCCATAAGCCCCAGGTTGAGGCCAGAAAATATGCCCGACAGCACCAGCAGCACCATAATGAGGAGGATGTGCAGCCAGAGGGGTAGGAACCTCCCAGCCTCCTCCACCATGAAGAGCAGCGAGTCCTTATCGGTCCACCTCTGCCAGGGCCCGTCCACCCCGGCCCGGGTGCACAATGCATACAGCTTCATGTTCTCGCTCCTCCGGAGGAACTTCGTGAGCACCACCAGCATCCCGGACGTGTTCCCGCGGCTCAGGTTGACCAGCTGCTGGACGACGAGGTCCTTGGTGAGCTCGGGACAGTTGGTGGAGTTGTGGATGGCCTCGGAGTTGTCCACCTCGGTGAAGGAGATCAGGTTGCTGGAGATGGAGCCCAGCCTCTGGCCGTACAGCCTCAGGTTCACCGTGCTGCCCTCGGACACGAAGATGATGCCATCCGGGTTCATCCCACACGATTTGTTGCAGCTCGCCAGCCTCATGCCCAGGATGGCGCCCCGCTGGGGGTCGCCCTGGCCCCGGGCCCCCCGCGCCCACATCAGCACCAGCAGCAGCAGCGCCGCCAGGAGGAGGCGCCCTCGGGCCGGCCCGCCGCCCGGGCGCCCGCCCCCGCCCACCGGCGCCATGTTGCTCCGGCTCGGCCGCCGCCGCTCCCCGCGCCCCGCCGCGCGGCCCCGCTCCCGCCGCCGCTCCTGCCGCTTCGCCGCCGCCGAGCCAACTGCCCGGGCCGCCGGCCTGACGTCAGGTCAGCGCCCCGCCCGCCCCGCCCCGCCGACCCACGCCCCTCATTTGCATGGGAGACCCCGCCTCCGGGCGCGCGGCTCCAGTGCCCGCCCTTAAGGGGGTCCCGAGCTTAAGGTGGAGCGGCGCCTGAGCGCGGGAGCCGCGGGCGGACGCTCGCCCCGCCCTGCTCCGCGCACGCCCTTTCCCGCAGGCCTTTCCGCCCTCTGGGCGTCGGTACAGCCCGCTCTCCTCCGCCGGGCCTGCACGCCTGGTCTCGCCGGTCGTCCGCTGCAGTCTAGCCGGGCGTCGCGTGCCGGGCTCCTTCTCCAGAGGACTGTTGCCTGGGGCAGGGTGGCCCTTCTCCGCTGGAACCTCGGAAGCAGCACCGCGTTGTGCTGGGGCGGGAAAAATGCTTCCCTCTCCCCCATATAAAAAGAGAAAGGGGAACCTGAGGGCTGAGGCCTGACGGAGGCCTTCAGGTCCACCGGCATTACAGACAGCCCCTTGGAGACTTTTCTGGCCCGGGAGTTTTGCTGATCTTGTCCCAAGGCCAGAACTAGGTTCCCCCGGGCCTAGCCCCCACGCCGAGACCCTTTGGCCACCGGCTGCCTGGTTGGAGGAGAATCTGGGGAGCTAAGGATATAGAATGTACTCGCAGACAGAAGTATCAGGGTCTTGCCTAGGCTTTTCTCCTGTCATTTCCATTTAGGACACAAATACTGAGCACCTACTATGTGCCGGGCGGACACTTGTTCCAGGCTCTGACAATACAGCAGTGAATAAGCCAGAGTCCCTGCCCGCTTTTTACAGTCTAGACCAGAAAACAGACCGTAAACAAGTAAATGCATGGGTAATATTGATTGAATCCTTCCAACAACCCTAAGAGGTAGTGTTATTTGTCCATATAACGGATGAAGAAATTGAAGGTAGGCACAAATTGGGGTCCCTCCACACTGCAATTTTAAGAAGAGGCTTGTGTGACTGGTAAGGCACACCGGAGCGTCTTTCAGCTATAAAATGGGGGTAAGAATGATAATAGGGCACCACCTCACCAAGCTTATGGGAACAACTGGCCTAGGCATTGAACAGGACGGAACAACTCTGAATGTTCTATGTAGCTGATGTTGTTGTTGCCTGCCCTACCAGACCAAACCCCTAACCCCAAATTGTGGTGACTGGCCCGCTGGGGCAGAGGCATGTGAAAATGAGCTGAGAGGTGTGGCGCCAGGCCTGGCCCTGAAATGACTGCTTCCTGAAGGGCCCTACCTTGGTGTCAGTTGGCAGCTATGAAGTGAGCACCAAGCAGTCAGGAGGTGTGGGGAAGACCGCAGCCGCCTGCCCTTTCAGGGGGGAAGAGACAGACAGACAAACGTCCTTACAATAATTGCAGAGGTGCACTGAGAGGAGAATCAGGTACCAGGCTGACCACTGGGTCTCAGAACAAGTTTGTTTGCCAGCCATGGAGACACAGAATCCATTTTACTCTCTCCCTGTACAAACACTTGTGTTTTATTTTTATCGTGGTATACTGTTTGCCAATAAAAGCAACAATCAATACCAGCCAGAAAGAGCTAAGCAGAGAGGAACAATCACAGTGTTAGGGAGGAGATGTGGTAGTCCAGAGGCCCGATTTAGCTCAGCACGCCCAGCAGGGAGTTCTGCATACTAGGCCAGACCCAAGCCGTCCCTTGCAGGTATGTGCCTCACTTCCTATTCCACAGTGAGTATCTAGCCGGCCAGTTTGGTGAGGAACGGGAGCCTCGGGATGGGCACTGGCCAAGACAACAACAGCAGAAAGCAGAACCTCTGACTGGCTGCTCCCTCCCATCTCCACCGACCAGGAGGAGGCCGCCTGCATCACCTCAGAACAAGCCGAGCTCTCAGGCTTCTGCCCACCCCACCTCATCTCTTCCCAGCCAGCCTTAAGACTAATGCCCTCCCCCATGGTACTTAGAGACTTTACCACTCTATTATCGACCAGTCGGCTATTTTTATTTTGCTCTTTTCAAACAGTCTGTGCTCAGAAGCTCTCTCGTATGCACTGAGTCCAATGACAGAAGCCAACAAAGGGAAGGAAAAAATAAGCTTTTGAGAAACTTGGGTAAAAGTAGGAGGAATAGTGAGGGTCCGGTAGGAAGAATTAGTCTCTGCTAATTTAGTTCATTTAATTCCGCTCATCCACCATTGCATGCATATCCATCCTTAGCTGAATAGAACAGATTCAGCAGGGGCCCCTGGGTGTCTCAGTCAGTTAACCTTCTGCCTTGGGCTCAGGTCATAATCCCAGTGTCCTGGGATAGAGCCCTGCTATGGCTCCCTGCTATGGTCTGCGTCTCCCTTTCCCTCTGCCCGCTGCTCCCCCAGCTTGTGCGCTCTGTCTCTCAAATAAATAAATTAATTAAATCTTTTTAAAAAAACAAAAAACAAAAACCACAGATTCAACGAATGCCCACACAGAGCCTTCAATCCAGCAGAGGAGACAAGAATCTCTCCACCAAAGTTAAAAGCTCTGTAACTTGGAAAATGTCTGAGGAGGTACCCGAGGTCCAGACTGGCGTCCAGGTTCATTCCCTGCCGGGCTTCTATCCCTGATGAGGGCATTTAACCTTTCTCATCTGCAGAGTTGAAAGACCTTTCCTACCGAGTGGTGGGGACAATATAGAGATGGAGGTCTATGTGTGTGAAGAGTCAGGAAGCCTGGACAAATGTGTGCCTTCCATGGACCAGGCTGAGAGAACTGTCGAAAGTGATGTGCAAACGAGAAGTCTGTCTCCTTTGGGGGTCAGACCTGTTTCTCTGCCCCAGGGTGGAAGCCCTTACTCACCTGAGCTGTCTCCATTCACAAGTAAGGAGTCAGGTGGAAGCCATTCTCCAATGGGTCTGACACCTGACTCCCGAGCAGCTCAAAGCACTCCATTCATGACTTTTGGACCCCACAGTTTCTTTCTGGGCTCTATGGCAGCATGTCCACACACACACACACACACACCCCAGGGTTGAGCCTACTCCTTTCCGGTTCTGTGCAGGCAGACAGCCTTCAGTCTATTGTCCCTTCTTTTGTACCTGGCATGGTGCTGAGGCTGAGGATCCAATGGTGAACAAGGTCCTGAATAGTAACCTGGGATCCCCAGCACCACTCCCCACAGGCTGCGATCCTCCCAGGCTGCTTTCTTAGTCCTCTTCAACCTCTGGGTGTCCAAGATGGGGGGCTGCTGCCAGAGAAGCTGCCCGTCTGCTGGTGGAGCTCAGAGCCTGTGGCCGTCATGACCCCACAAGTCTCTCGGATGATGCCCAGGTCCTGGGCTTCAAAGGCCTGGTGGGGAGCAATGCAGTGCCTGTTCCCCAGCTATCTGTAAGTCTGCAATAACCCTGAGCATTTGCGGATTCTATCTGTGCTGTTACATTGTCTCGGGAGAGAAGGGGCAGTCGTTCCTCCACAGAGGCACAGCCCAAGCATGGGGTTAGCTGAGATGGTACCTTGGCTCAAATCCCAACTCAGGTCATCCCAACAAGTGGGGGCATGAGGACCTTGTGTCATTTTCTACCTGAGAGAGACACTTGATTAAGCCCAAGGAGGGGATGAAAGAAAGCATCAGATGAGCGGATCCAGGCCCATAAAAGGATGTGCCTGGCCCAGGAATTGGAATGCCAGGGCAGCAAAGGGGAGGAAGCATTTGTCTTAACCCGGTAGGCTTCCAGGCTCTGTGGCCAGAGGACAAATTGTTCTCCTTTGGGACAGGACTACAGGAGGCAGGATGCCCCGCCTGGGGGTTCAGGCACAGCTCAGGAGGCACACTGTGGGGCTGGCTTGGCCAGGGATCGCCTGTGTGACCTGGGACTCTGGGACATTCTGGAGTGCCGAATGAGCTGATGCCTGGCCCATGGCGAGAGCTCAATAAACATGATCGGTAACCATGATGGTGATGGACATAACAGGGCTGGGAGTTCTAGAGGACACTCAGATTTCTTTAGTTCCACTGTGTCTCCATCCAACACCAGTCACTGTCTTCTTGTTCTTTCCCTTCTCTTTCCTGCAGAGAGAGAAATCCGTAGAGGATGGTGGGGAAGAAGGGACTAAACAAGACCACATCCTGGACCCCTTGGTCCAGGGAAGAAAGGAGGCTGGGGCGCAGGTCGAACCACGAAGGTAAGGCAGGGTTGTCACAGTGTATACGGGCTCAGGGACTCAGGTAGCAAAAGCAGGCAAGTTGGAGGGAAGCCTATCACTCGAATCTAAGAGACTTGATGACCCACAAGGCAAGGGCTGCTGGGAAGCCCCCGCTTGCAGCAGGGACCCTGTGAGGAGTGCCAGGCCTCGCAGGGTCTGGGGGAGGCCGAGTGGGCCCAAGACTCTGCCTGCTCGCCTTTCTGCTTCCCTCCTCCTCTTGTGCACTGGAGCTCCCCTCCTCCCCCGCCTTTGGCCACCGTCCCCCTTTCCCAGGACCGGCTACCCCAGCAAGCTTTTCCTTCTGCCTCCCAAAACACAAAGATCCTTTTTTATGTAAGAGATTAACTGTTAATCGCTGAAAAAAAATAAGGAAGAACAAGATAACAGACTCTGAGTATTTACAAAAGCTTAAGAACAAAGTTCTTGGAGTCATTGTCCCTCTGTTTCTGACCCCTCTTCTTAGTTGCCAAATGGAAACAGGCTGTAGCAGAAATGCCCTGGGCTCTGTCCTTTACCAGCTGGTGAACTGGGGCAAAGTGCTTGACCTCGTAGGGTCTTGATTTCTCCACGTTTAGAATGAGGATCAAGAGACACTTGTGTCGTACTAAAAGGACTAAACGGGCCCAAGTTTGGTAGCGCAGTTGCTAAATGTGTTTCTTTTCCTTCCCTCAGGCTAGGACTTTCACGTTGCATTTCATTGATTTATTCGTTCCTGTATCTTTATCTTTTTACCTGGCTTTTAAAATTGCCAAAACGATACATTTTCATTGCAACAAATTCAAAGTATAGAACAGAAAACACAAGGTCCCCCTCCTCCCTTATGCCCCTGCCCAGGGACTGTTTTTCTGTAATCTGTCACCCTCTGACTCTTCATTTTCTCCTTGTCTCTACTCTGCACTGGAGGCCATTTCCCACTGGGTTGAGAGTCCCTCAAGGACAAAAACTGTGTCATAGTCATCTGTATCCGGCATGCTTGGCATTCCATATGCATTTGTGGAATGAACTGGATTTCCCTTAAAAAGGGGTAGGAATAATACTGTTGGGGGCCAGGAATGGGAAGAGGAGGAAGCTTTTAGCCAGTGGCTTTATATATAAAATTGCAACCGAGACTATCTCATGAAACTACATCTACCCCTTAATATAATTTCCGCTCTAGCCTATGTCTTAAAAAAAAAAGTCTGCTTTTCACCCAACTCAATCAATTTCTTGACTGATCTTCAATTTGAAAAATACTCTCGTGCATTGTTCATGGGCATGCACTGGAATTCTCCTTGGAGGAACCTTAGGAGGGCTGGTGGGAGTTAGAATGTTCTCTGTGTAAATGACACCCACGCCCATAGAGCCTGGCACAATCCACATGAGGCAATAAATCTCCCCAGGCAGATCAGTGAGGCAAGTTCCCCATGACTGAATCTTATTGTCTCCCAGCCCTACCCAGAAAGGGAGACAGCCTTTGAGATTTTCATTCCCGAGCGTCCAGATTTCTGCAGCTTTGTCCAAAACGATTGCCGAGGCACCAAATAACCTGTAGAGCCTTTAGCAACTGGCTCATCCTACTGGGCCTTGGGGCCTTTATCTCCAGCCTGAGGGGATTAAGTTCTATCCTCATTTAAATTCTCTGATGTGTTCATTTCCTAGGCAACCAAGAGAGGAAGGGAAAGGTGAAATCAACAAGATAGTTGTAGTGGGCATCTGTTGCTCTGAGCTGTCCAGCTCCCTGTCCCCTTCTTCAGGGAACAGTCTCCTCCCTATTCTCTGGGCACCGGTCCCACCTCCATTCCCATGGGTTCTAGTGGAGACGGACAACCGACCAGGCCTGGACAAAAGTACCTCAGGCCATAACAATTGAGCGGGGGTGGACAGGACACCAAGAAGGGCCAATCAGGAGTCTGATGTGGGCTTTTATATGGAGAGAGGGCCCCTAACTGGAGATCACAGAGGCCTCAAGCTGTCTGCCGCCATGTCTCCTCTCCCTGTTGCCTACAGTCTTTCTTGACTTCAGCATAGCCCTGTGAGAGGGAGTACCACTATTCTTCTTCACAGATCAGAAAAGAGAGATTTGGAAGCTTAAGAAAGCTGTTCAGGGGGCGCCTGGGTGGCACAGCGGTTAAGCGTCTGCCTTCGGCTCGGGGCATGATCCCGGCGTTCTGGGATCGAGCCCCACATCAGGCTCCTCCGCTAGGAGCCTGCTTCTTCCTCTCCCACTCCCCCTGCTTGTGTTCCCTCTCTCGCTGGCTGTCTCTATCTCTGTTGAATAAATAAATAAAATCTTAAAAAAAAAAAAAAAGAAAGCTGTTCAGGATCACACAAAAATGGATTTCAGTACTGTTCAAACCTGTCTTGACTCCAAACCTTCTTACCCCATGCCTTGTGCTGCCCCTCTAAAGGGCTCCAGTTAGAGAAACAGAATTGTAATCGATCGATTGAGGAATCTCCACTCAGTGGAGCCTTAATATGACCATCTTGTAACCAATTTCTATCAAATTTCCCTTTTCCCTTCCTTCTTGAGATCCTAGATAGATCCCACAGCTTTAGTGTGACTTTTAGTATTAGAAGTCTGCTCAGGTCCGTTAGGAACTCCTGTCTCATTTCTGGTTCACATCACTTACACCCCCTTCCTCTCATCCAGGCTTGGGATCCAGTTTCTGCTCTGGGGACTTGGAGGGGGGAGGGGCCTTGGTCAGCCTTCAATCCTCCAATCACTGCAGCCGGTTTCAGGGTGGGGAGGTGCTTGTGTGTGTGTGTGTGTGTGTGTGTGTGTGTGTGTGTGTGGTGTCCAGCGAAGGGAGTCATGTGTTGGTTCTGGGATAGTTCCCTCTTCCTTTTCAGGGTCAAACTTCTCTAGTATTGGGTCCTGAGAGGGCAAGAGGGGAAGAAGGGTAATTTGTCTTTACTTAATCTCCCATAGTTTGAACCCCCCTCTTTGTGTTGTCACTTGATGAGTGTGGTTTGTGTCCAGTTATTGCTTTCTGGTAGTAGGAAGTTCAGCTCAGCCCTTGTTGGGATGCCTTGCCTCCACCTTCTTGCTGTTGGGGTACACTCTGCCTGTCAGGCAGCCCCTTCTGGAAGAGTCCTCCCAATGGTTGCAGTGTAGACTGCGCAAGGCAGAGCAGGAAGTCTAGTGCCTGCGCAGAGGTCTGATGGTGGAATAAGATGCCAGTCTCTCTTCTTTCGGGACCCTCCAATTTTTCTTTTTCTTTTTCTTTTTTTTTTTTTTTAAAGATTTTATTTTATTTATTTGACAGAGATAGAGACAGCCAGCGAGAGAGGGAACACAAGCAGGGGGAGTGGGAGAGGAAGAAGCAGGCTCCCAGCGGAGGAGCCTGATGTGGGGCTCGATCCCAGAACGCCGGGATCACGCCCTGAGCCGAAGGCAGATGCTTAACCGCTTAACCGCTGTGCCACCCAGGCGCCCCCGGACCCTCCAATTTTTCTTGCAGCACCTCCTTCGCTTGACTTTGAGAGGTATGTTAGTTACTTATTGCTGCATTACAAATTACCCCTAGAACATAGTGGCTTAAAATAATAAGCCTTTATTATGTCATAGTTTTTGTGGGTCAGGAATTAGGAAGCAGTTTAGCTGGGTGGTTCTGGCTCAGAGCTTCTTACAAACAGAAGTCAAAATGTTGGCTGGAGCGGAAGTCATCCGAAGGCTTGGTTGGGGCTGGAAGATCCACTTCCAGGCTCCCTCATGTGGATATTTGCAGAAGGACTGAGTTCTTTGTCCCATGGACCTTTCGCAGGGCTACTTACAACATGGTAGCTTGCTTGGCCTGTAATAATATCCAAGATGGAAACCACAATGTCTTTTATGACCTAGCCTTAGAGACGATATACCACCACGTCTTCCATATTCTATTGGTAATATGGACCAAAATTGATACACTGTGGGAGGGGACTATCCAAGAGCAGGTGATAGGGGTCAGTGGGAGCCATTTGGAGTCTGGCTCTCACAGTAGATAAGGGTAAATCCTCTCTACTGAATGCTAATCAGTTGATAAACTTCCTCCAACCCCGACCCCCAACTGCTTTTCTTAAATATTGGGAATTTGGTCTTACTGGGATGGTGGTTGTTGTCAGAGGGCCTGTTCTCTGCTTAGATGTCCTATAAACGCATAAACCTAGCATCACGAAAATTAAAATATTGATCTTTGCTTCAGAACATAAATCTCCCGCAATTTCACTTATATCAGGATATGGCAACTCCATCTTTCCAGTTGCTGTGGCCAGAAAATCTTGGAATCGTCCTTTATTCCTTTGTTTCTCTTCTATCTCTCTCAGATCCATCAGCAAATCCTGCTGACTTGAAAGTACACGTAAATTCCAGCAGCCTCTCCCCCCATCTACTGCCACCACCCAGGCCCCAGGCACCTTCCTTTCTCACTTAGATTACCAATATACTTGGTCTCCTTGCTTCTACCCTTTCCTCCCTACAGTTTTTTCTCAAGCCAGCAGCAGAGTGGTCCTTTAAAAACATAAATTAGATTATAAACCTCCTCTGATCAAAACCTTCCAGAGACTCCCAGTTTCTTTTAAAGGAACACCCAAGGTTGTGACATTCACCCACAAACTGGAGTTTTGTCTTAATCCGCTTATGGAGAGCCAGAAAATTCTTATTGGGGAAGTGATGGGATAGAAACTAAAAATTGGGAAAGTTAATGGTTGGCAGGGTGCTGGCTGAATGGTGGGTGACAGTCCAGCCAAGAAGTTGCCATTATAATCTAGATATGAAGTGATAAGTAACATTTTTTTAAAAAAGCTCCCATTTATTGAGTGCTTTGTGCTAGACACTGTGCTTTCCATTTCTTTCCTCATTTAAATATTTATAGCAATTATTTGAGGTAGATGTTACATCAGTCTCCTTTTACGGATGGAAACCTGGGTCCCAAAGAGGTTAAATAACTTGCCCAAGGTCATACGAGATCAACGAGGTCAACAGAGCCAAGAATTGAAACCCAAACCTGTCTAGCTCCAGTGCAATCCAAGCTGTCATTTTCTTTTTTTTTTTTAATTTTCAAAGCTCTTTTTTTTTTTTTTAAGATTTTATTTATTTATTCGACAGAGATAGAGACAGCCAGCGAGAGAGGGAACACAAGCAGGGGGAGTGGGAGAGGAAGAAGCAGGCTCATAGCAGAGGAGCCTGATGTGGGGCTCGATCCCAGAACGCCAGGATCACGCCCTGAGCCGAAGGCAGACGCTCAACCGCTGTGCCACCCAGGCGCCCCCCAAGCTGTCATTTTCATTGAAAAATGTAGAAGCCAAGGAATACCATAAAAGTGGTCATCACTTTTTAGAATATAGACATCTTCATGACAAAACAGCCATGGATGAGTCTAGTTGTTTATTTTTTTTATTTCTTATTTTTTTAAGGATTTTATTTAGAGCAGGAGGAGCAGGAGAGGGAGAAGCAGGCTCCCTGCCGAGCAGGGAGCCTGATGCGGGACTCATCCCAGGACCCTGGGGTCATCACCTGAGTCCAAGGCAGACGCTTAACCGACTGAGCTGTGGGGAGCTCAGGGCTCCTCTGTCTGTTCATCTTCCATAGGCAGGAGGTGAACGAGGAATGTTACACCCACAAGACTTTTTTTTTTTTAAGTTGTTTGACCTTCGAAATTAGGGCTTATCCTATTTCCAATTATAAACCCCAGTGACAGGATTTGCACATTCTACACTTTCACTCTATACCCCAGGTCCCTGAGCAATATTCTCAAATCAGTCAGTGGTTTCAATTCCATTTATAAACCAGCGTCCAACACATGTACTTTCTCCTGAAGGGACCAAATCCACTTTCCTAGAACACACTTCAGAAGACAAGAAGACAAGCCGTAACAAAGCTTTACGAACAGTAGTAATTTGGGTACTTACAGCGCTCTTGGGTCTACCAGGTGCCTACGCATCCTTTATACATTCTTTTGTTTAATGCTGTCAACAATTCAGTGTGGTAGGTTTCAACACCCAATTTACAGATGGAGAATTTGAGGCTCAGAGAGACTGTGTAATTTGCCCCAGGTCATACGGTAGAGGTGGCTCTCAGAAGGGCAGATGTTTTCATTCCCACTCCACATGCCAGAATGCTCCTCCCTCCTTCCCACCTTCATCCTGCAATTCTTAGGGCATCTTCTGTCCCAACTTCCCTGTGACAAGCAGGCATCTGGAAGCCTCGAGGCAGCCTCTAATTCATTTGCCCTTTCATAGAGGCACCACAGATCTGAGAGCTGGTCCTCACAGCATTGATTTTTATCAATTCACTGATGGGTAAACACATTGGGAAGCAAGTCCCACAGTAATGAGGTGATAAAGCCAAATACTAATTTCTTAATTAACATACAAATATGCTCATACTAGCAATATGATATTATACTAATACTAATTTCTCAATACACTGAGAAATTAAATATTAATATACTGAGAAATTCCAAGAGAGCTAGAATGTTAAGTGGGAAGTCGTTATGAATATGTCAGGAGAGTAGACTTGATTTGAATAACCAACACAGGATACTTAGAAATACTGTCTCCCTGGACAGAATTGATACACTTGGATGCATTTTCTTTTTCTTTCTTTCTTATTTTTTTAAACATTTTATTTATTTATTTGAGAGAGAGAGAGAGCATGAGCTGGGGGGGGTGGAGGGGCAGAGAGAGAGGGAGAAGCAGACTCCCCACTGAGCAGGGAGCCCCAGATGGGAGTTGATCCAAGGACCCTGAAATCATGTCCCGAGCAGAAGGCAGACGCTTAACCGACTGAGCCACCCAGGCGCCCCCACCCGGATGTATTTTCATCCGCTGACTGTTCTTGTTCTGGATTGCGGACTCCTCTCTTCTTCGTTATGACATTATATTGGATGGGTCACAATGAACTTTACAGATTACAGTTAATTACAGTTTTCGTTCCCTGGAGGAAATTTAGAAAACACCACAAATGCATACCCAGCACATTTCGTAATCATCTCCAAGGGAGATTTTTAAAAGTTTTTTTTTATTATGGCAACTCTCAAACACATAAACCTAGAGGGAATCCCCATCTCCCCATAACCCAGCTTCAACATTTATCAAGATCTTGCTGCTTTTTTTTTTCATTTATCCTACTCTCTCCCTAACACACACACAATTTTCCTCCATAGTATTTTTTTCTTTCTTTCTTTCTTTCTTTCTTTCTTTCTTTCTTTCTTTTTTTTACGATTTTATTTATTTATTCGACAGAGATAGAGACAGCCAGCGAGAGAGGGAACACAAGCAGGGGGAGTGGGAGAGGAAGAAGCAGGCTCACAGTGGAAGAGCCTGATGTGGGGCTCGATCCCATAACGCCAGGATCACGCCCTGAGCCGAAGGCAGGCGTTTAACCGCTGTGACACCCAGGCGCCCCTCTTTTTTTTTTTTTTTAAGTCATCTCTAAGCCCAACATGGGGCTCATACTCACAACACAGAAGTCAAGAGTCACAGGCTCTCCTGGCTGAGCCAGCCAGGCACCCCTCCTCCAGAGTATTTTAAAACAAATCTCAAAATCTTACCTCTATGTTCAGGTGCTATACCCTGTTTGAAATGGAGTCTATGAACTGAGTACAGATGTCCTGATATGAAGGTGCGGTAATGCCTGCCTTGCCCACCACACCAGGTCATTGTGAGGTCAAAACCAGATACTGGATGTGAAAGCATTGTGGTTCTGGGAGTTGGTTGCATATCACATTCTCTGGGGAGAGATTTTCAAAACCAAATCCCTGGGACCTAGCCCAGACTTATGAATCAGGTGTTTGGGAGCAGGACCCAGGCATCTGTATGCCCAAAGCACTCCAGACTATTCAACTGTGACTTGTTGGGAGGCCAGAATTTGTAAGTTGCCACTGGAAAGTAGTTGGTTAGTTAGTGTTAGAGCTCCTGTCCCCTTCTGTGCTCTAGGGTCTGCTTGGAGGTGCAGGGGGATCAAGGGTGAGGAGTGTGTTGAGGGGGAATGGGGCAGGGGCTGAGGTGGGGCCAGGTTAGCCTCCACTCTAGGGCTGATGATGGACCTAATCCCAAATCCTAACCCAGACCTCTGAGGAGGGAAAATGGTTTACCTGGCTTTGGGAGGGCTGATGTTAGGCCCTGCTTTGGATGCTAAGTTTGGGGTGAGGGTGGATTTAAATGGAATGGCAAGGTTTAGAAGTGAAGGGCAGGAGGAAAAGAAAGGATGGGACCAAGAGGCTGCCTTGGAGCCTCTGGCATGGGGTGGGGGTAGGGGCATCAGGCTTCAAGGTGCTCCTAAGTGACGGTAAGTTTGGCTTTGAAGACAAGAAACTAGAGGAATCATCCAGAACTGCTGGAATGCACAACTCACATTGTCTACGGATGCTCCCACCCGTGCGGGTGTATAGCCCTAGATCATGGGAGATGATTCTCTGGAGAAAAAGAGAATATCAAGCAGCTGAAAGATGGTGGGTCAAGACCTGACCCAACTATCAGAAGGTGCTTCTATGTGCATGTAGGGTGGCATGGGAGGAGGACATAGCTCCTTTTTCTCTTTCCCTGCACACCCTCAAGACTGTAACAGTGTTGAACTTTTTATGAACCCTGTACTTCTGGAAAGCAGCTATAGTCAAGAAATCCCCTCACTGTTTTGTGTCCCCTCTCACCCCGTTTTGAGTTCTGAGAGATGGCTAACTTCAAAGGACTATCCTGCTCTAGAATATTCTGAGATAAAACCCACTTTTGCCCTTCCTCAGTGATTCAGATAAAACCATCTCCATCCTTTTTCATGATGACTCCCTTGTTTACCTGCCTATATGTAACATCAGGCCCCCTTCCTTTTCTTCTTCTTCTTTTTTTTTAAGACTTTATTATTATTATTATTATTATTTTTTTTTTTTTTTTGAGAGACAGAGCATGAGGGATGGAGGGGCAGAGGGAGAGGGAGAAGCAGGGAGACCTACGCACAGCTTGATTCCAGGACCCTGAGATCATGACCTGAGCTGAAGGCAGATGCTTAACCGACGGAGCCACCCAGGCGCCCCCCTCCACTTTCTTCTCTTTGATATGTTCCTCACTAATGAGCATTCTCCCTATTGCAACAATCTGAACAAAATCATCTGATTTACTGTCCTGCGTATTTTGTCTGTCACGCTCTCCTTTATTCCCCTCTCCTTTATCACAGTGAACTTTACAATGAGGTATGCTGAGATACGCTATCCAAAATCCAGTTGATGGGTCACACAGCAACGTGAATGTATTTAATGCCTCTGGACTATATACTTAAAAATGGTTAAAATGGTAAATTTGACTTTATGTATATTTACAATAAAAAAATTCCAGCTGACAGAGAAATATAATGGAAATAATTTTATTCAGAAACAAATGGAACTCCTACTATGTGCTGGGTGGCGGGTTAGGGAATGGGGAAGTGGGTGAGGCCTGGAATAGGAAATGAGTAAGACCTGCTTCCTGTGGCCAGGAGCTTCCAGCCTTGCCAGGGAGACAAACACATAATCTGTTAATTGAGCTACAGAATTCAGGGTGACACACATTGTAATAGACATGTGTACAGCCTGATTCGAGTCAGGTTGAAGGGCTTTGACTGCTACACTAAGGTGTTTGGATTTTATCCTATGGTAATTGGGATCCACAACTGGTTTTAAAGCTAGGGTATGATGTGAATAGATTCATTGCAATTTCCTATGTTGTATTACCAAACATCTACTTCGTATGGAGTGTGTAAATTGATCAGTGGTTGTGACAGTTGATTTATTGATTTTTAAATTTTTTTTTTAGATTTTATTTTTAAGTAATCTCTACATCCAATGTAGGGGCTTGAACTCACAACCTTGAGATCAAGAGTCACATGCTTCCCTGACTGAGCCAACCAGGTGCCCGGATGGTTGTGTCCGTTTTCATTTTATTTTTATTGATTGATGGATTGACTGATTGATTTTAAAGATTTTATTTATTTACTTGAGAGAGAGAGAGCAAGTGAGAGAGAGCACAAGCAGGTTGGGGGGGGCGGAGAAGCAGACTCCTCGCTGAGCAGGGAGCCCAATGGGGCTCAATCCCAGGACTGCAGGACCATGACCGGAGCCCAAGGCAGACACTCAACCGACTGAGCCACCCAGGTGCCTCGACAGTTTTCATTTTAAGATGTTGACCACTCATAAAACAGGCTTACATTCATGTTTCTCTTATTAAATATATTTATGTTCAGGAAAGAGAGAATTAATGTTGGTTAAGTCAGTGGGAAGACAGACACAGACCTGGCAAGTGCTCTGTAAAAATGTGCTTGGGCAACACTGAGAGCTCAGAGTGGGGCAACTGCCACTGCCTGAGGAGGTCTGGGAAGGCCCCCAGGAGGAAGTGGGCTGGGGAAAAGGAGAGGGGAAGAGGGAAAGCTGGAGCACAGAGATGGAGAAAGGAAGCTGTGGGCAATAAAGCCAGAGAAGGGCCAGGGCCAGGTGACAGAGGGCTTTGGGTGCCAAGTTGAGGGGCTTAAATCTCTTCCTCACAGGTGATGCAACCACAAAGGGCTCAGTTAATAATAATAATGATGATGATATAGTGCTTACTACGTGCCAGCCACTATTTAAGAGCTTTACCAGTATCAACTCATTTACCCCTGACATTCAGGAAATGGCACGGTTAGATGGTTTAGATCACCTGGGTGGCCACGTGGATCACGGTGATCAGAGTAACCGGTGGGACACATAGGTTTGGGGGTTTGGGAGAAGGACAAAGCAAGGGATGGAAAGGATGGGATTTTTTGAGAGATGATTAGGAATAAAATCATCAGGACTTGATTATTTATTGATTGGGTGATGGAACTGGTGAGGAAAAGGTGGGAAGATGGGATGACTCTCACTCTTTTGGTTTCACACTCTTTTGTGTGGATTTCTGTGGCACCCAGGGCAAGGATTGATAACCCTGTTCCATTTCTTAGAAGACTCACTGCCATCCTTCAACACTTCCTACTTCTTTGTGGGTTATTTATAAATGAGTTGTTTAGTTTCCAAATATTTGGGTATTTCTCAGAAATCTTTCGGTTGTCAATTTCTAGTGTAATTCCGTCATGATAGGAGAACATCCTTCGTGTGCTTTCATTCCCTTTAAATTTGTGGAGGTGGTTTTTTTTTACTTGTCTTGCCCAGGCTATCTTGGTAAATGTTTCTTTTACATTTGAAGAGAACGTGTCTTCTGCTATTGTGTGGAGTTTCTATAAATTCATCAGGTCAAGTTCCTCGTTCTGTTCAAGTCTTTTAGAAATTTGGTAATTTTCCTGAAAATTGTCCTGCTACAGTAATTGTGCGATTGTCTATTTCTCCGTTCAGTTCTACATCCGATGGATAGCCCTGCACAGGGTATGTAATGGCAGAGAGGATAAAACGTTTGCGTGAAACTCGGAGAAACATTTTATCTCTTTACATTTACTCCAGAACGCAGAGACAAAACGGGAATCACTACGTCTCCCAGCAGGCCTAGTGGAGTGCAGGACAAATGCAAATAAGAGAGGCCAGGCATTAGGCAACGCCCCTTTCCTGGGTTGGCAAGGCAACTGATACCCAAGCCAGCCAATCGGTGAGCTGCTCACCTGCGGGGGCGGGGGCTCGAGGAGAGCCAATGGGACCCGGGGCAGATGGTTCTCTGGGCTAATGGCTTGGGATACGGGGCGGGCTTTTAATGAAGGGACGGCTGTGGGAAAGATGGCGGCGACTCTGGGACCCTCTGGGTGGTGGCAGCGGTGGCGGCGGCGTTTGTCGGCTCGGAATGGGTCCAGGATGTTGCTCCTTCTTCTTTTGTTGGGGTCTGGGCAGGGGCCACGGCAAGTCGGGGCGGGTCAAACGTTCGAGTACTTGAAACGGGAGCACTCGCTGTCGAAGCCCTACCAGGGTGAGGCGCCCGGGGCGAGGTGGTCGTGCACGGGGAGGGTTTCGGGAACTGAGCTCAGTGGTAGAGACCGGGGTGGCGAAAGTCTTCGTGGCCCTAAGGAAACTGCGGGCGGTGGGTGGGGGCCCATGGGGACTCTCGCCGCGTTTGGGAGCCATGGGTCCAAAGGGCAGCAGTCAGGTGTCCCCGCCCCCCGTTTTGGAAGTTTCCAGCAGGTCCAACACGGGCTCGGATGCCACTGGCGCTAGGCCTGGACAAAGGGGGGATCGGAGTTGGACAGGAGGAATGTGGGAAGGGATAGAACTGCAAATGGTGGGTAGTGACTGAAGGCCACTAGCAAAGAGCCGGTCTCCCGATGGAGCTGTGGATGTGCTAGAAATGAAGCAGGAGGCAGAACTGGGTGAGAACTTGGCCGGCCCGAGAAAGAAGATAAAAATTCTGTTGCCGGTTAAAACACCTGTTCTGAAGTCCAGGAACCCTGTTGATGAAAGAGGCTGGTTAGCTTTGCTCGGTTTAGGGTTCATAGGCTCTTAGGCACAGCATATCGACCAGAAAATTTTTACGATAGCTACAAAGAGAGGATCAAATCAATGCAGATGGCTTAACTCACAGAAGTCTGTTTCCCCACTAGAGTGTGGGACAGCAGACAAAGCTCAAAGTGCAAGAGTGTATACACAGCTGCCAAGGGTGATTATTTATTCACTCAGCAGATGCATCGAATGCCTCATCTGTGCTGTCTCTGCTGTAACTGTGGATTGTACAGACACAACGTTCTCACTTGCAAGAGGCTTATAGCCTGAGCTACTGGGAGAAGTACCTTCACACTTGAATTGTTTAAAGAAAGAATGTGATTAAGCCCCAGAGGCCTGAGAGTCAAGCTCTTTTTGGTAGAACTGGGGAAATTTTTTTCTTATATGGTGCTAAAATTTACTTATAAAATGGGAGGAATGGATCTGAGCTATGGTTATTGCAGCACAGATAAAGTGATAGCTCTGATGTGCCTGCTCTGGGGTCTTCACCTGAGAAGGGCTTAGTGAAAGGAAGCTGTCAAGATGGTAAGGATTTGAGATTTATGAAAGACAGAAGGTAGGAAATCGAGTGTCGTGAAAGGGAGAAAAAGATCATGGCTCCAGCTTTAGGAGCGTCTGTGGTGGTTTCAGAATGGGTTGGTGTTGAGTGTGAACTGATCTATTTCCTCCCCGTAGGTGTGGGCACAGGCAGTTCCTCACTGTGGAATCTGATGGGCAATGCCATGGTGATGACCCAGTATATCCGCCTTACCCCAGATATGCAAAGTAAACAGGGTGCCCTGTGGAACCGGGTGGTAAGAATCTTTCTCCCTCCTATGTTGGTGACCCAGAAAGCCCTAAAAAGTTTACCAGTGGCATATTGACTCAATTTTACGGTTTATCCCCAGTGCTCTGACTTCTGTGGATATCAAGGATTTTCATTTCAGAGAATATGATGACCTTCATAGCGAAATCAGATATGTAGGGAAATGCTCTCAATTGCTCCAATTATAGCAAATAATCCATTTTTGATTCTGTTTTCTGAAATGTCTTTTTCTTTAAAGATTTTTATTTATTTTATATATAGAGAGAGAATGAGAGAGCACAAGCAGGGGGATCGACAGTGGGAGAGGGAGAAGCAAGCTCTCCACCGAGCAGGGAGCCCGATGTGGGACTCGATCCCAGGACCCTGGGATCACGAACCAAGCTGAAGGCAGATGCTTAACCGACTGAGCCACCCAGGCACCCCTGTGTTTTCTGAAATGTCTTTAATTCCTGATTGACCTGATAGTATTTACTTCTTGGAGGTTAACAACTTAACTCACATTTAATTACTTTGTAAAGTAGAAGACTGCTTTTTTAAATTTATCCTAAACTTCATCCCAGTATCCGCCCTTTGTTATTTCACTTTGAAGAGTCTAATTTTAAATTTTATTTTCATGTGAAAGCCACTTTGAGCCCCGTGGTCATTTTATTTGTCCTTCTCTGGACCTTTTCTAGCTACATTGTCTTCCTTGACTTATGACGGCAAGAAGTGAATGCAGTATTCCTGGTGTGGCTGCACTGTGATTGTGTACAAGTGTAAGACGATGCTTTCTTTTTGGTTACCAGGGCTCTTTCTGAATCTTTTACAACCACTTTACTTTTGGGAATGACCTTGGCGTCCTTTAATACTTTCTCTTGGGTTCTCATAAGCTAAGAACTTAACTTTTTCGTGGTTTTTGATTTACGACTTTTCATGGTCATAGATAAATGCACCTCAGCAAAGAGAACGACTTCTTTTCCCTGTTCATTTTATGTGGCAGAGAATTCTAACAGAACAGAGGGATAAGAGAAGTTTCTACGTGAGCTATTTGCACAAGCTGGCCTCTTAACCCAGATTGTAGTGTTGAACTTATTCTTGGACAGAGTACAGGGCGGTGTGTTCTGGTAGAAGAGGCAAAGGGCTGGCAGTTGACAAATTTGGGTTCCCGATCTAGCTGTGTCGCAGACCCACTGTGAGCCCTCCCTGTGCTTAATTCTCTCATTGCTGAGTTTCTCCAGCTGCCAAATGAGCTTCATAATACCTTCTATGCGCCCACTAGGGTTATTGTGAAAGTAAGACAAAAGACCTGAAGACGCTTTGGAAAGTTAAAATGGTTACAGAAATGTGTGTTGTTACATTATGCATCTGTTGTAAGTTTCAGTGATGGAGGTCTCAGGTTACTAAATGACTATGTCCAGGGCTAGATGCCCTGCTGCTGTCTTGCTAGCTGCCTCTAGCTATAACTCTTTAAGCAACAGTTCTAGTTTAGGATCTTTTTTCAGATTCCCTGATGCAGTATTTTTGTTGTCGTTGTCGTTGTTATCTGACTATCAGAATGAGCTTTGGAGTTGTTTCTGAGTCATTTGAATAGGATGTATTTGTTTGAACAGTGGTTCTCAAATTTAGCTGTCCACTGGAGTTGATGATGCCTGTGGTCACAGGGATTTTGAAAAGCTCCCTGTGTGAATCTAATGTACAGCTCTAGGAGACACAGCCCTGAGCAAAGGCTGCGCTAGAGAAGGCCAAGGAGAAGTGGCAGACACCTCTTGGCTCCGTGTGGACCTCCCTGGCCCTGGCCTCGTCCCAGGGGAGATAACAGCCACCCACTGGCCCTGTGGCAGCTTCCTGCCACTGAGTTTCACTCTTGTCCTGCAATCTAAGTGAAGCAGTAGAAAGAGGGGAACCCAGATTGACAGCACAGGAACTGGGCTCTGCAGGGTAGGGTAAGCTACCGGAGACTGCAGTATTCTTGGGTGAATTCAGAAGTAGCTTCACCCCCCTTTCATTTGACTCTGTGCTCCTGATACTAACACTTTTGGAAGATCTCCCAGAAATTAAAAATGAAAACTAAAACTGATCTAGCAATATGTTGCTCAAGAGCCGGAACAATCTGTTAAAGGTTCTGGCTGAACCCTGTTGGCCTGTCTGCCCCTCATTCCCTTCTTTCTTCATAGTGACCTTTAGTCAGGAGCCTCTCTAAGCCAGATACCTACGCTGCTCTCTCCTTGAAAGTGTTCAGCTATTTAGAGCATGTAACCATCCACTTACCTCCTTCGCCATTTTTCTGAGCTTTTGATACACGGTTAAAGAAAAAACCCCAAAGAATAAACACAGGAGTCTGATTAGTACCCACCTTCTTAATGTTTTTCCACCAGAGGCTGGCCCTGCGATGGGGATGGTGGTGTTCTCCCCTGGTACGTTTATGCTTCTTGGCCATGGGCATGAGGTTTTGGGGGACTGTAACTTACCCCTTCTTGGGGAATTCTGGCTTGCCCCTCAGCTTGGCATTGGGCCAAGTCTAGCTAATTAGAGTTGTTTACATATCTGCTAATTATTCCTGGAAACCTTTGCATAGTGACTTAGCTTTTTTTTTTTTTTTTTTTTTAATTCTTATGTAATGAATGAGGCTTTGACCTTTCTTGAAATCCAGGCTTTTTACAATCTGTCAGTGGAGTGATCTGAAGTTGCAAATGAGTGTT
This sequence comes from Ursus arctos, assembly GCF_023065955.2. NCBI lineage: Eukaryota > Metazoa > Chordata > Mammalia > Carnivora > Ursidae > Ursus > Ursus arctos. The sequence goes on from NW_026623100.1 coordinate 12,062,106, forward strand.
AATTGAGCCACCTGTACTCTCTAGGCTGAGGGGCTTTGCTGTAAGATCACAGCAGTCTAACTTAGCAGTCTCATGTCTTTTCCAACTTTAGAGTACTGTCTTGTTTCTATGGGAGATATTGAAAATAATTGGGAGGCTTATTCACTTTTCATATTAAATATCATATGCAGTTGGACTGCCTACCCTATTTAATTTTATGATGCAAATACTTAGCAAGTCATAGATTTTAGTTTCAACCCTTTGCCTCGTGTTACCTGAACTTATATTTTCCAAGTCTCTAGACCACTATGAGGGCTTGAGGGATTTCACATTTCATGCTCTTCATTGATTCCAGTGTCTTTTTCATTCTAGCCGTGCTTCCTGAGAGACTGGGAGTTGCAGGTGCACTTCAAAATCCACGGACAAGGGAAGAAGAATCTGCATGGGGATGGCTTGGCAATCTGGTACACAAAGGATCGGATGCAGCCAGGTATTGGGACCCTGGGTGCTCTTGTGTGGGGTGCAACAGGCCTGCTTTCTCACGTGCCCTCTTTTGGAGAAGCATACGTCCCCACAGTGCCAGCAGTTTTCCCATTCCCTTGATGTCTGCGGATGAAGACCAGCCTGTCAGGTCTCTAGCATGGGGTCTGAGTCCTAATAAAGCAGCTGACCTTCACTCATCCTGGGGCGAGATCTTGCTTATTAGCTCCTTCCGGTTTCCCTTTGGCCTATCGGCTGGGTGAAAGCACCGGCTCTCCCGAACACGGATGATTGGGTGAGCTGACTTCTTTTGAGCATGCACAGTGATCGGTCTCAGAACTCCTTGAGTCGGGAGTTGCGTGGGAGCCGTTATTCCAAGGACATGGCAAATTCAACCTGATTTGACCTGATCTCTTTTGCAACAAGAAGTGGGACCTGGGAATTCAGCTCTCTCTCAGGGGCATAGTTGTCACCAAGCGTTCATGAAGCAGAATTCTTTAGGGGCGCCTTAGCAACCGGTTTGGACCAGGCAGCAGCTGTAGTGCTGAACAGCATTGCAGTGGCCTTCACTCTTCCCCCTGCCTTTAAGAACAGACAGCTGCAGACTTTACTGGGTGCTTGTTACAGGCCATGCACTTTGCTGGGTGCTTTTACATATGTTTGCTCATCTTAAAGAGAGACCTGGGAGTCATTTGAATTTTTTTCCTCCATCATAGTGATATGTTAGTCCTTTATCAACTCTTGGCTTTATTTCATTGTTCATCATCTGTTCTCTCTCTCTAGGGCCTGTGTTTGGAAACATGGACAAATTTGTGGGGCTGGGAGTATTTGTAGACACGTACCCCAATGAGGAGAAGCAGCAAGAGGTAATGGCAAGTGTCAGAGCTTAGGTCAGCTGCACTGACATCATAGTCCTTTGCCTCAGGAATGTTCATGAGGGAACAGGGGATAGAAAGTGAGGGGTTTGGTTCTATTTTCTTCATCTATTGAACTTGAAAAGTTAATATCCTTGTCAGAGTGTTCTAGAGAGAAGCGTTTATGGTGCACAGTCCTTTGGGAATGGTTGTCATGATTGGGGACTTTTTCTTTAGTGTTAATAGTGTTGTTTTGTGCACACTAGGTAGCTGCTGGGATTGAGCATGCATGGCAGGTTGGTGATTTGGCTCCTAGGCCCACACCAGAGCAAGCTGAATTTATATAACTCAGCTCCCCTGACTCAGTAGATCACTGCTGTGCTCTCTTCTGCGGTTGGCTCACTCTTTCTAGCATCCTTTTCTTCTTCCTGTTTTGAGACCCGAACAGCAATTCTGTTCTCCTATAGGAAAGGTTGTAAAAGGAAGTTGACGGAGTCCCAGCATTTTGTTGCAATCCGGTTTCTGGCTGTTGGCAGAAGAAACTTCTTGCTTTTTGTTGGCTGACCCTAGGGTTCTTCAGTACTTTCTTATACTGCCAACAGGTTTGCATTCTTTGCCCGATGGCTCTGCCATCAGCTGGTGGGCAAGTGATTATGACAGGTTCGTGATGGGTATCCCGTAGCTAAATAATAGCAAGAAAGGCAGGATTAAGGATGGAGATAGAACTGTTTATTTTTTCCCTAAAAGCTTTTTATGAAAAATTGCAAACTAAAAAAAATTGGAAGAACACATCATCATATATGCAACACCCAGATTCAACAGTTTTTAGCATGGCGCACGGAGTTCACCATAGGGAGGTGGAACAGGAGACCTGAGTTAGGACGATAACCTTTGGTTGTGAGACAGTTACAGAGTAGCTTCTCCGTGTTCCCGCTAGTCCTCCTCACTTCACCATACATCAGGGACTTTCTAGGTGGCGGGAGTTAGTGAGCAAGACCAGCGTGGTTCTCGCACTCAGTAGCACTGAGGTGTGAGAGCGCTCCCGGGGGAACTGGGGTGCCGTGGAAGACACAGCGGCGTGTCGAACCTGGAGCGGGACAGTGTGGTAGTGGTGGTGGTTGGGGAAGATTTCCTCCGGGAAGTGACATTTACATTGAAGTCTGCAGAATTAGGAGCCAGTGTGCCATGCAGAGGGAAAAGCATGTGTTAAGGTGATAAAGTGAGAGAAGGGACAGTGGGTGTGAGGGGAAAGGGGGATCAGAGAGAGATGATGCTAGAAAGAAAAACAGAGCCAGTCTTGCCATGTTGTACACTTTCAGGGGCCACTATTCCCATTGCAGTCCTTAGTATTAACACTGTTCCCTGTCGGGCAAGTTGACTGGCCCCTGAAATTGGGTGGTGTCTCCTCGGGTGGTTGGTGGTTTGGCTGTTTGGACCAGCACCAGAGCCATCCGAATGTACGTGACTCATCCTCACCATGCACACTGTGGGGCCCGATACGGAAGTAAGTTGTTCCTGTTGAGGAGTCTGGGCCTTATTCTAAGCGGGTAAGTGCTATAAAGGATTTTAATGAGGAGAATGTCATGACTGGGTTTGCAGTCGTGCTGAGGAAATAGTGGTAGTTAGAGCTGCATCTGAGTAAGAGGTACGGGCTTTCGGGCTTGACTGGACTTTTAAACCTGGCTCTCTGCTTCTTCCAGAAATAAATTGTTCAGATTCTCTTAGCTTCCATTTCACCATCAGATAATAGTAGTTCTCACTTGGGAGGGCAGAGCTGATGGGCTTATTTTGTAAGAAGAGTAGGTGTTAATCAATAAAATTAGTTTCAGTTGGTAAAAATTGGGACTTCTTTTCTGGCTAGCTGTTACGGTTCTCACTCCCAGCTGTACATTGGGATTGCCTGGAGTGCCTTTAAAAATACTGATGTCCAGGGGCGCCAGGGTAGCTCAGTTAGTTAAGCGTCAGACTCTTGATTTTGCCTTGGGTCATGATATCACGGTCGTGGGATCGAGCCCTGTGTCAGGCTCCACGCTCAGCATGGAGTCTGCTGGAGATTCTCTCCCTTCCCCCTGTGTCTCCCCCCCGCCCCAAGTGCATGTGCAGGACCTCTCTTCTCTGAAATAAATAAAATATTTTAAAAAATGAAATAAAATAAAACAATAAAAATACTGATGTCCAGTCCCCAACCTCAGAGAGTATAATTCTGTGTGTCTTAGATGCAGTGTAAGCAACCTTACTTTTTTAAAGCTCTCCAGGTGAGTCACAATGCCAGGATTGGGAATCCCTGGACCAACATGAGGTCCTTGTTTCTGTATTAGTTGTTTACCTGTTAAACACATTTGTTTATTAAAACGACATTTAAGAAAACTAATCAAAGTGGTTTCTGTTTATTCGGTGGCTATTATGTGCCAGGTACTTTACAAATATTGGCTTAATCCTCATCAGAACTCCTTAGAGTTAGTATTTTTTTTCTCCTCCATTTACCAGTGAGTACAGAAGCTTAGAGAAGTGTCTTGTTCAAGGTCACAGCCAATATAAGGTGGAGTCAGGTTTGGAACATAGGTCTACCAGATTCTGGAGGCTGTGCTTTTAATTATGCTGCTCTGCCTCCTCCCGTCCATTGTTTCGTCTGCCAGGTTGATTTCCTTCAGAGTGGAGACATTTATTATTCTCATGTCGTCTCCTATGTAATTTCAGTTCTTAGAGCTTATATTCAGTGCAGGGAGTATAGAAAATGTACTCCTTTCTGCATTCCAACAACCTGGAACTATTTTAGGGGGTAAAAGCAAGTGTGTTTTGCTGGCAGCATGGTTTACTTTGCTATCATACATAAAGGCGCCCTGCACTGTTTCCAGCACTTGTGTATGTTGTAACAGCTCTTCCGGGGTAGATGTTATTGTCATCTCTACAGTATGGGTAAGAAACTGAAGTGCAGGAAGGTTAAAACATTCTTCCGTGACACACAGGCAGAGGGTTTGCGTCCAGCCTGCGATCTCATCATTTTGCTTTATTATTTCTGAGTACATAAGAAGAGGGTGACAAATACGGTACCTTTTGAAAACTTGCAAATGTCTCATAAAGATGTGTTGGACTAGGAGAACAGGAGCTGGCAGGAGGGGGTGTGGAACAATTCCTCAGATCCCTCCAGGTAGTGGTAAAAATGTTTCTCTGGTTTCTTGTTTCCTTGTCCCCAGAGCACATGACCTTGCTCAGCTTACTTGCAGCCCCATTTGTTCATGAGGAAATATGGGGAAAATACTGGCAACCAGGAATGCATCTGAGAAGGGGGGGAGGGAGTTCAGTTTAGCTTGGCTCTCTGAAATCAGGACCAATTGTTAAAAGTAGCATAACCTCAGTTTCCCTGTTAGCAACATAGGAATTGTAGTTCAGGTGAGTGAGTCAAGGTTTCACTGTTTGGGGGTGCAAGGTACCTGTGCCCTCATGAGGCTGCCAGATCGTAACCGGTTGTTAAAGTGGTAGTGGAAGAAATAGGAAATTTGGATAGATTCAAAACAGGAAAAGAGATCGAATTAGTAACAAAAAATGACTCACAAAGAAAAGCCCAGGTCCAGATGGCTTCACTGGTTGTTTCTATTAAACATAGAAAGTAGAGTTAATACCAGTTCTTCTCAAAAATTCTTACAAAAAATAAGAGAGGACACTAACCAGCTCATTCTTTGAGGCCAGTATTATCCTGATGCCAACACCACACAAATACATCACAAGAAAAGAAAACTACGGACCAATACCTCTTACAAATATAGACATGAAAATCATCAACCAAATACTAACAAACCACATCCAGCAACATAAAAAGGGTCATATACCACAACCATGTGTATTTATCCTAGGAATTCCATTTGCTTTAAAATCTGAAAATTAAGGGGTGCCTGGCTGGCATAGTTAGAAGAGCATGAGACTCTTTTTTTTTTTTTAAAGATTTTATTTATTTAGTTGACAGAGAGACAGCCAGCGAGAGAGGGAACACAAGCAGGGGGAGTGGGAGAGGAAGAAGCCGGCTCACAGCGGAGGAGCCTGATGTGGGACTCGATCCCAGAATGCTGGGATCACGCCCTGAGCCGAAGGCAGACACTTAACGACTGCGCCACCCAGGCGCCCCAGAGCATGAGACTCTTGATTTCAGGGTCCTGAGTGTGAGCCCCATGATGGGTGCGGCGATTACTTAAATAAATAAATAAAAACTTTTAAAATTTGAAAATTAATATGATAGACCATATTAATAGAATAAAGGACAGGGGCACCTGACTGCCTCAGTCAGTAGAGGGTGCAACTCTTGATCTCAGGGTCATGAGTTCAAGTACCATGTTGGGTGTGGAACCTACTTAAAAAAAATAGAATAAAGGACAAAAACCATATTGGGCATATCAATAGATGTAAAAAAAGTATTTGAGAAAAGGTAGTATCTCTTTATGATAATAAAAACACTCAACAAATCAGGAATAGAAGGTAACTTTTTCAACCTGATAAAGGGCATCTATGAAAAACCCTTAGCTAACATCCTACCTAACTGAAATACTGAATGCTTTCACTCTAAGACCAGGAATAAGACAAGGACATCTGTTCTTGTTACTTTTTTTTTTTTTTAAAGACTTGTTATATATTTGTTTATTTATTTATTCTTTAAAGATTTTATTTATTTATTCGACAGAGATAGAGACAGCCAGCGAGAGAGGGAACACAGGCAGGGGGAGTGGGAGAGGAAGAAGCAGGCTCCTAGCAGAGGAGCCCGATGTGGGGCACGATCCCAGAACGCCGGAATCACGCCCTGAGCCGAAGGCAGACGTTTAACCGCTGTGCCACCCAGGCGCCCCAAGACTTGTTTATTTTAGAGAGCAAGAGCATGAGTGGGAGGAACGGAGGGAGAGGGAGAGAGTCCCAAGCGGATTCTGAGTTGAGTGAGGAGCCCTCAGGGGCATGATCCCAGGACCCCGAGATAACGACCGAAGTGGAAACAGAGAGTCAGATGCTCAACTGACCTGAGCCCTTCAGGCGCCGCTGTTCTTGTTACTTCTATTCAACATTGTACCGTAGGTTCCAGTCAGGGCATTTGGATAAGAAAAGAAAATAGAAAGCATCCAGATTGCAAAGAAAACTAAAACCATTTATGTAGACGACATGATGTTGTATATAGAAACTCTTCAAGAATCCACGAGAAAACTACTAGAACTAATAAATGAATTCAGCAAGGTTGCAGGATACAAGATCAACATACAAAAATCAATTATACTTCTGTATGCTGGCATTGGACATTCAGAAAATGAAAGTAAGAAAACAGTTCCATTTATACCATCATGCAGAATAAAATACTTAGAAATAGGGGCGCCTGGGTGGCACAGCGGTTAAGCGTCTGCCTTCGGCTCAGGGCGTGATCCCAGCGTTGTGGGATCGAGCCCCACATCAGGCTCCTCCGCTATGAGCCTGCTTCTTCCTCTCCCACTCCCCCTGCTTGTGTTCCCTCTCTCGCTGGCTGTCTCTATCTCTGTCGAATAAATAAATAAAATCTTTAAAAAAAATACTTAGAAATAATTAAATAAAAGTACACTCTGAAAACTATAAAATACTGTTGAAAGAAAGTTAAGATCTAAGTAAATGGAAAGACATCCTATGTCATGGATCAGAAAACTTAGTATAGTTGATCTTTTTTTTCCTTTTTTTTAAAGATTTTATTTATTTATTTGACAGAGATAGAGACAGCCAGCGAGAGAGGGAACACAACAGGGGGAGTGGGAGAGGAAGAAGCAGGCTCCCAGCAGAGGAGTCTGATGTGGGGCTTGATCCCAGAAGACTGGGATCACGCCCTGAGCCGAAGGTAGACGCTTAACAACTGAGCTACCCAGGCGCCCCGATTTTTTTTTTTTAAGATTTTATTTATTTATTTGACAGAGACAGTGAGAGAGGGAACACAAGCAAGGGGAGTGAGGGAGGGAGAAGCAGGCTTCCTGTCGAGCAGGGAGCCCAATGCGGGGCTCGGTCCCAGGACCCTGGGATCATGACCTGAGCGGAAGGCAGAGGCTTAACGGCTGAGCCACCCAAGTGCCCCAGTATAGTTGATCCTTGAACAGTGTGGGGGTTGGGGGCACTGACCCCCCCCCCACCGTCGATAAGCTGCATAGAACTTTTGATTCCCCCAAGACTTAACTACTAATAGCCTACTGTTGACTGGAGGCCTTACGGATAACAAACAGCTGATGAACACATTTTGTATGTTATAGGTATTGTATACTGTATTCTTACAATAAAGTGAGCTAGAGAAAAGAAAATACTAAGAAAATCATAAAAGAAAATACATTTACAGTACTGTCTTTGTATTAAAAAAAAATTGACATGGAGTGGGTCTGTACAGTGCAAACCCACATTGTTGAAGGGTCAACCATATTGTTAAGATGATGATGCTCCCCACATTGGTCTCCAGATTTGACACATTGCGTATCTGTCAGAAGCCTAGCTGGCTTCTTTGCAGAAATTGACAAGGTAATCCTGAAGTCAGTATGGAAATTCAAGAGAACTAGAATAGCCAAAATAACACTGATAAAGAAGAGGGACGTTGGAGGACTCACACTTCCTTATTTCAAAACTTAATACAAAGCTGCAGTAATAAAGATAGCGTGGTACTGGCCTAAGGCTAGACCTACAGATCAATGGAATAGAATTGAAAGTCTAGAAATAAGTCCTCATGTTTATGATCAGTTGATTTTTGATAAAGCTGTCCAGACAATTCAATGGGGAAGGAACTGTCTTCAACAAATGGTGCTCACTCACCTGGATGTCCACATTGCAGAGTAATGAAATTGTCCCCACCTCATACCATACACAAAGTTTAACTCAAAATGAACTGGAAAGCTAAATGTAAAAGCTGAAACTATGCAACTCTAAGAAAAAACATAGGGTTGATTCTTCATGACCTTGGATCAAGCAAAGGTTTTTTTAGATACGATACCAAAAACAAAAGCCACACACACAAAAAAAAGATGAGTTAGATTTCATTTTTTTTTCTTTAAGATCTTATTTATTTGAGAGAGAGAGAGACAGCACGAGCAGAGGGGAGGGGAAGAGCGAGAGGGGAAGAGCGAGAGGGAGAAGCAGGCTCTGAGCAGGGATCCTGATGTGGGGCTTGATCACAGGACCCTGGGATCATGACATGAGCTGAAGGCAGACGCCCAACTGACAGGCACCCAGGTGCTGAGGTGGACTTTGTTAAAATTGAAAACTTGTGCTTCAGGAGTGGGCATCTGGGTGGCTCAGTCAGTTAAGCATCCGATTCTTGATCTCTGGGCATGGAGTCTACTTAAAAAAACAACAGAAACTTGTGCTTTGGAGGATACCATCAAGAAAGTAAAAAGATAACCCAGAGAATGGGAGAAAATCAATGAAAATTGTATATATGATAAGGGACTTGTTTTTATATATTCTAGGTATAGTTCAATAGTAAAAAAGACAGCTCAGCTAAAAAATGGGGTGCCTGGCTGGCTCAGTTGGTGGAACATGTGACTCTTGATCTTGGGATTGTGGGTTTGAGCCCCATGTTGGGTATAAAGGTTACTTAAAAATAATTTTTATCTTAAAAAAACGACCAAAGGATCTGAGTAGGTATTTCCTCCAAAGAAGATACACAAAGGGTGGATAAACATGAAAGATGTTCAACATCATTCGCCAGTAGGGATATACAAATCAAAACCACAATGAGATGTTACTTAACACCCACTTGTGGCTATTTAGTCGTAGCTAAAATAAAAAAGAGAAATCGTAACAAGTGTTGGTAAGGGTGTGGCGTAATTGGAACTCTCATACACTGCTGGTGGGAATGTCAAATGGGGCAGTTGTTTTAGAGAACAGTTGGTCAGTGCTTCAAATGTCTAAATACAGAGTTGATATCATCCAGCAATTACACTACTAGGTGTCTATACCCAAGAGCAATTGAAATCGCGTCTACACAAAAAGTTACATGAATGTTCATAGCACTATTCATAATAGCCAAAAAATGGATATAACTCAACGTCCCATCACCTGATGAGTAAACAAACAAAAAAATATATATATTAAAGATTTTATTTATTTGAGAGAGTGTGCGTGTGTGCACGTGAGTGGGGAGAGGGGCAGAGGGAGAGGGAGGGAGGATTTCAAGCAGACTTCCTGCTGAGTGTGGAGCACCACACATGACTTGATCTCATGACCCTGATCATGACCTGAGCTGAAATCAAAAGTTGGATGCTTAACCACCTGAGCCATCCAGGTACTCCAACAAAATATATATTCATTCAATGGAATACCATTCAGTATTAAAAAGAAATGAAGCATTGATAGGTCCTTTAATGTGGATGACCCTTGAATACATTATGCTAAGTGAAAGAAGCCAGTCATAAAAGACCACATTTTGTGTGATCCCATATATATGAAATGTTCAGAATAGGCAAGTCTATAAAGACAGAAAGTAGATGACAGAGGTGGGCATGGCGAGTGACTGCTGATGGACACAGGGTTTCTTTTTAGGGTGATGAAAATGTCCTGAAATTCATTGTGGCAAATCATAATCTTAACTCTGAATATACTAAAAACCATTGAATTATAGACTTTAAATAGGTGAATTATGTGGTATGTGAATTATATCTTAGCATTGCTGTTTTTTAAAAAAATGTTGATTGAAACATGACGTGATCATCTGTTCTTGTCATTACGAAGTCATCAGCTGGGTCATCAGTTTCTCATGAGAACCCAGATATTGATGAAAAGTTACAGGGAACTCAGTGGAGCAGGAATGTCTTTCTTCACTTGAAATCAGAGTATGATCACAAGAGGCTTTCTGTGACTGAGAGCACAGAAGAACAGTCCTTTGAGCCTTGGCCCTCATTCTTCCTGGTGAGACATTTATTTGGGTCTTACCCCAGGAGGCAGAAACAGCTGGTCGGAGAGTGGAAGAACAGCTCACTGTTCTTACCAGATCAAGCCTGCTTGGAAGTCTAGTTTCTCTAGTCTGTGAGGTGATGACTGTTTTTTCTCCTTGAAACCAGAAGAAATGGGCGCCTTGGTGGCTCAGTTGGTTAAGCATCTGCGTTCAGCTCAGGTCGTGATCCCAGGATGCTGGGATCGAGCCCCATGTTGGGCTCCCTGCTCAGCTGGGAGCCTGCTTCTCCCTCCTCCTCTGCCTTTCCCCCTGCTTGTGCTTGTGCACCCCCCCCCCTCTGTGTCAAATAAATAAAAATAATCTTAAAAAAAAGAAACTGGAAAAAAATTAACAATATGGTGCTATCCATTTTAAAAACACATTCTCTGAAGTGATGAAGACAGTGATCCTTCTTGGTCTCTTTATTGTGGGCAGAAGTAATCTTTATATCAGTAAAGGAACCCCACAGCCCCTTAAGTTCCCTTGTTCCAGCTTGGATATGACTTCATTTTTCAGTCCTAGGTGAGGCAATGTTTTCTAAGAGAGAGACTCCTTTGGAAACTAGGTCCAGAGAATTTTGGCAAGTTCTCTAGATGTGATTAAGCATCGAGACTGAGCTGCATTGAGACCTAGTTTTTGTTTTTTAAGATTTTATTTATTTGTCAGAGAGAGAGTGAGCACACAAGCAGGGGGAGCGGCAGGCAGAGGGAAAGGGAGAAGCAGGCTCCGTGCTGAGCAAGGACTCCCCGCCCCCCCACCGCCCACAGGGCTCCCTTCCATGACCCTGCGATCATGACCTGAGCCAAAATCAAGGGTCTAAGCCACCCAGGCGCCCCTCTTTCCTTTTTTTTTTTGTTTTTTTGTTTTTTTGTTTAAGATTTTATTTGAGAGAGAGAGCAAGCACGCGCACACGAGCTGGGGGACGAGCAGACTCTGCGCTCAGCACAGATCCCAATGCGGGGCTCAATCCCACAACCCCGAGATCACGACCTGAGCCGAAACCAGGAGTCGGTTGCTCAACCGACTGAGCCACCCAGGCCCACCCCTCCTTTCCTTTTTAAAAATCTGGAACCATTCTCCAATATTTCTGTGTTTCAGGTTATATTAGAGACCGAGGGGTTTTGTTTTGTTGGTTTCTAACAGTATATACTAATCACTTTTCCATATTGATTTGAGAACAAGGAAGCATAGAGATTGAGCCAGGGTTGTGGGGCCCGACTACCTGGCTTCCAAGCCTGGTTTTACTACCTAAACACGTTTTCTTGCCAGTGTAATGGGGATACTGATAACCACCTCTTAGGATTGTGAGAAGTAAATGAATGGGTATGTGCACATTACTGACTACAGTGCCTGGCATAGAGTAAGTGCTCTGAAAATGCCAGCTGTTCTCGTTCACACCACTAAATGCCGTTCCCAAGGGACATTTTGCAGCCATCTTGGCAGTAGCTGTTGTGGCTCTGTTCTTTCCCCCTCCTCTCCCTCTCTCCTGTTCTTCACATCTAGGTTCCAGAGAGCAAACTTGGCCAGCTTACTCCACGGCACTATGCCTTAGGTTGCAAACAACGGCTCCAAGAGAGTGGCTCCCAAATGCTGGTTCATGAACTCGTATTGGTTGGTAACGAGTTTCACTGATTTTTTTTTTTTAAGGTTTTATTTATTTATTTGACAGAGAAAGCACAAGCAGGGGGAGCAGCAGGCAGAGTGAGAGGGAGAAGCAGGCCCCCTGCTGAGCAGAGAGCTGGCTGTGGGGCTCGATCCCTGGACCTCCCGGATTGTGATCTGAGCCGAAGGCAGATGCTTAACTGACTGAGCCACCCAGGCGCCCCAGTTTCACTGGTCTTAATAGGAAAAGTAAAGTGACTTTTCATAAATGCTTAATTGTTTATTATGAAATTCCATCATTCTTTTTTTGGTGTTAAAATTTTCTTTTAAAAATATTTATTATAGATGGTGGTTTTGTCATTATTGTATTTTAATGTTTATAGGTCAAAAATGGCAAACCCGTCAATCCCCAGCATATTTTTGGAGATATTACCATCTGTGACAGCCAATGGCCTGGGGATTACTGCCCTAAAAGATGCGTACCTGGCTTGATCTCATATGTGCACACCTGTGCGTAGTGTTTGTGTCTACGGATTCGTTAGTCTTTGATCGAATGAACATTTACTGACTCCCTGCTGAATGCCAGACACTGTACTAAAGGCTTTACATATCTCATTTCATCTTCCTGGTCAGCCCTGTGAGCTAGCTCTGTATTATTCACTCTGCTTACGGGGAGGAAATGGACTCTCAAGGAGCTAACGTAATCCACCCAAGTTATACAGCGCTGAACGTATACCTGCAGTTAGAGCCCAGGTCTCCCTGATTACAGAGGCCATGTGGCCTCCTTTTTCTGTCTAGTGGTTTATAATTACTTGTGTGCTTGGGATCTGTGGAATTTTAGCATAGGATCCATAAGTCCACAAGTTCATGGGTCTCCCTTCGGTCGAGATAGGCTGAATATCCAATTACCCTGTAGAGGGTCTTGTTTTTTTTTTTTAAAGTGGCCTTGTAGTACAAAAATTTGGGAACATTTCTTCACCCTACAGGCAATAATCATTTGGACGATAGGTAGGAGTGCCTAATTTTTAGTGACTCTTAAATTAGGAATGAAACTACCACCTTGCCTGAGTCTGAGGGATTCTTCAGCCTTTGGTTCTAGCTATATATAGGCTGCTTTCCAAGGAAAGAAAATGAGCTGCTGTGTGAAATTAGTGGCTTCCCAAGGAACACTTAAGAACTCCTGACTGGGCATGGAAAATAAGAGGGCATTTAAAGACTTACTACTAGTGTGAGGTGAAAAGTTGAAGGCCAAGTCACGAGTTGCTGAAGTCAACAGATACGGGCTCCAAAGTTGTGGGGTGCTGTGTCTGGTGCAGTGTTTCTTAAATTTGGCTGCACATTACGACTGTCTGTGGTCCTTTTTGAAAAATACACGATCCTGTGCCCCTCCCCCCACCCCCATTGAATGAGACTCTTTGACTGAGGGACCCACATGTGATTGCAGCTGAAAAGCTCTCCCAGGTGATGCTGGGGACCAGCTGACCTCTGGCTGTCACCAGGTAATCGATGCCTCACCAGCCTTGGGAAGAGGAAGGCTCCCATGGGTTAAGGACAGTTGCGCTGGGCACTTTCTTGAAGGGTGCAACGTAAACTTGTAATCATGTGTACTGGGGTTGACAAATGAGCTACCCAGGGCATTTTTAATCTCTTCTTTTCCCTAATTGTTCACTGAAGTTATGCACATTCCCGTCAGAAGCCCATTTCTGTACATTGCTTGACAGCATACTAAAACTTCCCTTGTTCTAAATGATAGTTGTAGACGAGGAGTGTTGGGAATTGGCTTATCCACCGATTCATTTTGTACTTTTCTGTATCCTGTGCCTATTCCACCAGCGGCATAAGAGCAGAGCAGTGGGGGGCTGCTCTGCTTGCCCTGCGTGCCTCACTGTGGCTTCTAAGGCCCAGCGGGATCTGGCTTGTGCCTCAGCTCACACCCTCCTCTCCCTCACTGGCTGTGTTTCAGACCCTGGTGTCTCCTTCTGGTCCTCGAATATGCCGACCTCATGCTTCTTATGTCCGCAGATCTTTTTTTGGCTCCCTCCAGGGATGGAGGCCTCAGCTCAGATGTTGTCTCCTCAGAGAGCTGTTCCCTCATCAGTTTATCATGTTGTCTGTTTTATTTTCATCAGAGCATTAGTACTCTCTGAAATATATTTTTTTAAGTTTTATTTATTTCAGTAGTCTCTGTACCCAACATGGGGCTCAATCTCATGACCCTGAGATCAAAAGTTGCATGCTCTTCCAACTGAGCCAGCCAGGCACCTCTCTCTCTGAAATAATTTACTTACTGTTTGTCTCTTCCATTCTGATGTCAGCTCTGTGAGCCCCCAGCATCTGAAACAGGTGCTCACTGATAGAAGGAGGGATGCTTTCGGCTCTCCACCCTCACGCATCCTTCCCATAGGGGAGGGCTGGGCTGAACTTGCATAGGTTTCTCTTGTCGCTAGTAGCTTAGAACTGTAGTAGTTTTTTAGACCAAAGCTAAACATCCTTGAGCCTCATAATTTTTCTAAATCTGCCATGCTGCAGTGCTCCCACGGAGCTTTTTCCTCGCCCACATATTGTAGGTTAGAATGACAACAGCTATTTGGAAATAAATATCCACGAGGTTCAATTAGAGGGTAAATGATCCCTTTGGATTAGAGTTAACTTCATTGTCTCTCAAGTGGTGGGATTTTTATCCTTTGGGCAAGAGCTTATGCTGAGATCCTGGGCAGTAAACGCCATCTTGAATTTGGAAGAATTTAGCCCTGTTTGTCAGTCCTGTGTCTCCCCTTGCTACAGAAGTACTATCATCTGGGCACAGACAAAACATATGGCCTGGCCTTCCGGCTCAGGGACATAAGCGAAGTGGGGCCTTCTTGGACGGTATGACGCTGTGTGTTTTGTGAAGTCTCTGAAAGCCTTCGAGGTTTTCCTAGTGGGCCCCTTTGAGAATCGGACAGTAACAGACCCTCTCCTTAGAAAACATACACGTGTCTGTGCACATAGCTTTCCCCGGCATTTTTAGGGGTGTAAGGACTTGCTAAATGTCCTCCACAGATCGTACAGTTCTGTTTGGGGATTTAGATCGGTTTGCTCATCCACCACAGCTCGGTCAAAGCTCTTCCATGGCTGCTTCTTTCTGACCTGGTCTCCTGTCTTCTGTGTCCTCTCTCGTTTTTATAATAACCTGCTGGACCCTCTCAGGCCCAGAAGAGGCGATATTCTCCAGGAGTCCAGGTACTCAGTCTTGACCCGCCATGGCCATGCCTTGTTCCCTATGTGTCCAGCCAGCATTTGCTCCTGTTCACACCATGTAGCTGTTGTCTTGAGAGTCACCAGTCTCGGATTTTGACTGCATCTCCACCTTGCATGTTGACTGTTGAGGACAATGAGGAAGTCACCAGACAAGTGGCATGTGTCATGTTTCCTTTCATCACCCCGCCTCTGCACTGCCTCAGCACTGGGCTGGTTCTTAAGTGGTTAGCCCCTCGTTTCTGAGGAAGAATTCGCTCCTCCAGCTCTATTGGAGAGACAGGGCCTCTGAAGTAGGTGGGAAGATAGGTAGCATACGGGGACACTTGCAGTGGGAGAACTTGCCCAGGGTGTCACGGGGAGAAGTTATGTGTAGGTGAAGCTTAAGTGGGCTGGAAGGTCTTTCGACTGAGAACAGTCCTTGTGGCTGGAGAACACCAGCCAGCAGCCTGGTTCTGGCAGTGCTGTTTCTGAGGCCTGATCCATTTAGCATCCATCATATGCTTATAGGATTTGAAAATTTGAAAGGAGCTCTCCAGAATGGAAGGATTTCCCTGATCAAACAGGTATTTTCAGAGTACCTGCTATGTGCAAAACGCTTACCTGGAGGGGGTGGGGGGAGAGGTTGTGGGGGATGGAAGGTGGAGACATAGAAGTATAGTGATTTTTTTCCTTCAAGAAGTTTACATGGCAACTGGGGAGATAGGTATATATACATAAAAAGGAAACCACCAGTCCTGGGCCATGTATGTATGTGGGTGCCAAATAGTGATCTCTGGAAGGATTCGAGTCAGACTCCAGAGGGGGCCATTTCAGGCCCCCACCCCCAGGTTGGTAGCAAGGAGGATTCCTGAAGGCAAGTAGAGAGTTCTGTTGCTTCCTGGGCCATATTCTTTGACCATGTGAGTGCGTTCTCAGGGGCTGCTAATGATGAGGCGGAATGGTCGTTCGTCCGGTCTGCTGGAAGGGGCTCAGCTTGTGTGTGCAAAATTCCTGTTGCTGTTTGTACAGGCATTCCTGAGAGCGCCTCCTTACTGTCCTCTGTTCCTCCTTCCCTGCTTTCCCAGCGGGTCTTCCCCTATATCTCAGCCATGGTGAACAATGGCTCCCTCAGCTACGATCATGAGCGCGATGGGCGGCCTACAGAGCTGGGGGGCTGTACAGCCATCGTCCGCAATCTGCACTATGACACCTTCCTTGTGATTCGCTATGTCAAGAGGCATTTGACGGTGAGTCCTTGTTTTCTGGACCAGTTGGTGGTATGGGCTGCCTTGCACCTGCTCTCCTGGCCCTGATGTATCTTTTCTTTTTCTTCTAGATAATGATGGACATCGATGGCAAGCATGAGTGGAGGGACTGCATCGAGGTGCCCGGGGTCCGTCTGCCCCGGGGCTACTACTTTGGCACCTCGTCCATCACTGGGGATCTCTCGGGTACTGCCACACGCGTTCTTCATTTGTCCTGACTGAGGTCATGTCTCGAGAGCTGGCCCTTAGCGAGGCTTCTCAGCGGGGACAGTCAGACAAGCAGAGCTGTGGGAAGCACGTATCCAGACAGTGCTTCTCTTCTGGCGTTCTGGTACCCTTAAGCCCCCTGCCCTGGGCCTAGGCTCTGCTAGTGCGGTTGGCTCTAGGAGACGCTTGGTGCTGGTGGAGATCAGGGTCTGCCTCTTCAGCAAGCCAGCTCTTCTAGGCCGTGTTTGGAGTTCTGTGCTTCGTGATCTCTGGTTCCTTCCCGTCCACCTTCTGAGGTGCCGAATTCCCCTTCTCTTAGCAAAGCTTTTCCTTGAATCCCTTGACTCTGCCGTCCCTCTTCTAACTGCCCCTTCCCCCCGGACCCTGTTTGTGTGCAGACTTTTGACAGTGTTGTGTGTGCAGGCCACCCACCGCTCCGTCCCACTGCGCTCGGACCTCCCGTGCCTCTCTGCCAGGCCGGTGGCACTATTCTCGTCAAAGGTCCTTCCGTTTCCTCACTGCGTATGGGACTCTGTTCTCAGTCCTTGCTCTTTGTCCTCTCTTGAGCTGGCTTGACGAGTTACTCTGAAACTCCTGCTTGATTTATGTGGCATTAGTAGTACCTGGTTCTTTTACTTTTCTATCTCTGGATTTTCTTCTACTTGTTCCTAATTTGTAGCTTCCCCTTCTATGTTTATTCTGTCCCTTGGCTTGAGCTTTAATCGTAACCTCTTTTGAGAAGAGGTAAGGCACTGAACTTTTGGGGTTTTTGACTAGTATAATTCACTATGAATAGAGCTGGTATGCAATAATTTTTGTTTATCTGAATGAGTCCTTGGCTCTAGATGTTTAGTGATAATGCCTGTATTAGTCAGTCTCTGTTCTCTGCCGGTAGGATATCCCTAAATACAAATTAGGTCTTTCTCTTAAGGTCTTTTTTGATGGCATTTTTTTTTTTAAGATTTTATTTATTTGAGAGAGAGAGCAGGCGTGAGAGAGAGCACGAGTGGGGAGGAGAGGGGTAGAGGCAGAGGGAGAAGCAGACTCCCTGCTGAGCAGCGAGCCCGATGCAGGGCTCGATCTCCTGGGATCATGACCTGAGCTGAAGGCAGACACTTAGCTGACTGAGCCACCCAGGTGCCCTGTTGGCATCTTATTGTTTATGCAGTGGATTGTTGAAAATGGCTGAGGACACATTCCAGTTCTCCCAGCCTTTGATGCCCTTGCATTGTAAGGAGCATTGCCCCAGCTTTTTATCTTGTCCTGTGGCTTAAACAGTAAAAACATTTCTCTAATTGAAGGCAAATCTAGTTTTTTCTTATCGGGGTCTGCTAAGGATTCTAAGAGTCTAAGCAGCTGTGGATGCTATCCTACTAATAGAAATGGTGCTCCTCCTTCTTCAGGAAGGAAGTGAGGGCCACTCACCTGGAGCTGGGGCAGCTATCTTGCCACCAGCTGGAGGATGAAGATCACAGAAGAAGGCAGAATGGAGAGAATCACAGAGAAACGGTGCACCAGGGCTTCTGGTGCGCATGGCTGGAGCCATACAGAGGTTGCAATTGGAATAATCCTAATATGTAGTCGATAGATTTTCCCCCATATACAAAAATTCTAAATTTCTTGGTTCAAAGGATGTCTGTCTAGGTGTGAGGAAGAAAAAAATGGGAACATGATATGGTTTCTCTCTTCTGCCAGAAGTCAAGACAAAGTGCATTAGGAAGACACAAGTTGGGAAGGAGTTTGGGGAATGAATGGTTGAGGCGTCCCCAAATTATTACCGCAAAGTCGAGTTCCTCAGCTGGGAGTAGAAAGGGCAGAAAGTGCCCTGTGCAAATCTGTTTTGCACTATAGTGTCGCATTATGAGGATCAGAGTTTTCTTTGGGCCTAACATAGGTCTTAGAAGTCAACTAGAAGAATGATCTAGATACACACTGTCCGATATAGTAGCAACCAGTTATAGGGGGCTACTGGACACTTGAAATAGGGCCATTCCAAACTGCCATGTACTATAAATGTAGAATACACGCCAGACTTCAGACACTTAGAAAATGAACATAAAATGTCATCCATGGGGCGCCTGGGTGGCTCAATTGGTTAGGTCATGATCCCGGGGTCCTGGGATTGAGCCCTGCATTGGGCTCCCTGCTGGGCGGGGAGCCTGCTTCACCTCCTGCTCAGGTTTTTTTTCTCTCTCTCTCAAATATATAAATAAAATCTTTAAAAAATGTCATCCATAATTTTTATATCATCTGCATGTTGATAGTTTTTTTGGATATGTTGGGTTAAATAAAATACATGTTAAAATGAAAAAAAAAAAGAAAGAAAGAAATGGCAAGAAATCCAGTCTCTAGTAACCAACCCGGTAGCCATAAGCACCCCCAGCATTCAGATTTGTGGTCTCTTAATACCAGTTTCCGCTAAAGGAAACAAGAGCTTCTTGGAGAGACGACTGATGCCAGGTCTGAGGTAGGAAATGAACAAGCTGGAAACGTCCCAGGAAAACAAGGAAGACAGTCAAAACCTTCTGGATTCATGTAAAAAGGCTCAAGAGCCAACTTGAACAGGCCCCCACTGGAGAAAGATGGGTCACGTTGGACATCTATAAGATATACAAGTTCAGCGTATGGAAACACATCAGATACGTTTGAATCGATGAGATTATGACACTTCCAAAAAGAGAGAAAAAAAAGGGGCACCTGGGTGGCTCAGTTTGTTAAGCATCTGCCTTCGGCTTAGGTCATGATCTCGGGGTCCTGGGATCAAACCCTGTGTTGGGGGGGGGGGTCCCTACTCAGCGGGGAGTCTGCTTGTCCCTCTGCCCCTCCCCCTGCTTGCGTCTCTCTCTGTCTCTCTCTCTTTCAAATAAATAAATAAAATCTTAAAAAATAAGAAGAGAAAAAAAAAAATGGGTCCCTAATCCCTTGACCCTTTCTCTAGTAATTATTAGTGAGATTCAGGGTCACGGTTACAAGAAGCTGCAGAGAATTAGTCCTGGTCCAGAAGGGAAGCATGCGCTATGCCAATAGCTGTTCCCTGCTCCTGGCCCGTTAATCAGCTGCCGTGAGGCCTTTTACTATCTTGCTTGGGTGTGTCGTCTGCACAGAAAGCAGCTGTGGTGTTGTGTCTTCCCTCACTGCTACAAGGTTTTACATACGAGGTGGGCTTTAATGCTTACATTATGTCTAAGTTTTTAAACTGTATAGGTAATGCATGCCTGTTGATAAAAACTTTAAATCCTGAGTAATGTAGAATATTCCCTGTTCCCTATCCTTATTGTTAGATGAAAGAAAACAGAGGTTTCAATTATTTTTTCCGAAGTCACTGCTAGTGGCGTATGTGGCTGGCTCGCTCAGTAGAGCATCGAACTCTAGATTTCGGGGTCGTGAGTTCAAGCCTCACACTGGATGGAGAGATTACTTAAAAATAGATAAATTTCTAAAAAAAACCCCAGAGTCACGCTAATTAGCTGTAAATCAGAAGTGTAAATCAAGATACTCCCAAGATACCTCTTTTTGAGGTGGTTTCGCTCCTC
Organism: Ursus arctos; assembly: GCF_023065955.2. Lineage (NCBI taxonomy): Eukaryota > Metazoa > Chordata > Mammalia > Carnivora > Ursidae > Ursus > Ursus arctos. The sequence goes on from NW_026623100.1 coordinate 12,082,144, forward strand.
CTTGTGCTTTTTTCCTTTAGATAATCATGATGTCATCTCCCTGAAGTTGTTCGAGCTGACGGTGGAGAGAACCCCAGAAGAGGAGAAGCTGCATCGAGATGTGTTCCTGCCCTCGGTAGACAACATGAAGCTGCCTGAGGGTGAGCGCAGGGGATCCCAGGAAATGGTCCTGTGGTTGGAGAGGAGGTCACTGTGCCTGGGAGGTCTGAGGTGCCTTGCACCCACAGCTTGCTGGGCCGTCTCCTTTCTGTGTTCTTGCCCTGAAGAACATGGAGCACGCGCTCCTGCCATTCCACTGGTCTCCAAGGTACAGACAAGCTCAGTTTTTAAATCGAGGCACCTGGAAAGGGAGCGTCTGTCTGCCCCCTGGCTCCCAGAAATGAGTGTCAGGAACTGGAGACTTGATGCCTTCCCAGCTGGGTGGGCTCTCTGATTCTGACTTGCTTCTCTCTTGCTTCCTCAGTGACCGCCCCGTTGCCACCCCTGAGTGGCCTGGCCCTCTTCCTCATCGTCTTCTTCTCGCTGGTGTTTTCCGTATTTGCCATTGTCATTGGTATCATACTGTACAACAAATGGCAGGAACAGAGCCGGAAGCGTTTCTACTGAGCCCTCCCGCTACTGCCGCCTCTGTGGCTGTCACCGTGAGCAGGCGCTGGCCTGAGCGTAGAGCCGGGCGGGCCTTCTCCAGTCTCAGGCAGCTGGTCAGGGACACTGTTCTCTCACTGGAGCTTTGAATGCAGGGATACTGCATTGCCATGTGATCCATGGGGACATCTGACTGGTTCAGGAAGCCCACCTACCCCAGGGCAGTGCTGCTGTGATGTGCCTTTCCCTGCAGTCCTTCCACTTGGGAGCTAAGAGGGACGGAGAGAATATATACGGTTCTGATGCCAAAATCACAGAAAAGAATTTCATAGCTCAGGCTGCCTTGTTGTTGGACTCAGAGGACCCTTGTGCTTCATTTTTAAATCCGCAGAGAACACAACACGGATAACTCCTCATACCTTCCAGGCATCCATTCGTTGGTTTTTGCTTTTCGTTCAGGCCTCTGTCCACCTGAGGAATTTCCCCTGGAAATCTGGATGGAAACTTCTTCCCTAGGTTGCCTTCTCCCTCCACTCATTGCTCTCTCCAGATGCAGCCTGAGCTGAAAGAGACTTCCGGATGCCTCACTTTTGGGTGTTTCACTGAGCCTCGGTAGGTGGCCACAGGGAGAGGGCATTCTGCTTTGGCTCACTGCTCCAGCCGTTGTTCTTTCGCATGACTCTGGGTTCTGTTGGTTTGTTTGTGACCTTCCCAGTTGGTTCCTTTAGGCCCTCAGTCAGATTTGGCCGAAAGTTGGTGTGCAAGTTAAGAGAAGCTTGTACGACTTCATGGTTGCAAGGAGAATAACTGGGAAAGTGACCAGCTCCGTGTTTCGACACCAGAAGCAGCATTTGCCATGTGATCTGACCGTGTGGAGATGTTTCTGGACTCTGGAGCCTGCTGAACTGCATGTTTGGTGTTTATCGTGACTTCTGGAATCCCACTCTTGAGTGTTCAAAATGTGAGGAAGCTTCCTTTTCATAGCCTCGGCTTGGGTACTCCCCAAAGAGGAAACTTGGCTTCTTCTTAATGGGTGAGAAACAGTTGCTGTTCTCCTGTTGCAAATCTGGGAGCAACGGACCCTCATCATCTGTGCCTGGAAGAGTTCATTATCATTGAGCAACAGAGCCCGAGTGTCCTCCTCTGTGGGTCAATCCTTATTCCACTGCCTTATCTGACAAGGGGTCATGTGCTGCTCACCTGTCTGCCCTGTGATTAAAATGGCCAATAGGCCAGTCTCCCTGGAGGGACTGGAGCTCTGAGCTCTCCTAGCCACGTACTTCTGTAGTCCAAGGGACATTCTTAAAATGGCTGATGGAAACCAAACATGAGCTTCCAACTCAGTGTCCTTCCTTCTGGGGGTGGTTTTTGGGGGAAAGTCTGGGCCTTCTTACTGAGCCCCAAGCCCGTCAACCCTCGCCCTGCCTTCTTCTCAGTTGGGAAAGCCCTCAGCTCAGCCTGGAAGGAAAGGAGGTCGCCTTGGCAGGGTATAGGTTTCCGTCGTGTTGGGCTTTCTTCTGTCCCTCCCACGTGCTTAAGTGAGCATCGTAGGCTGTAGTACTGTCCTGCAGGTGTGAGTAGAGTGGGACCCTCCTAAGACCTTCCACACAAGAGCAGAGCAGCTCCAGGGTACCAGAGCACAAACCGCGACCTGGAGCTGGGCCTTAGGACCACTTAGAACTGACAAAGCAAATGGCTCTTTTGTCTTTTTTTGAGCGCAGGCAGAATTGGCTAGACCCTGTGGTGGGAGGATCTCGGTGGGCTCTCGAGATGGCCCAGCACTGGTGCACGAGGAAGGGCTCTCATCGTGGGGGAGGGCATGTATGTGTGATGATTGAATTTGTGAGTTTTGTGCGATTCCAGCTCATGGGCTCCTTGTGGCTTTCAAAAGAGGACCGGGAGGACATGAAGTATAGTCCCCACCCAGCCTGGGGCCAGCGTCTGAGAAATGTGTGATACCAGGAAACTGAGTGTGGTAGGTCCTGCCCCAGCTCTTGCTTTTTGTTCTTAGAAACAAGTATTTCATTGTGAACGGGACCAAATACTGTTATGGGCCCTGTAATCCCAGGTGTGCCCTAGAGGAGGGAGATGTCTGGTCTGTGGTGAGGCTCTTTTGTACACGCACCGTATGGGTGAGAGCAGTGGCCCCGGCAAGCTGCTTACCCCTGTGTGAGCCACTTCTCTCCTCGCAGTCCCCCTTTCCCTTACTTTCCCTCTGACTTCAGAGCCTCTCAGAGAGGAAGAGACCCTGAAGACTAGAGGTGGTTTATAAAGATGACGTCGTACCTTATCCTCGTGAGTCTTGCCTTTCATGGCTTCTTCAACCCCCCTGAATTACAAGGTGGCTCTCTGTGACAAAATTTGTTTACTTCAGTGGGAAAATGACAATGACAGCTGTCCTTGTTGGAAGTGGTTTCCAAACAGAACATGCCCCTCATTGCATATGTCCCAGAAGCCCCCTGCCTATGTCCTGGAAGACAGAAATGAGAACTAGTAGGAAGTGCAAGGGTAGGGCTGATGATGGGCCAGAGAAAAGCCAGGCAGACATGGACCAATTAGTTCTGTGGGGCTGGAAGTTCTGGAAAAATGTCTTGCAGGCGATTCATAGGTCCCTGGAGGAGTTTCAACTCATGGTCTATTGTAGAAATTAGGTTCTGATGCTGGCTGGTGAGGCTGGAAGAGTGGGCATTGCGGCTGGTTGGTGGATTCATGATATTGTTGGGTATTTTAATAGGAGCATTCAGCCGAAGTTCAGGTTTGATCCAGCTCATGGCCAAGTAGTTCTAGAGAGAACAGGCAACAATTAGCTTGAGGTAGCGACTGGAGGCTGTCTCTTCAGAGTCATCCCAAGAACAACTAGTGCCTTTGTCCCTGTCCCCAAGCTTGTCACTCACCGGTGTCGAATAGATAAAGTTGAACAGCATGAGTGCTATAATAAATATGATTGCACCGATTATGATTTTGAAGTGGTAGTGTTTCCAGAAAACGCGGCAGAAGATTGTAACAGGTGACCGCAACATGAACAAGGTGTTGGGGCGTCTGTCCATGAGCAGAGGAGATGTCAGAGGATGGAGGGCAGAGGGAACCTTCAGGTCAAGTAATCCGCAGCAAAGAGCTTTCTTTTTTAAAAAGCAACTTCTGCTTACTTGTGTGTCCTCCCCCACCCCCCCTTCTTCACCCAGGCTGTTCTCTCCTCCTTGTAACTGAGCACTGAGGTGGGGTGCTGGGAAGTAATGACCCCTCTCCACTTGTAGGCCCACCGCTCACCACCCTGTACAAATTGCTGGGCCCAGCAGCTCAGCTTTGTGAATGAGGAGGAAAGATTTGGTGCCTTTGTCACGCAGGACTCTTACAGGGGTGGATGAAGTGTAGGGTATTGGTTGGGCTCGGATTGGCCTCGCCCTGCTGGCTTGATTAAGGCTTCCTTCTCTGACAGAATCTCCAGTGTCATCTTCACTTTACCCTAGAAACACCAGAGGTGGTGGGGGGCTGAGTTCATTACAACAGGTGCGAGAATAGTTCTAGGGTCCCTTCCCAGGGTCCAGGAAGGAAAAGGGATTTAGCTAAGGCCCCCAGAAGTCTGTTAGTGGCACAGCAGTCCTATGCAATAGACACCCTCCCCAGCTCCTACCGACATGCGCCATTTGCCACCGTCAAGGACCTGGGAAGGCCACCAGCCCGTTACGGTCTTCTTCTTAAAGAGGGAGAAGTGCTTGTACTGGAGGAAGTAGGGCCACTTGGAGTCAGTATCCATCATCCTGATGGAGCACAGGTTGGCGTGCCGGGCCGGGAGGGGCATGTCAAACAAATCCAGCTCCAGGACCCCTGAGCCCAAAGAAATGGCATCAGCAAGAAGGAGCTCCCTGTCCTGTGGTCACGGGCCCTGTGCTTGCTCTCACCTAGGAAGTCATCCGTGGAGAAGATGTTATTGTCCCAGACCTGGATGATGAGCCGGGCTGGGAACTTCATCACTGTGGGGTCCAGGCTCCATATGTAGTCCTGGAGGATGACAGAAGAGCATATGACTGGCCTGTCTCCCTTGAGATTTCCTTGGCCACCTTAGTAGCCCACCACCCAGCAGTGATGGACTGTCAAGGAAGAAGCTTTCTCCCTGAGGCCACATTCCAAGGGTTCTGGTGCAGCTTGAGGTGCGAGCGCAACCTCCCCACCCCAGGCCTGTTACCTTCTGGCTCTGGACACACATATGCTCGGCTGCCAGGTAGTCCATGGTGAAGATGAAACGCCAGTTGAAGTTGCTCTCCCCAGTCAGTGAGTGGTAGTGGATATCCGTCTTCTGCATGTCCTTCTCAAGCCCGACTAACCACCTGGGGCCAAAGTCCTTTCACCTGGGCTTCGTGTGTATTGTCCCTGTCCCTGAGCTGGAGCCCTGGGGGAAGGGCTCCCCGGCAGACCACCAGGCACAGGCGGGGGCGGAGAGATGTCGCCCCAGGATTGGGAGCCGGGGGCACAGGGGTGACACAACTGGGGAGCTCGGAGGGATGCCGCCGGAGCCCTGCCCTCTTCCTCACCCTTTGACATAAATGTCGCTCATCTCGGCTGTTAAATTTCTCCTCAGGTCCACCTGGGCAGTCTCCCAGATAATGCAGCGCAGCTCATACCTGCAGCCAGTGGACTGTGAGGCTTCGCTGAGGAACAGCTCCTCGGCTGCGGCGCGGTGCAGGCAGAGAGGGCTGGGGGCTGCCCTCCATGCCCACGTGAGGCATGCTGAATTTGCGGGAATGCAGGGGACGGCAGCTCCCAGGATTCCCAGCAGAGGGAAAGAATTGCCGCACCCTAGTGTGTGACCAGACCCGTGGCCCGCGCCCTGGGAAGTGCAGAGACGGATGTGGTGGGTCACTCACCTTTTAGGCTTTCTGGGCCTGATGTTGACTGGGGGGCCAGGAGGCCCAAGCTTCTTGGGGAAGATGTCCACCCACATTTGCACCTTTCCCTAGAGTGGAAATGGATTGGCCAGCTGGGGGTTGCTAATCTCTGTTCTCAGCATGCTGGCCTGGGAGCCCAGTCCCAGGTTCTGAGATCTTTTGAGGCTGGGTCCCCCCCGCTGGAGGGTGGGGTAAGGAGGTATCGGTGAGGTGGAGTTAACTTCAGACAGGAAGTCTGGCAACCACCCACCCGCATCCCTTTTTTCTCATGTTGGCTGGGAGAAGGGTGCAGGGTGAGGTGGGCAGTGTATGATGGCTTCAAGACTGAATGCCATGGTGCCGGGATATCACCGTGACTGGGGGCTGGAGGGTGACTACCCTTTAGCAGGCCATGCTAGACGGCCTATCTGGACAGGGCTCCACAGTGGGGTTGGGGCTTCACTTCTTAACCAGCTTAGTGGCCCCGACTAAGCAAACTAGATCACCCGGCCAAATGTCCAGGTCACTGTATGTTGTGGAAGCCTATCCTAAGGATATTAAGCTGCCCACCAAGTGCAGAGATCCAAGGAGGGAGGGATGAAAATGGTGAGAAAAAGGAAGAGGAAAAAAAAGAGTAGACTACCAACATTGGAAGGTAGATAAATATGTTCTTTCAAACTGTCTGACCTCATTTTGTCTTTTTGAAGTTGACCCCATGTAAGAAAACAGGTTTAATGAGAATGGTTTAGAAAGTGCTCAGCAGAGAACTTAGTGTCTGGAATGTGGTATCAGGTTGAGAAATTTGGAGAATGAGATGAGCCATTCTGGTGGCTGGAGGGTAGATAATTAGGGTGCCTGTGGGGATTTTTATTCCTTCTGTTTGGGGTTCCTTGCCATGGAGAAAACACAGCCTGCAATTACCCAGCCAACCAGGGTTGTAATGTCTGCACATCTGACCCCAGGTGCTACCCCCCTGCCTGCCCTCAGGAGAGACGAAGGCAGCATTGGTGCTGGCTCTAGGGCCCCTGAGCACTTCCAACGACTCATGCGTGGCCCAGGTTTCTTGCAGATGACTTTTCCAGCTCTGAAGAGCTCCACTCTGAGTGACATCATTAGAACTTCTCACTTCGAACATGTGCAGAGCACGCTGGGCTTCTGTGTGTGTACATCTGTGACTGCGTGGCCGCCTCCTCCCCTCTCATCACGGGCTGTGTCCCGGGTGGCTGGGCTCCCTTGTCTCCCGATCCAGCCCCTCCGGTCTCCTACCTGGTCGATGCCTGGCTGGCTGCTGCTGTACAGTGTGCGGGTCTCCACGTGCTCAGGTACCAGCCCCTGGGCGTGCAGGAGGTAGAGTGCAAGGCGTTCTTTCTTAGGTCCCAAATAATGAACGGGAGGGGGCGTGGGCTCTAGACGGAAGGAGGCGGAAGGAGGCGATCACAACGTCATTAGCCTTCCCATCTACCAGGCAGGTGCCCTCCCCTCCCTTCCCCTCCCCTCCCCTCAGCCTGGACAGGGGACATGGTTGCCCTCTGTAGGAGGAAAGGGCAAAATGGGGCAGGTGCCCTCTGGTTTCAGAGGCCTAGATCTGTGCTGTCCGGCAGTGTGCTGTACTTCTCACCAAAGCTTTGCAGTTTGAATTTTTTCCCATTGTAAAAAACAGTGTCTTCCTCAGGACTGAAGAGAGGTGGAGGCAGCCCTTTCTGTTTGGCATGGCGTTCCAAGAGGAAGCTTGGGGTCATCTGATCCCGCCACCTAAAGGGCCCTGAGCTGTGGAATGAAGGGAGAGGAAAAGGGGGGAAGGTTTGCGTCCTAGGGAACATTCTGCTTTGAGCTGCAGGATGAGCCATGGTGGGGGCATGAATGGAGCCAGGTTTGGGCCCTGGTTCCCCAGCCCAGATGTAAGTCTCCCCACAAGGGAGCTGGGGCCTCCCTCCTCCACCCCTCCCCTAGGTCCACTCACTAGCAGTAGGATTTGGAGAGCCCACAACGGGCTCCAAAGCCAGACAGGAGTCGGTTTTCGAGGTCAATGACTGTGGTTCCAATCTTATCATCAGGTGAGAACAGGTCAAAGTCATATAGCTGGATCTCTAGGTCCTTCTCCAGGGGGATGGTGCAGCTCAGTTCAAACATACTGGGGGTGAGGGGGTTGGAGACTGCAGAGACTGTGGACCGCGCTATCCACGGCCTCCCTGTCCAGCTTCTTGGCCCCTTGTTTGGTCATGGTGAATATGGAGAACAGAGCCTGCGGTGGCTGTCACCTGCCAAGAACTATCCCCAGGGTTGGCAAGAAGTAACTTTTGACAGGCCTGGCTTATGGGACCCTAAACTCCTTTCCCAGGGGAAGCGTTTGAGAGGGAGGGTAGAACTGACCACCCTTCGTCTGCCCAGCCCTGAGAGTGTGAGACCCCCGTGCTAGGAACTCAGAGGTTAGAAAGAAATGGAAGAAGTCTGCCTTCTGGAGCTTACTCCTAGCACAGCGTAGGAGGGTGTGGTGAAGTGGGATCAGGTAAAGTTGGGGCAGCTCACATGCCGAAGATGGGATTCAGAGTGTTGGGATGGTACTTGTCCCGGTTGCCCATCGTTGTCTGTCCCAGTTTCAGGATCACATAAGGGTCACACTGGGGTTCAGTCACAGGGAGGGAAAGGTGACAACAGGAAATGGAGAGTCAGTCCAGGTTGGTTGGGGAGGGTCAGGGTAGGATGGAAATGAGCCCCTGGCCATAGAGGGAGCCTGTGGGCAGTTGGCCTGCTGGATCTCCAGCTGGGTACCCGCAGCCTGAAGGAGCTCCAGGACCCTGGGGTCTGAGGCGAGGTGTGGGAGGCACCTGGGCTTGGTGGACCCGGAGCCGAACACCATTGGTTGGGGCTGCTCATTACCAGGCCATTGGAATCTTGGGGCTGCAGGTTGATGGCTCGGACCATGTATACGCGCACCAAGCACTCCTGAGGGAAGTCCTCTTTCTCGCGCCAAACCAAGAACTGGCGAGGGGGCTTGGGGGCTTTTGGATCCTCAGGAAAGGGGTAGACTCGGAAAAGGCCCTGCGTGTCGGGGGGAGGGAAGATGCTGGCAGCGCAGGCCCGGCCCGACGGTGCCCCTAGCCCAAGCTCAGGAGAGAGTGGGCTGCACTGAGAATGGGAGTGGTGGGTGCAGCCGAGATGCTCTGCGGGGACAGCGGGTTTAGGAGGGATGTTGGGCAAACATCTGCGGTGGCTAGGTGAGTTTCCAGTTTCTGCTGATGCAGACTCTCATTCCACCCCCGTCCATCCATTCGGGTTAGAACTTGTTCTCTAAGGCTCTTGGGCCTTGGGAGACCAGCATAGACCCGAGCCGGAGTAAGAAGGGCCGTGCCCATCCCGTGTAAGGGGGGAGGTCACTCTGAACCCCTGCATCAGTCAGCCTCCGGTCCCCTGCTCCCCAAACTGTTTCTCAAGCACTCGCTACCCCATTCCCACCGCGAGCATAGAGAGCCACGGCTTTTATTAGAGTCTTCTGGGGACAGAAGGGGCACGGGAGTTAGGGGCAGCTCTGCTGGGGTGAATACGCACCTTGAACTCCCCTACCACAGGGCTGTCCAACTTGGGCTCTTCCTGGTAGAGTTTAAAGGTCTGGCAGAAATCCTGCAGGCCTTCAAAGGCGGGCACAGCCTCCAGCTCACAATCATACACCTGCAGGAGGGTGTGTGGGGCCCAGGCCAGCGGGGAGCGCAGGCCTGGGCTCAGCCAGAGGGGGGAGCGTCCCTGACATCAGGGGGTTGAGGAACCACCAGTTCCTGGGTCTTGCTTTGAAGCCTCTGCCCTGTCAGGAGCAGCCCTAGTTCCCAAAAGGGCGTGTCTGGTGGAGGTGTGGCCTGGAGTCTGGGGGAGACAAGGAGGAAACCACCCCCCACCCCCACCCCCGGCAGTTCCTAGAGGCATCAGGGCGAGTTCTGCTGGTCTCCCCTGGCAGATGTCATTCTGTGTCTCTCCGCTGTCTCCCCTCCTAGAGGCCTCCAAACCTTCAGGGTGTGGTAGTCTTTGTACTTGTACCGCAGGGACTTCACATCTCCTTTCACATCTCCCGTGGCCCAGAACAGCTTGCTCCACCAGTCCACTTCATGCTCGTATTCGTCCTGGCAGGGAAGGTCATTCTGGCCCCGGGGAGAAGGCACAGTAGCCCTCCCCTGCCCGGGGTCATGCTGCGCCCCTCCCCACCCCCCAGCTGCCCGGAATTGTTCCTTGTTCCCTGAGGCTGAGCCTGCATCACCTGGGCTTTGCTGGGATTGAACCAGAATTTTTCATACAGGTAATCCAGGAGCTGAAAAATGAGAGCAGGAGAGCGGGGTGAGGCGTGGTCTGCCGATTTAGCCTGCTCACCGTCTCTGACCTCCCAGGAGAAAGGGAGAGGAAGGCAGGGCTTCCTTTCCTGGCTCCCTTGCTCTTCACAGAGCCCTTTGAATTCAGGGATCGGCACACATGGGATTAGAACCAGAAGGAGGGTAAACTTAGTTTTTAACCCTCATTGCCCACAGCTACAGAGGGAACCCTGGAAGGGCCCAGAAATGCAGAACCCCGAGCCCCACCCCAGGCCTACTAAATCAGAACCTGCTTTTGCTCAAGATGTCCCCAGGATTCCTGTGCATTCCAGTTTGACAAGTGCTGCTCTGGAGGGGGAGTTCTGAACCTTGGAAACACTGGCGTCACCGGAGGGGGGGGGGGCTTGGAAACACTGCTGATACCTGGGGCTTTCCCCAGCAATCCTGATGGGATTGGTCAGTGGCCTGGCCATCAGGATTTCTTTAACTCTCAGACGGTTCTAATGTGCAGTCCAGGTGGAGAATCACGGCTTTAGAGTTCTTGTGTATACCGGCAGCACACATATCAGAACTGTTTCCTCTCCACCCCTCCTCAGGGACAAGGGTTTTCCTCTGTAAATCGCATGGGAGAAGGTGGAGACCCCAAGGCCTTTACTCACCTTCTGATACTTGTTCACAGATAGCACTGTGTGGAGAAAGAGCAATCATGAATCTTAGGAGAGGAGAAGAGTGAGGAGGAGGGACACCAGCCCATAGGACAGCCAGGGCTGCCCCCACTCCCAATGCCAGCTTGAAGGTGAGGCCTGGGGAAGGGCAGGGAGCAAGGGCCATACTTGGAAGCTGTGGAGGCACGTAGTCCTCAGCCCAGGGGTCACAGAAGTAGGGTTGTAGGGAGTGGATGTTGGCCTGACCCACCACGGTCTGCTGGCCGAAGTCCTGATTGTCCACCACCTTCAACGTGAGGGGTGTTGCGTAGGCCTCCTCCGTAGGCATGAACTGCAGCCCCAAGGAGAGGCAGAGCGTGAGGCCTCTTGGGAGGAAAGGGCTGCCCCAGCCCCTGCTCTGCCCGAGGCTGCCTCACCAGTGTGAGGAAGAGGACTGACTGGGTGAAGTTTGGGTTGGTCTGGAAGTCCTTGATGGGCTCTGTCTGCAGGGACTCTTCCCAGCATTCTACCAGGAGCTGGGGGGAACGCACCTGCTTCATGTTCCGAAGGCCCCAGACCAGAATCTGCCAGAACAGAGGAGGGGCAGGGCAAGGGGAGCTGGGCCACTATAATGGGGTGCTGGCCAGAGAGAGGGGGCTGTCCTGGGAGTGATGGTGCGTCAGGGAGCATCCAGGGCCAGGGAATGAGCTGGAGGAAGTCAGAGTCTGAAGGCTAGCACGGGTCTCCTGTTCAGTGAGGGATGAGTCTTTGTCCTCAAGGCCTCCATGAGGGAGTGCCCTCTGGCTACTGGGACTATCCTTCACTGGCCTCCAGGGCCCCTGAGGTATTGCCCTTCCTCCCTGGCTGCTTTGTCCAGCCTGCCGTCTTCAGGAGGGAGTTCCTGAGGCTGGCTGCCTCAAAGGCCCACCGAAGTAGGGGTGCCCCAGATTTCCTTTTGCTGTGTAGCTCATTGCTGACTTGGATCCCATAGAACTCCATGGTCATTCGGTGCTCTCGACAGACAGACACACACTGGGCACCCCAGGAAATGTCCCCGCTCTTATTCATGGAGGCCTGTTCGGGGGACCAGAGTGGGGTTGCCTGATCCTGGGGGGCATCTCCAGGGCCAGGAGGACCTGACCATCTTTTGCTCTTTGCCAGATTTGTGGCAGAGCTCAAAGGTTCCATGTGGGGACCTCCAGCCTACTGTCAAAAGATCGGTGAGAAAATCCTGGCATTTGGAGTCAGGCAGGGCCGGGCCCAGATTCTGGCTGTGTCACGCTGCATGGGCTAGCTTGTCTCTCAGAGCCTCAGTTTTCCTGGCTGAAAGGTGGCCCCTACTGCAGAGGAGCAGTGAGGGGCTCAAGTGAGATAGCGAACACTAAAGCCCTTTGTCTGCCACCCCACCACAGAGATCTGCATTAAGACAGTTTAAGATACCCTATCAGAGCTTCTGCTCTTCATGTCTCTCCTGTCTCCCTCCATCTCTCAGACAGTATCTTCTTGGGGTCCGAGCTTTGGATCAGGTAGTCAGGAGGGCCCAAGGAGAGTCCACAGAGAGCGCCCCGTGGCACCTGACTGCTCTGGGGGGTGCCCGCCCCCCCACCCCCCCCATCATCACCTCCACAGCCATTTTCTTTAGCGTGGGCTGGATGCTCTTGGGGAGTGTGTAGACTCCATTCTTCCAGGGAACACTTAAGATTGGTGGCTTCTCTTTGACACTCTGAAGGGGTGACGTGGGAGAGCAGGGAGCATGAGGCCCTGGTGGGCTCGTCCTCCTACTCCCCACCCCCAAATCAAGTCCCTAGCAGGGCTCCAGGGAGGAGGCTCGGGAGCCCCGCAGGCAGCAGCAGGTAGGGCGGTTAGGGAGAGGTTGGGCAGGCTGGCATCACCAAGCCTGGTGTGCTGGCTCCCAGGCCCCAGGCCTTCCCTGAGGGAGTGGAGTTGGGGGCTGCTGGTTGTGGGAACTTGAGGCAGGGGAGTGGGGGCAGGGTGGGGGCACCGAGCACCACACCTCCTGGCTGGGCCCTCCCTCCTGGTACCTCAGTCTCGAGGATCAGCTCACAGGACACCAGGATCTCGCCCTCTTTCTCCCCTAGCAATTTTACAAGGGGGTGCCACCTCAGAGGGGGCAGGGTCCGTTTTTGGACATCCAGCCAGACCACCGGGGACCACATGCTCCGGGCCCACAAGCTCTCCTTTCCCTGCAGGGAAGGGGAAGTCCACCAAACATGGAGGCCAAGCCAGGGAGGTTCTGGCCCCTCTCCTGGGCTGCTGACAACTCTCTCTCAGATAAGGGCTGGCATTTATGTTGACGTGATGCTCTCTGGGAATTAGGCCCCACTGGAGCACTTGCTATATATTTTCCTCTAAAATAAAAACTCAGGGGCACCTGGGTGGCACAGCGGTTAAGCATCTGCCTTTGGCTCAGGGCGTGATCCTGGCATTATGGGATCGAGCCCCACATCAGGCTCCTGCACTATGAGCCTGCTTCTTCCTCTCCCACTCCCCCTGCTTGTGTTCCCTCTCTCTCTGGCTGTCTCTATCTCTGTTGAATAAATAAAATCTTTAAAAAAATAAAATAAAATAAAATGAAATAAAATGAAATAAAATAAAATAAAATAAAATAAAATAAAATAAAATAAAAACTCAGCAACTCTGCCCAGTCCAGCCCACCTTACCTGGGAGTCCTGCTGCCACAGTTCCAACACCACGAGTGGTGGGCTTGCTTTGGTGTCTTCAGGGCTCTCATACAGAAGGAGGTGCTGGAAAACGAGCGTCTGGGCCCACGTGGGGGCTGCAGAGCTCTTCAGGGTTTGGGTGCACTGGCTATGGTTCAAGAAGACCAACCGAATGAAGGGCACTGGGGGGTGGGTAGAAGGAGAGGAGAGGGTCCTGCCACTGAGCTATCAAGCGAGGCACCCCTCTCTGGCAGCTGCCACCACTGGGCCAGATATCCAGGGGAGCCCAGGCTGGGCAGCCACAGCCACTGCCAGCCGCCCAGAAGGCCACCTCAGCGCAAGCTGCACAGCGAACGGCCACAGTGAGAGGCCAGGACTATTTGGTTCCATCCGCATCTCTCTGCCACCACCTGGTTGAGGTCTGGGTGTCACAGGGATGGAGGCCCCACTCTCAGGAGCAGCTGCATGTGGCTGCCGTTCCACAGAATCAGCGAGTGGCTGTGGCATCAGGGGACGTCATGTGGCCTTCTCAATGTGGACGCTGATGCCCGGTGGACACAGCTCCCGGCAGACACCCACTGCCCTGGCTCAGACCCTCATCCGGCAACCTGCTCCTTACAAACAGTGCTACCGAAAGGAGCACACGACTCTCCTGAAACCTTCACTAGGGTCCTCGTGCCCAGGGCTGGAAATCGCCACACCTCCTCCCCACCCCTTGTCTTTTGACACAAGGGACTTTCGGTCCCAAAGTCTGTCACCCTTTCTTTTGTCTTCCCGTTTCATCAGTACTCTGCCAGAAAACTCCTCTTCCCTCTTCAAGGCCTAGCTAAGTGGTCCCCACCAGGGTAAAGCCTCCCCAACTCCCCCTTCTTGAGTCCACAGTGTTGGGCACACATCTCAAGAACAGCCCCGCCTTGTACCCCTTGTTTTTATCTTTTCCCCCAAGCCAGGGCCCTGAGTTGCTGGAGAGAGGGGGCCTGCGTGCTTGTCACCCTCTTCCTTGTCATATTCTTTATGCTGCCGGGTGGCTACATCAGGGGTCCCCAGCAGCTTGGAGAGAAAGGGGTGCCTGTTGCCTACCCCGGAATGTCTGGATCTGGTTGGACATTAGGTTCCGGGCCTGGTAGATGTAGCAGAAAAGCTGGTAGTAGTGGGGCTCTGGGTAAGAGAGGAGCCTTGTCCATCACCTGCCCCAGGACCCCCCCCCCCCCACTGCCTGCCCTCAGATGCAGGGTCTCCGGGGCCACCCAAGCAGACTCTCAAGGCTCACTGTTGAAGATGCAGTAGATGAAGGGTAGGTCACGGAGCTGCGTGTCCTCTGGGGCAGGCCTCCAGGAGCTCCTGATCGCTTTGTTCGGAGCCTGTGTCAGCCTCTTGTTCTCTTCCTTCCAAGCCTGCTCTTTCAGATCCATACCCTGTGTCCAGGACATTCTCCCTGAGGCTCTTGGGTGCTTTTCTTGTCTCCTCTAGTGCAGGCCCAGGTCACCCTTCCCTTGTAGCCGAGGGTGTGGATCTGGGGCACACACTCCCCCACCCCTCAGCCATCAGGGCCCCAACCTGGGATGTCTCCTGCTGTCTGCCACACCCAGGCTGGGCTCCGGCTCTGGGAGGTAGGGGTTACAAGGAGGAGTCACCTAGACCATGGAGTCTTTACCAATGATCCCTCCAGGAGGAATATGGGTGCAATGCCCTTGTCCTTGTTCGGGGCCATCCTGCGGTGCCAGCAGCGGCGACGGAACCGGCTCTGGGGCTGAGGGTTCAGGTGGAACTTGGAGCCGAAGGTGCCATACTCCCAGCCCTCCTCCTCCTTGGCCAGACTGGGGTGGTGCTGCAGGGAGGGGAGCAGAATGTCACCCTCCCACCATGGCACGGGGTGGGGGGACCCACCCAGGCGGCCCTCTCACCAGCTGGAGGAAGGAGAGGGTCTCCTGCTCCAGGCTCAGCTTCCCGCGGTTCCGGCAGCGCAAACGCACCCAGCGCCGGCGGCGGCACGAGTAATAGGTCTTCTCCACTGAGTTCCAGACCCGGGGTTGGCCCGACGGCTCGATCCCCACTCCGTATTCCCAGCCTGTAGAGGCAGGGCCACGGCCTGTGGGTGCCCAGGTGCCTACGGCCTGGGAGGTGTGGACAGGCCGGAGAGATGGGCCCCAGAAGGCAGGCTAAAGGGGAAATGCTTTCCCTCATGTCCAGGTGTCTCAGGCCCTGAGGTGTGGAAAGGATTGGGCCCAATTGCCCATCTTACAAATGAGGAAGGTGGGGATCAGAGACATTCTGTGACCCACACAAGATCACACAGCCCATATGTAGCAGAGTCAACTTCTTGAGTCTGGGTCTTCAGACTTCCAGCCACCACTCCTTCCCCGGAGCTACTACCTCAGGTGAACCCAGGCTCCATGACCATTTTCCCTTTTCTAGAAAGTGTTCAGGAGGCACTTACCACCTGCCCTGTCTGAAAACTGGGGCCCATGTCTATAGAAAGGGTGGAGACCCCACTGTGCAGAGGCTAGGGGACCCCTGGAAATTCCGGCCCATCCCACCTGAGAGCTTGGTTGCTTCGAGGCTGTGGGAAGTGTCAGTCCCTGGGAGCTCCAGGGCCTCCTTCCCTCAGCCCGCGACCACAGGACTGACCCTCACTGTCCACTGCATGGTTCAGCTCCACGATCCAGTCCTCCTTAGTGTGCCAGCCTGGGGGGCACTTCACATTCTCCCGGGCCTCCACAGGCTCTCCGTTCTGAGGGTGGACAGACAGAGCAGGCCGGGGGCATCTGAGCCGGGAGGCCACCTTCACTCACTCATCTACTGTGGCCATAGTGCCTCCTGTCCCCCGGAGCAGACGGTGCTTGCTACTTGGATGCCACCCACCTAGTCACCCAATGTGCTTTACTGACTTGCCTTTTCAAATGGTAAACGTATTTTTAAAAATATTTTATTTTATTTATTTGACAGAGAGAGAATGCACTCACACAAGCAGGGGGAGTGGGAGAGGGAGAAGCAGGCTCCCCACCAAGCAGGGAGCCTGATGTGGGGCTCCATCCCAGGACCTTGGGATTCATGACCTGAGCCGAAGGCAGATGCTTAACCGATGGAGCCACCCAGGCGCCCCTGGGAAACATATTTTTAAAAGGAAACTTGATATAGCCACTATCAATGGAAAATCAGTACCATAAATAGGAAATACCCATACTAATGATTGTGAAAGGGGAATAGTGTGTGACTGATCTCAGCTAGACGCTGCTGCCTGCCTGAGCCTGCCGGCTCGTCCTTGTTGAGGAGGGGTGATGGCTTTGACCCGTGCTGACACAGCAGCCACCAACCTCCAGGGGTCATTTAAGTGTAAACTGATTAAAATGAAACAAAATTGGGCGCGTGAGTGCTCAGTTGGTTAAGCATCTGCCTTTGGCTCAGGTCATGGTCCCAGGGTCCTGGGATCGAGCCCCACAGAGGGGCTCCCTGATCAGTGAGCAGTCTGCTTCTCCCTCTTCCTCTGCCCCTCCCCCCTACTCAGGCGCCTCTCTCTCTTTCTCTCTCTCGTGCGCACACGTGCATGCTATCTCAAATAAATAAAATCTTTTTAAAAAATAAAAATAAATAAAATGAAACAAAATCCAAAGTTCAGTTCCTCATTCTCACAAGCACCACCTTTCAGGTACTTGATAGCCACTAGATAGGTGGACAGTGCAGACATAGAACATTTCCATCATCATAGAAAGTTCTCTCAGTGTGGATTTAGACTAGCCCCAGACGGATTCTCTCCTTCTGAGTAAGCGCTACCTTTGGGAGAAGCCTAGGAAGGAAACACTGTCCCCCTACGTTGTTCCTTACAGTCTTCTTGAAGGTACCTCTACCTGCCATCTTGGATACTAACGCCTTCAGTGTGCACCCAGGGTCCTGCGCAGCGTGTGGGGAAGCAGGGCTCAGATGGTAACCCTTGGCCCAGTGCTCTTCCCATTTGGAGAGCCCAGCTTCCAGGGCGCGCACCTGCGTGCACTGCTCGTCTCCCCACCTCCTCTGAGGCAGCTTCAGCCCCTGCTCACCACGTCCGTGTTCGGGGTGGCTGCCTGCACCCAGGCCCCCGTGGTGTTGCGGCACTGGTTCTCATACACCTCCTCCAGCACCTGGCTCTTGTTGATGTCTACGTCCAGGAGGAGTCTGGGGGCAGCGAGACCCCAAGTTTCCAGCACATCTCCCCGAACTTTCAGGCTCCCGGGGTCATACTCTGCTGGCCCAGTGTTCCCCTACCAGGCAGCCCCACCTGCTCTGGGCAAGGCTGGACAGTGGGGCTTGGCACCCAGGGCAGGGTGGCGGGCAGGGCCCTTTGTCTTGGGCACCCCAGCTGTTGGGAGCAGGCTACAGTGGCCATGGGCCCACCTCCCTGGGCTGCGGCTAACTTGCTTTCCTGGGCGAAAACACAGTCTACCCCAGTGCTGCATGTCTAGGGGCACACAAGCTCCAAGCCCGCACCCTAGCCTTACCTCCTCTGAGGCTCCACTGTCCACTGCCCCTGCCAGTGCCATCCTTGGGGCGCCTGGAAATCCTCCTTGGGGAGGGCCTTGTGCCCCATGACGTCTGAGAAGTTGGGGCACCGGTACAGCCCCTGCTGTCCCCACTGGTCTTTATACTTGGCCTGGTTCTCGTACTGGGGGAGGGGTGGCTCTCAGTGCCTTGCGGCCTCCCCAGCTCACACTGGGACATCGGGCCCCTCCCTGGGCCCCCTACTCTGGGCAGCAGGTACCTCTTAGAAGTATGCTAGTCAGGCAAGAAGGGGCCAGGAGCTTATCACAGGCAACACTTCCCCCAGCAGCACTCAGCACAGGAGGACACATTCATCAAGCCCTCACCTCTGGCCAGGCCCATGCCTTGGGTTTTATGTGAACGGTCCCCTGTAATCCTCACAGTCCCATTTCACAGGGGGAGAAACTGAGGCTCAGAGGTCAACTCTGCCCCAGGGTGCTCAGCCATTGAAGGGTAGAGCGGGTGGGTGCCTGTGTTAGAGCTGGGGGGGGGGGATGCTGCGGTGTGGTCCGTCAGCCTTGTCACGGCTGACCTGGGGAACCCAGTGCTGCTCCACCACTTGCTGCATCTTTGCTGCCTCTGAGCCTTTCCCCCCACATTCCCCTGCTGGATGTGCAGCCCCTGCTGCCTGCACCTCATCCGAAATCCCCTCTCATCTCACGTCTCCAAGCCCTGCGTAGGGGCTGGTTACGCATGTTAGGATATATCCATTCACAGTGCGCAACTTAGGAACCACAAAAATATGGTTTTTGACTCAGTAAATTAAAAAGCTGAAAATTCTTAAACTTCTTTCCCTCTGCTCTCAGAGCCTTCTCCTGGGCCGTGTCCTCCCCCCAGGCAGCAAGGGTCATCTTTCCTCCTCTGGTTCTAAAGCAGTCTCGGACTGGCTCCTCACCCACCCCCTGCGTCTGTGGTTCTCTGGGAAGATGCCTCACTTTCTGCTCCTCTGAATTCTCCAGACTCCTCCCTCCCCAGAACCACCAGGCTGGTCTGGAGGGCCCGGATGGAGCCAGCAGGGGTCCCAGGCTGCCACGTTGGCGACAGATGAGACCTCATCTCACATGCCTTGAAGTAACTGGGAGAAACTCCCAATAAATCTCCATTATGGAGAAAGTGACTGGTCCTAGGGGACCACCCAGCTGCCCCTTTTATCACCACATGCCTACGGCTTGTCAACAAGGGACTTCCAGAAGGCAGCATCTGAGGCTGCTCTAGACTCTGACACCTCTCTTTATCAAAGCCCATCTCATAATCCTCAGATTCTGCTGATAACGGTTTTCTCCACCTTTGGTGCTGGGCTCTGGCAGCCTGACCTTCCCCCTGCCCCACCTGGCTGCTGCTTACCGTCTCTGCGTACACGACAACCTCGCCCTGGCGAAGCAGCTGCAGATCCTTGCTGTCCGTGACGTTGCCGAGCCACATGCAGACTCGGAGGTGGGCTGGCAGCGTGTCCTTCTGTCCTTCACCCTCTGGGTACTAAACCAGAGGCAGGTCAACCCCACAGAGGTGCACGTACCCCAGGGGCAGGGGCGTGGGTGAGGGAGAGGCACACACACCTGCTCCTTCACACTGAGCCCTGGGTGCTGGGGCTTAAAGTGAACCTTGCAGAGATCCTGCTTTCCAGAGGGAGTTAATATGCAAATGGTTATACCTGTGACCCCCTGCATAACAGAGAGGCTGGTGGGGGTTTGTGCGGAGAGGGGGCAGTGCCACACAGGGAGCCTGGGAAGGCTCCAAAGAGGAGTGGTGGTGGTGCCATTGACGAGGTAAGTGCCGAATGTGTGGGATATGTTCTGATCCTCACACACCTCCATGGTGGGGAGGCTGGGCCGCACAGCCTTTTCACCGGGCCCATTTTACAGAGGAGCAGACTGAGGCCTGGACATGGTCAAGGGTTGGTCTGGGGTCACACAGACCAGTAAGTGGTAGAGCCAGAAGTCTCAGTGGTTTTTGCAGGATGAGAAAGACTCCAATGGACACAGGAGGGATCTTCCACAATGGTGGAAAGGGCCCAGGGCAGGCAGGTTTGGGGGTGGGGAAGCCCAGAGTTGCCTGGCTGTTGAGAGTATGTGGTCCTGAGAATGTTACTTCAGTGAGAAGGGGTCAGGGCCAGGCCAGGGGGGTTCAGAGGTTCAGCATTCTCCAGGAAGCAATGGGGAACGAAGGGCATCTCTGAGAACAAACGAGTGTCCCCCACCTGCCTCCTGGGTGGGGGTGCGGGAAGGCTGAAAGCAGGGTTGTCATCAGGGCAGGGGTGCTGGTCAATCAGCCTTATTTATGGCCTGCATTTGACGTGGTGAGCTGGCGCCCAAGCCTTGTAGGAATTAAATATTTGAAAGCACCCAAACCTGGTCCGGGGGAGAGATGAGAAGGGACTGGACCAAGTGTGGTGTGAGGATGACAGAAGAGATGAATTTGAGGAACATTTATGAGGGATGTGGTCTTGGCATCAGCCATGTGATGATGGGCACTCTCCCCTACCTTCCTCTGCAGACTGTTTCAACCCCATTTTACCTGCTAAAGGGCCCAGGAAAGACGGAGTGGATGTGCCCTTGGGGAGACTCATGGGGGCTGCCCCAAGAGTTCAGGGTTTCTCCTTGGGGTGTTTCTGGGCCTTTTCCACCCCTGAGGAGTGGGGTGGTCTGCAGACTCCCAGCTTCCCCACCTGCAGGATGAGGGTCTGTGTCTTCCCACAGAACCTGCCGGAGTGCAGAGCCCCTGTCGGGGAGAACAGGATGCTGTGGGCAGGCACCTGTGCGTAGGCCACCCGCTGCTCCTTGGACATCAGCCAGATCATCACGTCCGGGAGGCTCATCTGGGGCTGTCGAGGCAGGAGGGCATCAGGCCTGTGTGGCTGGCTTCAAGTCCTCCCTCCCCCGCCAGTGTTTCCAGCACCCACCTCGGGGAGCACGGCATTGAGGCGGTACAGCCAGTCCTCCACGGTGGCCACCATGTTCCTGGGCTTCACTTCCTTGGCCTTTTGGGCCAATTCCTGCAGGAGGAGGCTGCGGAGCTGCCACCTCTGCTTGTCCAGCTCAGTGGCTCTGGGCTGATGGGTCATGCAGGGCAGAGGGTGTCTGTGGCCAGGATCAAGAAGGAGGGTGCTGGGCCTCTCTCTGCTTCACCTGACATGACCTCCCACCCTGCCTTAGGCCAATGTGCACTTCCT
This sequence comes from Ursus arctos, assembly GCF_023065955.2. NCBI lineage: Eukaryota > Metazoa > Chordata > Mammalia > Carnivora > Ursidae > Ursus > Ursus arctos. The sequence goes on from NW_026623100.1 coordinate 12,102,889, forward strand.
AAACTTGAGATCCTGCCCGCGCCTGCTGGCCTGGCCCCTGGGTTCTCATGCACCCCCTCTCTCACCCTCCTAGCCCCATGTGGAGTACCAGGCCTGTGCTCAAGGAGCTCCTTGTGGAAATGGGTGAGAGCCATGAGACAGGGGCCAACCAAGCCCTGGGGGGTGTGGGGCTCGCAGAGGCCTTAGGATGAATCATCCAGAACAGGCAGAGTCCTGTGGAGGGCACTGAGGACAGGAGGAGCAGCAAGGAAAACGCTGCGGGCCAAGATACGCAGGGCTTGTCACGATGACAGGGAGAGGTTTGCTTTGGTGGGAGCATCGGGTGTGGATGCAGGGACGGCAGGGATGAGGTTGGGTGGGGAGGTCAGGGCCAGTTTCTGGAGGGCCTGAAAGGGGGAGGACAAGCAGCTCTGTGGTTTGGGCTTCAAGCTGGGGAGAGATTTGAGTGGAACTCCTTTCTTGAGGAGGTGGGGGCTGCGGGCTGTTCCGTAGGGTGCTGGTCTGCACCCCCACCCCCCTGGAAGCCTGACCTAACTCCACCCCAGCCCCGGTGCAGCACGCTCCTCCCCTACTTGCAGTCCTCCACCAACTCCCTCAGCAGCTTCTCCCAATGGGGGAGCAGAGCGGGGTCCCTTGGATTCCTTATGGACTTCAGGGTGTCCAGATTGGCTTTCTGCCCAGAAGGAAAGAAACAGCAAGTGAGCATGGGGGCTCACCCGGGAGAGGTTACAGAGCTGACTGGCCCAAGATATTATCAGTCAGGACTTGGGGGCCTTTGGGGTAACGGGAGGATGTCTGTCCAAAGCTATCAATCACATGCCCTTGCAAGGCTAGGATCCCCATGCACCCTCTCCACTATCCAACAGAATAAGTGGCAGGAAGGAGCCAGGATAAGGCAGGACTGTAAGGGGTACAGAGTCTTGACCTGGGGCTTCCCTTCTGTAGGTGTAAAAAGGTCATATCTAAGGTGGAGGTACCAGGTGGCTCTCCTGCCTAAAAATGTTGTGACTTCCCTTCTTAGCAGATGCGTAAGACCTTTTGTGATCTGACCTCTTCCAGTTTCTCCGGCTTTATTTCCATATCCACTCCATGCCCTTGCTGTCCCGGAACTTCACGTCACCTTGGCTTTGCCAACTGTTCCCTTCTCTGCACCCCACCACGCCCCCAGCAGACTCATTCTTAAAGACTCTGCTCAAATGTCACCTCCTTTTCAAACACCTCCTCTGATTATCCTCTCTTCACCTCCCCTCCCTCCTCCCCAATCTCGCTGCCCCCATAGCTCTGGGTACTGTATCTCCAGCCCTTGCTGTGCCCTAGAGTAGCTATTTGCATATCCGACTTCCCAGAAGGTGAGGCTAAGGCACTGTGTTTATTCAGCTTTGGGTCTTCAGTGTCTAGCACAGTGCCTGATGCTTCCGTCTTCATTGGTGTGGAATGCACGAGTGAACTGAGTGACTGGCTCCCTAGGACTGTGATTTAGTTCCCCAAGCCTCCCAGTGGTGGCCCGGCCCACCCCTGCACCCTCCTGTACGACTCACCAGGCGGTCCCGAGTGAAGTGGAGGAGGTTGAGGCAGTCCATGCGGAAGCTGACGTCTTCCCAGTGGGAGGTCACGGCCACGACTGGCTTGGTGTTGTACCAGGGCACATAATGGTAGATGTTCCCTGAGACACAGACACATGTGTGGAGGTGTCTGAGGGACTCTGGGAGGTCTCCTGTTACTGTGTTCCCCTCAGAGGACCTTCCCCGGGCTACTCCATCTGCTAATAATCCTAATTGGACCCCTCCCACCAGAAGGTGGGCTGGTGAGAACATGTGTACTTCGATGAACACGGCTGGCCTTGTTGAGCATTCATTGTGCTCAGGGTGTCACGTAGCTTTTCCAAGTCCCAATTTTACACACGGGAAAATCCAGGCTAGGGGTGGGCAGTAGTCTGCCTGAGGTGGCACAGCCAGGCGGTCATAATGCAGGCGTCTAGCTCCAAAGCCCTGTGCCCTTAACCTCAGGCAAGATGCCAAGGCAAGGGGCATGGCTTGAGGTAGGGTTTCCATTCAGGGTGGTCCGTGAGGCAGAGGAGGAGTGGGCTCCAGGCTCAGGGGGAGACCCAGGATCTGGTTGGGGTGGGTAGACATCTAACATGAAGGGCCTGCCAGTACAGAGGCGCAGGGTCAGGAGAACAAGGATGGATACAAACCAGTGATGGGCTTGGCAAACCGGGTTCCCAGGCCATGTTCCTTATTGAAATGAGGGGGGAAGCTAGATGAAACACAAGTTCATTTTTAAATTTTTCTGAGTTGTGGTGCTGACTTGATATAAGGAAAGAAATTCACAGCAGCCAAAATAAAGTAAAAGTAGAAAATCTGTGAGGCAAGAGAAAGCAAAGTTGACTTTTGCCCTCCAAGTTTCTGACAAATCCTGGAGAACTTGTGCTTCTCTTTGGCAAGGGCAAGGGCCAGGGCAGGGCGCTCATCAGAGAAAGCCTAGCACTGCCCCCGGTGAGCAGACTCAAAGGAAACCCCATGTGTTATGGGTTGAATTGTGCCCCCTATAAAGCTATGTTGAAGTCCTAACCCCACTACCTCAGAATGTGACCTCATTTGGAAATAGGGTCATTTCAAGTGTAATTAGTCAAGATGAGGTCATACTGGAGTAGGTTAGAGCCTTAACACAGGTGTTCCTATAGGAAGAGGAGAGGGACACAGAGGATGGCCGTGTGAAGACACAGGGACAGAGGGAGCACACCACGTGAAGACAGAGGCGGAGGTGGAGTGCCGGGTGTAGACGTCAAGGAGCACCAGAGATTGTAGGCAATCAGCAGAAGCTGGGAGAGAGGCTCAGATCTATCAGAAGGAAGGGACCCTGGGACACCTGGCTGTTTCGGCTGATGGAGCGCGTGACTCTTGATCACGGGGTTGTAGGTTTGAGCCCCACATTAGATGTAGAGGTTACTTAAAAATAAAATCTTTAAAAATTTTTAAAAAATAAAATAAAAAAGAAGGAACCAACCCAGCCAACACCTTGATTTTGGGCTTCCAGCCTCCAGAGCTGTGAGAGAATAAGTGTGTGTTGTTCCAAGCCACCCACTTTGTGGTGCTTTGTTAGGGCAGCCCTAGCAAATGCATATGCCGTGCAAAGCTGGCACGCCAAAGCCTAAACCCTCAGTCGATGAGAAATAATCCACCGCACAGAAGACAACAGGGAAGAAAGCAGCCCATCTCTGGCATGGCTCTAGGGAGAGAGAGCAGGAAATTTTCCCGAACATTTGTAACCACAAATGGGCCCTCCTGCAGGTTGTACTCTGTATTCATATCACCTGTGTAGTCTGGAGATAATTGAAAATGGTCTTTGGTTGGCAGTGCCCCAGGTAACTGGAGGAAGCAAAGAAACCCTCTGTGGAGCTGAAACTTTGGTCTAAAGTCCCGCAGGTTTCCCAAAGATAAAGTGCCAAGAAAATGAGCGGCTCAGAACCAAGACACGCACTCTCTAGCCCCGCAGCTCTGTTTCCAGGTACACACCCAACTGAAAGGTGTCACGGCATCATCAAAAGACATGTCATAAAATGTTCATGGCAGCGCTATCTGTAATTGTCCAAAACCGGAAACCACCAAAATCTCCCTCAGTAGTAGAAGGGATAAATAAATTATGGTATATTTGCCCAATGGAGTACTATACAGCAATGAGAATGAGCTAGAGCCACGTCCAACATCTAGGTTTGTGTTTCCATTTCACAGGATGGTGGGCAAAAGAAGTCAGACACAAAAGATTGCATACTATACGTTTCTTTTATATAAAGCTAACAACCAGGCAAAACAAACTGGAGGTCAGGAAGGTGGTTGCCCTTGCTGGGGGTGGGGGTAGAGGGGCTCAAGGGGACCTGGGATGGCGGGGCTCCATTTCATGGTGTGAATGTTGTTACATGGGTGTGTTTGCTTCACGATAATTTATTGAGTTGGACACTTGGGTTTGTGTACTTTTCCACAGCTATGTTACACTTGAATCCAAAGTTTACTTAAGACTTTGGGGCACCTGGGTGGCTCAGCGGTTAAGCGTCTGACTTCAGCTCAGGTCATGATCTCGGGGTCCTGGGATCGAGGGCATAGGGCTCTGCACTCAGCAGGGAATCTGCTTGTCCCTCTCCCTCTGCCCCTTCCCCTGCTCGTGCTCTCTCTCTCAAATAAAATCGTAAAAAAAAAGTTTACTTAAGAATTAAAAAAAAATAGGGGCACCTGGGTGGTTCAATCTGTTAAGCATCTGCCTTCAGCTCAGGCCATGATCCTAGGGTTCCGCATCAGGTTCCCTGCTCAGTGGGGAGCCTGCTTCTCTGTCTCCAGCTCCCCTGCCTGTTCTCTCTCTCTGTCAGATAAATAAAATCTTAAAAAAAAATAATTAAAAAAATAGTGGAGACAAAATACATAAAATGCATTGTGTCAAAATACTATGGAGAAGAATAAAGTAGGGAACAGGGATAAGGAACTGCCAAAAATGTTTAAACAGAGCGGTTACCTAAGTCCCTTACAAGAAGATCTAGAAGAAATCATGCAGAATACAGCTCAGAGAGACGACAAATATGGAAGAGATTTAAAAATATGAGGAACTGAATGGGGAGTCCCATAGAGTTTGAGGAGGAGCCATATAAGAGACAAAGGGAAGAAATAATTGTCGAAGCAAAAATATCTTATAATTTTCCAGAATCGCTGGAAGACACCAGTTTCAGGCTCTGCTACTGAGTAATCATTAGAATGATAAATAAGCAGAGATCCAGCACTGGGGTTCTCAGATATGAACGTGCGGATACAAGATGGCAATTTTCTTCTTCTACTCTTGGATAGCATACAAAAGCAACAAGGAGGAGGAAAACAACCCCATTTTCAGCAAAACAAGGAGACAGATATAATCTGTAGACTCAAAATACACATAAGGACGGCCAAAAGCAACTATGACTGCCGTCCAAAGCCGAAGCAGGAAGGGGTGAAGTGTAGCAGAAGTCACCTGCGGGGAAGCATGCAGCAAGGCAGACAGCTGGGAGCACAGCTTGATGGGAGCAGAGCGCGGAAAGTGCCAGCAAAAATACGCTCCCAGAACGAACTCTGGGCGTAGATGAGGAAATGTGAACCGGCAAAACATAGGAAAAAAGCAGGAGCAAAACCAAAAACACCCTAGAAAGGAAGACAACATAAAAAGAAGCCCAAGGGAGACTAGACCCTGCAGACAACTCAGGGAGAGGCACAGAAATAAGGGTAGAAAAGTGACCAAAATAAAATGGAAATAGAAAGTCACGAAGGATCAGGGAAAAGTTGATGGATAAAGAAAACCAAGGAAAATTGTTAGGCCCATAAATGGGGCCCCTAAAGTAGAAAACCTACACCATGGCACAGAATATTTAAAAATATAATTTAAGAAAACTCACATGGGAAAGAGATAGTCTTTTAAACAAATGGTGCCTGAAAAATTGGATTATTCATATACAAATGATTTCAAAATGGATCAAACAGCTAAATATAAGAACTAAAACTGTAAGGCTTTTCGAAGATAGGAGAAAAATCTTCATGACCGTGGGTTAGGCAAAGAGATCTTGTATATGACACCATAAAAGAAAAAAAAGTTGGACTTCATCCAAATTAAAAATGTTCGCACTTCAAAGACACCAGTAAGGAAATGAAAAGACGAGCCACAGACCATTTGCAAGTCATATATCTGATAAAAGACTTGTATCCAGTGTATATAAAGAACTCTTACCACCCCATAATAAGAAGAACAACAACTCAATTTAAAAACTGTAAAAAAAATTATACCACTAAATAAATTTTAACAAAATAAAAGAAGATTCCAATCTACCCATGAAAGAGTACACCACGTGCCAGGGACAACTGACCCCAAAGGATCAGCATCTCAAAATATCCTGGTGAAGTCAGTAGACTTACAAGATAAAGGATATTTGGGCAGCTGCACAGAAAGATCAAGAGATTCATGGGGAAAAAACATCAGAAAGACAGAAGGTATTGGTTATGAAACTTTAAGAAGTCACAAACTTCTAGAGCAAAATATGAGAGAATTCCTTAATATATTTGGAGTGGAAAGGACCTTTCTAACTATGACTCAAAAGCCAGAAGTCATAAAAGTAGTTCGAGTACGTTAAAAAAAAGTCTTCATGGGAAAAAAATCCCAAGCACCATAGACAAAGATAGGAGACACATATGGGAAATATACTTACAAATATACTTACAGTCCTGGAAATCAATAAGAAAATGACTAATATCTCAATAGAATAAAAAAGAAAATTATATAAGCAAGGAATTAAAGAAAGGAAAACACAAATGACTTTTAAACATACGAAAAGATACCCAACCTCATTTATAATGAGAGAAATACAAATTAGAACTACCCTGAAATGCCATTTTTCACTTACCAGGCTGATAAAAATCCAGAAGTTTATACCAGATTTTGATGAGGCTCTCATACACTGCTGGTGGGAGTGTTGAATTGTACAACTTTTATGGAGGATTACGGGGTACAGCCAGATAAAGAAAAAGACCACGGCAGATATTTGACACAGAGGGGATTTAATAGAGAAAATGTGTTGAAAGGGCCAAGAGATCAGAAAGGGAAAAGTGAGGGGCACCTGGGTGGCTCAGTCGGTTAAGCGACCGACTCTTGATCTCAGCTCAGGACTTGATCTTGGGGTTGTGAGTTAAAGTCCTGCTCTGGGCTCCATGCTGAGCCTACTTAAAAAAAAAAAAAAAAGGTGGGGTGGGGGAAGTGAGCTTCCTCAGAGATTAGTAACAGGAGGAAGAAACTACTGCTTCTAGGGCTAGGGAAAAAAAGGCAGGCAGTGGTGTGACCACGGACAGGCACACAACCAAAGCTGCGCCATCGAGCTAGCTGCACAGGATGCTGGAGCCACCAAGAAGGTGACACCCCATCAGTAGTGGCACTGCAGAGGAGGGGCGCTTGGCCAAGGCCAGGACAGTGGGGGAGTGGCCAGCCAAAGCTGGGATCCCTGAAGGGATGTAGCTACTTCCAGAGAGGCCTCCTGAATTGGCGGCAGGAGGGAGGGAGAGGGAGAGGCAGAGACAAAGTGAAGGGGTGGGGAGATAGGACAGAATGACGGCATCTCCCCTTTTATCAGCTGGCATGGGAAGCTGGGACACGAAGTTTGCAGGTGTTCAGCCCTGAGATATAGAACAGAGCAAGGAAGGGCAAGGATGAAGCTTGATCTGGAGCAGAGCGTGCCAAGTCTCTCCTTGCTGGAGATGCTGAGAGAAAAACAGGTGCTGATCAGCACAGAGGACAGTTTTGCAGTATCTGCCAAGATGCAAATATGTTTTGACCAATTCCACTTTGAAATCACTTATGCAAGACTGTATCTTGATAGCATTACTTGTAATAGCAAAAGACTGGAAAAGTTTGTCAAGACTTATCAAGAGAAAAGAAGGTACATGTGCACACACACATGCACCTTGCAAAGAATGATATAAGGGCACCTGTTTTTAGATAGTGCTGAGATAAATAGATAACAGTAAGAAACTATGGTGGAGGGGCACCTGGGTGGCTCAGTCGGTTAAGCATCTGCCTTCACTTATCCCAGTGGCATCGAGCCCTGCATGGGGCTCCCTGCTCAGCGGGGAGTCTGCTTCTCCTCCCTCTGCCTTTCCCCCTGCTCCTCGTGCTCTCTCTGTCTCTCTAAGATAAAAACAAATACAATCTTAAAGAAAAGAAACTGTGGTGGAAAACAGTTTGATGGTTTCTCAAAAAGTTAGAGAATTACTATGTGATGCAGTGATTCCACTCCTAGGCATACACCCCAAATAATTAAAAACGGACTCAAACAGGTATGTGTACACCAATGTTCATAAGCAGCATTATTCACAATAGCCAAAAGGTGGACACAACCCAAGTGTCCATTAACAGATGAATGGATATACAAAATGTGATATATAAATACGATGGGATATTATTCAGTCATAAAAAGGAATGCAGTTTGGACACACGCTGTAACGTGGATGAACCTTGAAAACATTGTGCTAAGTGAAATACACAGACATGAAGGACACATATTACATGATTTCACATACATGAGGTATAGGCAAATTCAGACAGACAAAAAGTAGAATAGAGGATTTCAGGGGACAAAGGAATTTATGGTCTAATGGGTAGAGTTTCTATTTGGGATGATGAAATTGCTCTAGAAATAGAGGCGATAGTTACACAACATTACGAATGTACTTAATTTCACTGAACTGTACATTTAGAAATGGCTAAAATGGTATGTTTTATGTCAATTTTGCCACAATAAAAATTTTTTTAAAGATGCTATGAACAACTTTATGCTGAAAGATGTGAAAACGTCAAAGAAATTTATAAATTCCTAGATAAATTAAACCTACCAAAATTGACTTAAAAATAAATAGAAAAGCTGACTAATTAAAGTAAATCCAGGGGTGCCTGGGTGTCTCAGATGGTTGAGCCTCGGCCTTCAGCTCGGGTTATGATCCCAGGGTCCTGGGATGGAGCCCTGTATCGGGCTCCCTGCTCAGTGGGAGTCCGCTTCTCCGTCTCCCTCTGCCTGCCCCTTCCCCTGCTTGTGCTCTCTCTCTCTCTGTCAAATAAATAAATAAAATCTTTAAAAAAGTAAAGTAAATTCGTATTTAAATCGCTGCATTAAAAAACCCACCAGGCTTATATTTAGAGGTGAGTCCTAGCAAACTTTCAAGGAACAGATGATTACAGTCTGACCCAAATGCTCACGGAGAGTAAAAAGAGGAAATGCGCCTCAATTTCACGAGGCTGGCATAACCTGGATATTAAAACCAAATGAGGACATTATAAGAAAGAAAATTATAGATTCATCTTATCCATACAGATGCAAAAATCCTAAACAAAATATTAGCAAACCAACTCTAGCACGTATAACAAAGGTGAAAATCCAATTATACTATTATAATTGTACTTTATATTATATATAACAATTATATGTGAATATATGTAATATCATATGTGAAGTAATTATAATACGAATTCAAGGTAGCTGGGATAGGTTAGAGATCGATACTGCAATCCCCTGAGCAACCACTAGAACTAATCCACAGATGTAGAGCCAGTAGAGGAGAGAGAATGCAATATTAAAAACAAAACAAATACACACTTGATTAGAACAAAAGAAGACAGAGAAATCCCAGCGGGCTTTTTGTAGAAATTGTCAAGCTGGTGCTAAAATTCATATGAAAATGGAAAGGAACCAGAATAGCCAGAAACTGTGTTATTTTGTAAAAGAACAACAAAATTGGAGGACTTACATGACCTGATTTCAAGACTTGCTCTAGAGCTATTGCTATCAAGATGGTGTGATATCGGCATTAAAGATAGACAAATAGATAAATGGAAGAGAACAGCATAGTTATCTTTATAGAAAGAAGAATCTGACCCTTCCCTCAGACCATATACAAAAATCAAGTCAGGTTTGATCATAAACCTAAACGAAGAAGCTAAAATTATAAAGCTTTGGGGCGCCGGGCTGGCTTAGTCAGAGAAACATGAGACTCTTAATCTTGGGCTCGCAAGCTTGAGCCCCATGCTGTGTGTGGAGATTACTTAAAAATAAACTTTAAAAATATTTTAGAATTATAAAGCTTGTAGAATGAAACACAGGAGAATATCTTTATTATCTTGGGGTAGACAATATTTCTTGGACCAAATAATGTACTACTATAAAAGAAAAGATAATCAACAAATCTGATTTAATCAAAATTAGAATTAATTTTTAAGTAATCTCTACACCCAAAGTGGGGCTCAAACTCACAACCCCAAGATCAAGAGTTGCACGCTCTTGTGACTGAGCCAGCCAGATGCCCCTCAAAATTAGAATTTATTTTCTGCATCAAATTTAGAAACTTCTGATCTTCAAAAGACACTGCTTGGAAATGGAAGTCAAGCCACAGAACGGAAAATATTAGCGAAACAGATTGACAAAGGACTTTTATCCAAAATATAAAAGAACTGGCATGCCACGTAAAAAGACAAACAACCCACTGAAAGACTGGCAAAAAACTTGAGCAGTGCCTTCACTACAGAAATATACGTGAGCATGAAAAGATGCTCAGGATGACTACTGATCAGAGAAATGGAAATCAAAATTATAATTACGGACAATGTCATACCCACTTGAGTCATAGAATGACTCAAATGAAAAAGACCGACAGTACCGAAGTTGGCAAAGATGAGGGGCAAGTACAAATCTCAAACACTGCTGTGCGGGTGTAAAATGGTACAAATGCTTTGGAAGATAGTTAGCTCTTTCCTTTAAAACCCAAATGCCACTCCTAGGTTATGTACCCAAGAGAAATGCAAGCACATGTCCGTAGAGAGATTTGTACAAGAAGGTTCACAGCAGCTTTATTCATAACTCTCCAAAAGTTGAATCAGTCTAAGTGTCCATGAACAGAGGGATGGGTAAATAAACTGTCATATCCACATAATGAAGTACTATCAGAAATAAAGAGGAACAAAACAAAGTATCCATGAAACAACATGGCTGAATTCCTAAAACGCTATGCTGAGCCAAAGAAGCCATAGAAAAAGAAAGAACCGTATGTCTGATTTCATTTACATAACGCTGTAGGAAAAGCAAAACACATCTATAATGATAGACAACACAACAATGACTGACCCCAGGGGCTGGGGAGATTGACTGAAAGGGGGCATATGAAAGCTTTCTGGGGTGATGGAACTTTCTTCCCATGGTGGTTAAATAGGTGTATTTGCCAAAATTCATCAATCTGTACAATTAAAATATGTGCATTTTATTGTTTGCAAATAAGACCTCAATAAAAAAATAAAAAGTCATCGTTAAGATGAAGATGAAAAGCCCCAAACTTAGGGAAGGTATTTACAATACACCCATCTGACAAAAGATCATTCCCAGAAAAAATAACATATAAGCCAGTAAGAAAAAGACAGCCAAATAGAATGATGGATAAAATACATCGATAGGCTTTTTACAGATGAGAAAACAACAAACATTTGTAAACATATGCAAAGATGCCCAACCTCCATTTGTAATCAGGAAAATGAAAATCAAGGTCTTATAGGATACCATCCTCATCCACCATTGGCAAAAACTGAAAGGCCGGGCAACACCAAGTCCTGGTGAGAATGAAGAGCAATAGAGATTCTCATATTGAGCTGATGAGAGTGTAATTTGGTATAATTTCTTTGCTTTGAATTCCTCTTTCACTCCAGGATATATAATTTAGAGGAAGTCTTGCACTTGAGACCAGGAGACATGTACAAGAATGTTTATAACACAATTATTATAGTCGGAAAAAAAGATAAGTCCCAAATGTCTACATATACCACATAATTGGTGCTATAATCATACAGTAGACTATATACAGAAGTGAAAATGAACTTCAGCGACACATACCAACATAAAAAAAAAAAGAATATTAAGCAAAAGATGGAAAACAGACAAATACAGACTGAAAAGTTCCATTTGTATAAAATGCAAAAAATAGTATGCTGTTGAGGGTTGCACACATAGATGGTAAAAATTGAAAAGTAAAGCAAGGGAGTGATTCCCATGAGGGTCAGGATTGTGGTTATTGCTTGGGTAAATGGGTCTGGGAAGAACATACAGGGAACTTCTAAGATGCTGACAATTTTCTATCTTTTAAGCTGAGTGGTGACTTCAGGGGTACTCATTTTATCTGTCTTTAAACTGTATATATATATATACATTTAATATATTTTTTGTATATATTTCATAATTTAAAAACAAGCAGAACGTTATGCTAAGTGAAAGATGCCAGACCAAGGACTACATATTGTGAATCTATGTGTGTGATAAAATATCCAGAATAAGAAACTCCATAGAGACAGAAAGTAGATTAATGGTTGCCTGAGGCTAGGGATGCAGGGGAGAAATAGACAGTGACTGCAAGTGGGTATAGGGTTTCTTTTTGGAGTGATAAAAATGTTCTAGAATTGACCACGGTGACGGTTGCCCCATTCTGTGAATACAGTAAAAACTATTGAACTGCATACTTTACATGGACGAATTGTATGGTGTATGAATTCTATTTCAATAAAGATCTGTCTTAAAAAACCCAGGGAAATGGAATGCACGGAAAGGCTCTCAAGGGGTGAGGAGATTGCAAAGCTGTTGAAGAAGTTGAGAGCAGTGATTCTCAAACTCTAGCATGCATCTGAATCACGTGGTGGGGTTGTTAAAGCACAGGTTACGGGGCACCATCCCCAGGTTTTCTGATTCTGTAAGGACTGAGGTGGGGCCAAGATCTGCATTTTTTTAAGACAGAGAGTACACATGAGCACGGGAGGAGTGGGGAGGAGAGCCAGAGGGAGCGGGAGGGAGAGAATCTTTAGCAGGCTCCATGCTCAGCACAGAGCCCGATGCAGGGCTCCATCTCATGACCCTGAGATCATGACCTGAGCTGAAATCAAGAGTCAGATGCTTAACCAAGGGAGCCACTCAGGTGCCCCTAGAATCTGCATTTCTAAAAGTTCCCAGGTGATGCTGATGCCCAGCCCAGGGACTGCTCTTTGATAACTGCGACTCTATAGAGCCTGGTATAGGTGTTTAATAAGTATGTATTGGATTAATGGATGAAGGGATGGATGGGAGGTTGGTTGAGTGTTTGGGTCAGTGGATGGGTAGGAGTTGAATGGATCAAAGGGTGGATGAGTAGAATAATGGACATGGATAGCAGGTGGGCAGATGAGTAGCAGAAGATGGTTGCATGGATGGAGCAGAGGTGGCTCAGAGTAGTAGGGAAGAAGACGGGGTTGGGGAAGTTGTAGTGTGGAATGTAGCATAGAGAAGAACTTGGGAGTGAACACCTACTTTCAGCTCTTGTGGGCTCACCACCCACTAGCTGTGCAATGTTTGGCAGGTGACTTCACTTCCCTGAAGCTCATTTTCCTCATGTGAGACATGTGGGTTAACAATGCCTATGAATTTCCATGAGCTAATACCCTTAAAAGGGCCAAGCGCAGAGCCTGGCATGCAGTGGATGCTTTCTGCTCTTGGGTTGGATCTGACTATTACCATCATATATCACTGGGCTGTACTGTGTGGTTGAGACGAGAGGCTTGTAATTCAGGTCCATCTTGTTTCCATAGTGGCCAATGCTGACCTCGAATTGGATCAGGTCCTTAAAGTTAGGCATCATGGTACAGGAAAGGAAGATGACACACAGCCCATACTTCTGGCGGTGATGGTGCCTCTAAAACAATAACCCCCCACATCCCCAGTACATAAGCCAAGGGATGAACAAGGCTATAGAGACAGGCAGGGAGGCAAAGAGGAGGTGCCCTGTTTCTTTCAAAAGCCATCTTTGCTTCTCTTCAGGGTGAGCTGGATCTTTGAACCCATGCCCCCTCAAAATCCTGCCTTGACTCCTGCTCAAGGGCAGTTCCTCCCAGGACCTCTATCATCTGGTCCCTTCCTCCCAGCCAGCTGTGGTTCCTTTCTTTCCTGAAAGGGAGGCTTCTCCATCCAAGGCCCTGAGGGTCAGGCTGGGCTCTGACTTGGGCCACCTCATCCTTCTCCTTTTTGCCTCAACTCCCTCCCCTGATGAGATGAGCGTGGGCAGGGGTGTGGTGAAGGTGGCACATGCACGCACATCTGCTCTGGGCCCTTCTCCAGCTGCCTCCTCCCATCATGCCTCCCATCTGCTGGAGGTCCTCCATCTGCCATGTCAGCCACTCCCATTTCTGTGGCCAACTCCTGCCTCCTCTTGCACTCTCCCAGTCTGTTCACTAGCTCAGGTCTGCCCTGCCATAAAAAATAACCCTCCTTCTCCCCTCTGAGCCTCTGTTGAGCTCCCATCTGATCTCGTCTCCTTCCACTTTCAGCCAAGTTTCTGTGCACTTGCCTCTATGCACAGTCTGCAACTTCTCCCTCGCACCTGTGTGGCCTGGCAACTCTCCCCTGGGAGGGGGGCACTGCCTCTGTGCTCTTCTTTGCACACTCCTCCCCAGTCCCTTCTGCAAGCCCCTCCTCCTCCTCTACCTGCCTTAGGCTGTGGCACCCTTTCACCCACCTACTCCTCCCAGGCATTTCCTTTACAACCCTGTGCTCAGATCCTGGTGTGCTGACGACACACCATCTGTCTACAGCCTTGAGGACTGGTTTTCATGGATGTCTCACCAGCATATGTCAAAGGTGGGATTTGTCATTTCCCCCCTCCCCCCCCCAGACCTGCTCATCCCTCAGGGAGCATGGATGCCACCCTGACCACCTTGCCACCTGAGGCAGAACATGGGCATTAGCTTAGGGGAGTTAGCCTCATTTCTTATGTCTTGTTGGTCTTTGGCTCTGATCATTGTGTTTCCAAAGGGTCTCTGGAACCTGCTCCCTCCTCTCTGGTTCTCTTTCTCTGTGACTGTATTCTCATTTTTAAAAATAAGTGGGTGGCTATTCTTAACACTGTTCCTCCTGCCCCTTCCTGCATCAGTGGTCTTCCCCAGCCTACAGGAAGAAATAAAAACTCAGAAGATCATTTCTCCTTAACTAGACTGCACATTTCTTATACAGAAACCTTATCTTGTATTTACTGGGTCCCTGACCACCCAGGATTTGGCACAGCATGAAGCCCTCATACAGGCTTAATAAAGACTCAGGCGGATTGACTAAACATCCTCAGGCAGCCAACAGCTCATTCAGCTTGTGGCCGGGGCCTCTGCAGTGTCAGAAACAGGACCCGTGGTAGATTTGGGGTGGGCAGAGGGACTCTTTCTTCCTGGGTTACCTGTTTCCTGTAGTTACCTCTATATTGGTCACTTCAGAGGAAAGATCCTTCCTCTTAAAGTCTTGATGGGAAGTGACGTGGGTGAATAACTCCAGGAAGACTCGGCCTCGATAAGTTAAACCATCTTTCAGAGAGTCGGAAATATTCTAGGGTAACAGGAAGGAAAATGGTGAGAAAAGGAATGAGAGAAAAAGAGCCGATACATCTCCCCGACACCTCTGCAGCAAAGACAGAGTTGTCTAGTGACTTCCTGCCTAAGGCCGACCACAGCCCTGGGGCGGAATTCCACACACCCCAGACATGGCTGTGCCCAGAAACCTCTGGGCCGTGACCCCTCTTCCACACCCGGAGGCCCATTCCTCCTCTTCACGCATTCCATCCGCTTGTCAACCCGAAGTACCTGTTCCCCGCGAACCCTTCCCGCTTGGAGGGGGCTATGATAACGACTGTGTTTGCGCTCCCAGTCTAGCCAATCAGAGCATGCCCCGCCTCCTTGGCAACAGTGATTGGTCCAACGGGAGTACACATGACCTAAGGCAGCCAATTAGAATGTGCCCCTGGCCTTTCCTATAAGAGGCTCGGCTGACCACTCGTCCGCTGGGAGGCTTGACTGCAGTAGGAGAGAAAGCCACCCAGGCTGGAGAGCAACAGAGCTGAGAGATGGAGTGAATGAGAGAGCCTCTTGACGGCATGGAGGTCCCAGTGCCTGCAGCTCGTCCTCACTCAGAGTTCTTCCCAGCCCAGTTCCCATCTTTGAAGCTAGAGTTAGCTTCCTGGCCTTTATCATCAGTCTTTAATAGCCCAATACTTTCTACATTTACCTGTGCTGTTTTTGTCTCCTGTGTCCTTTCCACCTGCTGGAAATCTTACCTGACATTTCATCTCAATGTTCCTTCCTCAGTGAACGCCCAGAGCTCTCCATCTGTTTCTTTCTTGTGCCACAGCACACGTTCCATATACACATAGTCATTTACACACAGGTTACATGTCCTCTACTAGTGTGGTGGGCAGAAACCAGGGTCGGACCCTCCTCTGGCACTTCCCACACCCCAGGGCCTTTCATACGGTTGGTATTACGTCCACCGTCCCCTAGAGCTGTCATGAGAAGCTTACAGTGCCTTCTTCCTGGATCCTGAAAGGGGCCTTTTTGCCCCCACGGAGAGTCAGGAAGCTGGGGCCAAAACAGGGTAGGAAGCCAGAGTACGTTCCTGCAAGAAGAGAGGGTGAGGGGGGCGGGGCCAGGTGGGAGAGGGGCAGGAGGCAGGAGTCAGGAGAATTGCTTGCCTTCTATTTCTGATCCAGTGGATGAGATCTGGTTGAGGAGCAGGCTGACAGTCCCAATCTCATCCCGGCAACTGTTCTTGGGGCTGGAGAGAAACACATTCTGCAGGCTGAGCAGCTGGCCCAGCTCTGATGATCTCCTCCCCTGCATGATTTTCAGCCTCCACCCGATGGCTCACCAGTCCAAGACTCTGAACTTGATGTAGCTGGAGAGGCAGGGCAGCTGCAAGGAGAAAGCAAGAGCCACCGTGGGTGCATGCTCGGAGGGTCCTCACGGAGACTGAGCGCAGCTGGGAAGTGCTGACTCTGGGTCCAAGGCCTGGCTCAGTCACCAGTAAGCCACGTCACAACAGCCAAGATGGATTTACCATGGGAGCGTATAGGCCTGTGGCTGTGCGCCTCCCCACTTGCATGGGCCCCTTGCAAAGCCCTGGGAGAGGTCTACGATTGTGTCTCCTGGTTGCTTTGTATTCTTATTCTTAAAATGGCCCTCTAATTGCATGAGCTTTAGAACCAAGACCTGAGTCCACCCTGACCATGGGCTCGATGATTGCAGTCCTCACACAGCCCTTCACTGTCTGAATACATGTTCACCAACTGTTTGAATACATGTCACCACAGAGGTTGTGGCTTAAAATGTCTTCTTCACAGTTAGCAGGTCACTTTTAAACAGTAGGACATCTATCCCCGCCAGAGTAAATAATAGTAGCTGCTGTTGTGGGAAGGGTTTCCTTTGTCTCCTGGCCTGTGCTGAATGATCTGCATGGATCCCCTGAGGGACTCCTCCCAACAGCCCCATAAACCAGGTGCTGTTATTCCCATTTCCAGAAAGGAAAACCGAGGCACAGAGAAACTGAGTTCCTTAAGTTCTCTTAGAAGCTCTCTTTAGTGAGGGGTGTGATTGTCCCTATTTACAGATGGGGAATGAGGCCCAGAGAGGCAAAGGGACTTGTTCACGGTCACAGAGTCAGGGGTGCAGTCAGGACTGGAAACCAGCCTTCTGATTCTTATTCCCACTCTGCTACAGGGTTCCCTCAATTATGAAAACAAAAACCAATCCCTGTGTAAAACAGAGCTGCTCGGCTTGAGACCTGAGTGGGACCCAAATCCTCTCAGCTGGGGCCTCTGCTCCTCACAGCACTTCCTGAGGCATGGCTGAGAGTCCTTCCCATTCTACCATTCTACTTGTCCATTCTCCCCTTGCCAGGGAGCTGCGGAGTAGGGAAAGGGCTTTCCAGTTGAGCAAGTGGTTAAGAAGAAATGAGGAAAGGCCCCCTAGAAGTGGAGAGATGGGCACCAGAAGGCATCAAGTCTTCCAATATTACAAATCCTCCACATTCAAATTCATGGCTGAACCATCTTTTCAACCACCCTGTTGAGAATTCTCTTCCCCATTCCCAGTTCCTTGTCTTGACTGCCCTCCTGTCCTGGGGCCCTTGGACTGTAAGCTGGCATACACCCATTTTCAGCAGAGCTTCCCCTGCAGCCTGCCTTGCTGGACTCAGCTGCTACTGTCTCTGTGGTCCTCCTGCCATTCAGAGTGAGGGTCACATCTGCCTGCTGCATTTCCACGGGACTAGTGACAATCAGGCCTGCATCCAGATGGCTCCGGCCTAAGGAGACTGTATGATGTGGGAAATGGATGAGGGTCCAAGGGGTGTTTGCACAGCTTTAAATGTTGGAACGCCTCTTTCAGGGATGAAGGAGGGCCGAGCCCGTGCCACTGGTTTCTGAACCTAAAGGCAGCTGAAACGAGAGAGGACTTTCAAGGCTCTGAGCATCCACAGAGCATCTGAGGATCCCGGCCATGAGCCTTATCACCGCCAGAGACAGGTGGGAGGGATCAAAGTTGGGGGATAAACTAGTCTCCCTTTAAAATCTCTTCCTACTTTAAGAATCTATAAAATCACCCAGGAAGATAGAGATTATGAAGAATGGTTAAAGATGATGCCTCACCAGGAGGAAGACTAGGGAAGCTTCTAGTGAGGAAGAGGGTCCCAGGAGAGTAGAGGGGAGCTGACGAGCTGATTTTACATCACACAAATGTAGGGTATAAGGAAAGCAAAACACTCTCTGGGTAGCCAAATAGAAGCCACACAAAGTTCTATGCACTCATACTTAATGACAGTGCTTAAGCTATCTCTCAGAATTTCAGACTCTTTTTCCACACGTTCTCAAAAGCCTGGCAAGGAGTCAAAAGGCAATCAAGGCTCTTCCAGGGCTTTAAGAGGACTGGCATCCACACTACTGATAGGTGACTGAGGAGGACTGAAAAGCTATAAAAGTCAGACTACAGAATCCCACAAAGAAGAGCATCTTGGAGTCTTAGTGCAGGAACAAATAGCCCAGGCTACGTGGAGCCCGTATACTATGTTCCCACAATACCTCTAGGCCATCAACAAAGCTATAATTAGCTTCGGGGCACTTTGCCTAGAAGATAAGAAAATGCACAATACAATTTAGATTTAAATGATTTTTTTGGTTTTGTTTTGTAATGTAGGTGAAAGGGCATATTTAAGTTTTCAGGAAAGTTCAGTTGCATGGCTCAGGGCTCATTTCTTAATACTGGACAAATAAAGTAAGTTTTCTGTAATCTGTCCTGGGCTTCCTCATGTTTCCTATCAGGCAGATTCCCTCCACCCCCGGCCTCCCACTGTCTGCACCCCGTGTTTCTTGACCCCTACCTTCTATCCACGTCCCTACACACTCAAACTTCCCTTCTGTTTGTGGGCCAGGAGGAGGAATGTGGCCAAGATGGAACAGCAAGGGGCGTCTTGGGAGCTCAGTTGGTTAAGCATCTGACTCTTGATTTCAGCTCAGGTCATGATCTCAGGGTTGTGAGATCGAGCCCTGCATCAGGCTCCTGGCTCCACACTGAGAGTAGAGCCTGCTTGGGATTCTCCCCCCCCGCCACCAAAAAAAAGGATGGAACAGCAATACCTGAATCTGGAAGGTCAGGATCTGGTTCCATATTGGGTTCTCGGTTTGGGTCAGCACATTTGTCTTGAGCTAGGAACAACCCAAAGCAGTGTCAGTGCCAGCCTGTCCCCTCCTCCCTCCACTGACCTCACCTTCCAGCCCTTCCAGCCCTTCCAGCCCAGCCCACAGATGGACGCTGTCTCTGGCACAGGGCTGGCTAATCATGGAAATGGTCTAAAGGCACTTGGACAACTTCTCCTCAGCTACAACTTTAGTCCTTTGTATCCAGATCCAGATTCCGTATTATTGTTTTTAAATCATCTTTCAATTGACTTTGTTCTTAAATAGTCATAGGGTTATGAAGTTTATTATATGAGTGCATACACATAGATTTTGTTAGATAAACTCTATCATCCCAACAGAAAAGCGAGCAAAAACCACATCAACTATGGCAGTACGCAATGGCATACCCCTTTCCAAAGCATCACTTGACTTCATTTTTAAACGTGGCTCTATTCGAAGCAATCATGTCAGTGAAATCAAGAGTGGGTTGGACTGGTTAAACTTCTTAATACATACTAGAAAACTGCAGAGATATTAAAATTTTTGAAAATTGTGAAATTGTGTGCCACCTACCACCCAAGAGCATCTCACCTAGACCTGGAGCACCCAAACCACATTCAGTGTGGTGTTTTTAAAATATGTCCACAAATCCTTTGGAACACCTTCCTTTGAAAGGTAGACACTACTCTCCCTCCCTTTATGTATGGGCTGGATTTAATGATGCTTCTAATAGGTAGAATATGGTGGAAACAATGGTTTGTGAATTCTGAGACAAACCTACTTAACTTTAACCCAGCATCCCCCAAATTTGAACATAGGATCTTTTTTTTTTTTTTCTTTCCTTTTCCCCACAGAACATCCATCAGCACACTTGGGAAAATGCTACTCTCTATTCACAGAGGATCATGGAATATCAGCAACTCTTTTGCCCAGAACCTTCAATTTCTAGATGAAGAAACCCAGGCCCAAAGGAGACAGTGACTGTTTCAGGGGTGTTTGTTTGCTGGTATGTTGTTTATTCACTCATTCAGGCCCTTCGTGTACTTTAGGCTTTCCGTGGGCATCTGTTCCATACAGGGCTCTGTGCACAGCTCTGGAAGACAGGGTGACTCAGCCACCTTCACAGCCTTCCTGGTCCAGTGGGGTCACGGCCCACTGATGGAGGAACTGAGATCCGAATCCAGGGGTCCTGCCCACCCACTCCATCTTTCCCCACTCACTATCTAGGTGACAATTTCTCTAAACCTCAGACCCTTTCTACACTTACCTTTTCCCCAATTAGTTCCACCTCCAACATAGGACTCACTAAGTGCTGTTTCTCTGCGAACAAGAAGTTACAAGATTTCTGAGACAGCAGCATTTTTTTTTTTAAGGGGAGAACATGTAGAGGTGACAGAACAACTTATACCCCTCCGCCATCATCTGGTGTCGTGCTCCCCACCCGGGCAGACGTCTCCCATTTCCACTCTATCTCTGTGTGTCATGGCACATAATGGAAGCAAGGGTGGGCACTGGCATAGGGAGCTGGAGTCTGCATCCAGGCATCAAAGACAGGTCAGGGGCATATGACCCATTTTAAAGAGTATCTATGGGGTGGGGTCTTCGTGAAACAAATCTTGGTGGATTTCAGTCTTATCTTCTCCCCCCAACCCCGAATCTTAGGTTTGCATCAAAATGCAACAGGGAAGCCCCGTGAGAATCCAGGGTGCCACTGTGCAGCGAGCCTCAGGGTCACTCCCACCCTGCCACCCTGACTCTAACTGAGATGAAGGTCCTCTGCGCAGTAGATGAAGAACTGTAAGTAGGCCATGTTGATCGGGACCACTGTTGACTTGAAGATCTGAGTAGTGGTGTCATCAGCCCCATAGGGCAGCTTTTGATCTACCTGCAGAGACCAGGTTAGAGTCATAGGATGGTCGTGGCCATGGCCACCCGATTTGGCTTCCCCGGCCTTCCACTTGGTATGGGGGAGGGACAATCCTCAAGTGACACAGCAGGCAAATAAAAGCATGTGAAGATCAGTGGCCACTCTGAGGGCCCAGGGGGGCCCCACGGAAGCAGCCACATAGGAAATGATACTGGGGTGTCGGGGGCAGCCTCACCAGAGCCTGGTCTCCCACACCGAGGACACAGATAGTGACTTTCAGGTAGCCTCTCACACCATTGTTGGGTTCATTCGGCTGGCAGAGGCCTAACCATTTCCTCATGAGTGTGTGACCTGAAGGGGCAGAGGGCCCATGGGAGACTGGCCTCCAGTCTCCATCCTTCTTCCCTGAAACCAGTCTTTGTTTCTGTAGGAAAGGGGTGTGGAAATGGGTCTCATATATTCTAGTTTCCACACAGTAGCAGAGGAAAATGGGAGTCATTCCTATTAGTAAGCAAAGCTAGTGCACTCACCAGGCTGCCAGCCATTGCCTTTAGGAAATAGAGACCCCTCTTCCCCATCTGGGAACCTATAGTTGTTGTTACTATTCTGGTCTGAGAGAGGCAAGCATTTTCTCCAACCTTAAGCTCCAACCTTAACCTGCTATGTATGTTATGGCCAGATTGTATGTTATGGTTACAGCGGAAACCTCTACTCAAATGCCAGTCTCCAAATACTGGCCTCAAAAAATAGAAATTCAAACCAAGGCTGCAATAAAAGTTTAGCATTTGACCCAAAGGGATGCCTTGAGTTTTGAAGAGAGAGATGTTATCATTATAAATATTATCAAATACAGAAAAGAATTCATACCCTCTAGTTGTCTCCCCTCATGTGCTGAACATACAGGGATTTTGAAATGTTTGGACAACTGGCCTGCTTTTTCTCAGAAGACACACGTATTTGCAACAACTGATACCTACCTGGAGAATGGTAGATAAACCCAATATCTGTCTGAAAAGACAAGAAGAGAGTAAGGATTAGTTAGGGCCTCTGGCTGAGGTTTGCAATATCAACAAACAATAGTACTGTACTGACAGTATTAGCCACCAATGCTTGCCCTGCTCTAACTCCTTTACTCTTTACAACAGCCTACATGTTGGTCCATTATCACCTCCACTCTGCAGGGGAGGGTACTGGGTGTGAGAGAAGGGCCTAAAGTCTTACAACCAGTAAGTGAGGAGGTCTGCATTGAAAGGCTCTTCAACCACCACGAGGCACCACCTGGCTAACACAGCATTGACTCTTCCCTGGGTTGGGAAGGGTGTCTCCCATCCTGGGCAAGAGGCTGGTCAAGGCAGAGGCAAAGAGACTGTGGGCTTTCCCTTTCCCCTGGGAGAAGGTTTCTGCCTGAGGCCTGAGGGATGTGGTACAGGATTGAAGGTGGTGTGGGGCAAGGCACCGTCGTATCTTCAGGTCACCCTTGTATCCCACTTCTGAAGGTTCCATAGAGCACTCCCCAAATTCTGTATGTTAAGCCTGCTTTAAAACTCAGTCACCCCTTTGGGTTAGGTAGGTCAAGATTTCCTAGCTACAACAACAAAAGCACAATCTATAAGAGAACAGTTTGATGAAGTGGACTCCATTGAAATGTAAAATTTCTGTTCTTTGAAAGAAACTCTAAATTGAAAGACCGATCATATACTGGGAGAAAATATTTCCAAGTCATATATCCGATAAAGGGACTCGTATCCCAAGTATATAAGAAAATCCCGAAACTGGATAGTAGGAAAAGGACCCAATGAAAATGAGCTAAAGATTTGAAGATTTATTTATTTTATTTTGAGAGAGAGAGAGAGTAGGGGGAAGGGCAGAGGGAGAGAATCTTTCAAGCAGACTCTTGGCTGAGCAAGGAGCTCAGTGCAGGGCTCCTTCCCACGACCCATGAGATCATGACCTGAGCCGAAAGAGTCAGATGCTTAACGGACTGAGCCACCCAGGTGCCCCAAATGAGCAAAAGATTTGAAAAGACACTTCAACAAAGAAAATATATAGATGACAGCCTATCCCGTTCCCCCCCCCCGAAGCCCTCTGTTTGTTTCCCAGAGTCCATTGCATGGTGCACTGGGTGCTATACGCAAGTAATGAATCATGGAACTTTACATCAAAAACTAGGGATGTACTGTACGGTGACTAACATAATAAAAAATATTATTAATAAAAAAAAATATATAGATGACAAATAAGCACACGAAAAGATGCTCAACGTCATTAGTCATCAGGGATGTGTAAATTAAAATCACAGAGAGAAGGCTCCACATATAATTAGAGTGGCTAAAGTAGAAAAGATGGACTACACGAAGTGTTGATGAGAATGGAGGGGGGCAGCTGGCACTCCAGCACACACTGCTGGGGGGAATAGAAAATAGTACAGCCTATTTGGAATTGTTCGGACAAAAACAGGAACTTTCTCTAAAAGCTAGACACACATCTGCCATATGAGCTACTCAATCCACTTCTACATATTTACCCAAGAGAATTTAAATTAAGATTTGTACATCACTGTTACAGCAGCTTTACTGAAAATGATCTAATGTCCATCAACAGATGAGTGGCTAAACACATCATGATAGATCTATAAATGGAATTCTACTCGGTGATGCAAAGGAATGAATTATTGCCACATGCAACAACATGGATGAATCTCAAAATAATTATGCGGAATGAAAGAAGCCAAACCAAAAGGGGTATGTGCTGTGTTATTCCATTTATATAAAATTCTAGAAAATGCAAACCAAGCTATAGTTATAGAAAGCAGACCAGTGGTTGGCTGGGGATGGGAGGGGTTGGGATGGGAGTAAGAGGGAAGAATAACAAAGGTGCACAAGGAAAATTTTGGGGATGATAACGCGACAGATATGTTCATTATCTTGATTGTGATGATGGTTTCCAGGAATACACATATTTTAAAATGTATCGAATTATACATCTTAAAAGATGTGTAATTCATTGTACATCAATTGTACCTCAATAAAGCTGGAAGAAAACCAAACCAAACCAAGCCCAGGCATCCCTAATGAAGCGACAGATCCAAGCAGTGATCATTAGTGGCTGTTAACAACATAAAAACAGAGACCAACAGACATTATGTGCCTCCCGCTGAAGTCATTTTGCCAAATAATGGACCCAAATCTGACAAGCCTCCAGATAGCAAACGGCTGGGCAGAGGGACCTGTGAAATGATCCTTCGGAGATGGAGTCAGCAAAACCCAAACTGGAGGAAAACTCTACAGGACAAACTCTCCAGTTTTCTTAGCAAATTACGTCGGGGAAAAAATGGGCAGGACCCAAGAATCGGAGACCTAAAAATACATTTTAACCAACGGCAGTGTATGAGCCTGGTCTGCATCCCAACTTGAACAAACCGAAAAGGAATTCATAAGATAATTAGGGGAATTTGAACACTGGCTGGTATTTAATGCTATCTAGGAATTATAAAGGTTTTAAAATGTGATAATTACATTTGGTTATGCTTAATAAAATCTTCGTGTTTTAGAAATATATACTGAAGCATTTAAAAATAAAATGACAAGATGTCTGAGATTGGATTCGAAAATAACCCAGTGGGTAGGGGAAGTGGGCCAGATGTAGACAAAACATCACTGGCAATGAATTAGTGAAGTTGAGTGATTGGAATGTGGGAACTCAGGATATTATTCTCTCTGCTTTTGTGTACATTCGAAATTTTCCATAGAAGTAATTTTTTAAAAAGGCTCACTTTCTTTCATGTCTACAACTTAATTTTTTGAAGTATTTATTTATTTATTTATTTATTTATTTATTTGAGAAAGAGAGTGTGGGGAGGAGAGGGGCAGAGGGAGAGAGAGAATCTCAAGCAAGAATCTCCCGCTGAGCACGGAGCCCGATGCAGGGCTTGATCTCACAACACTGAGATCATGACCTGAGCTGAAATCAAGATTGTGCTGCTCAACAGACTGAGCCACCCAGGCACCCTGCACGTCTATAACTTATTTAACAGTTCATGTCATTGGTCACTTCTGAAAATAGTGTGGTGGTCTCTGTCAAAAGTACAACATTTTTTTACCTCCTGCCTCCTAACCTCTCTGGAATACCTCAATCTCTAAGCCTATGCTTTTTTTTTTTTTTTAAGATTGTATTTATTTATTTGAGAGGGAGCGCACGTGCAAGAGAGCACAGGGTGGTGGAGGGGAAGCAGATTCCCCGCTGGGCAGAGCGCCCCACGTGGGGCTCAATCTCAGGACTTTGGTATCACAACCTGAGCTGAAAGTAGACGCTTAACCCACTGAGCCACTCAGACCCCCTGCCTATGCTGCCTCTTTAAGGGACAGGGCATGACTCTTCATGTGCTTATTATAAGTTGTGAGAAAGAAACCTTACTTTGATTTGTCCTAAATGTGTCTTTTCCGAGGTGGAAGCATTTTCCAGGGGTTGCCAGATTTGGCAAATAAAAATACAGATGCCCGCTTCAGTTAGAACTGCAGATAAATGATGACTTCATTTTGAGTATACGTGTGCCCCCTGCAATATTTGGGGCATCTTTATATTTAAGAAGTATCTGTTGTTTAAGCTTCAAATGTAATGGAGTGTCCTGTATTTAATCTGGCCACCCTACCTCTTCCCAATCTTCCTGGATTTGGAGAATCTTTTTTAGACCTTCATGACTGTGCCAACTTTCCTCATCTCTCAGTCTGTGTCTTTCCAAAGCAAACCTTGTAATTCCATTCTCATAGCAGCAATTTTCTCTGTTTCTCTGTCTTTTTAGATCCTCTGCTTCCATTTCCTGGAGGCAGAGACTTGAAGCGTGTCCATAGTATACAAGTGTGGGGAATTCAACATGGCGCCCAGGTCTTTCATAAAGGGTACACACTTTCACCCTTAGAATGACTCTGTGGTTTGAGTATATCATTATTCCCACCGTACAGATGAGGAAGCAGAGGTTCTGAATAACTTGTTTAAGTCAACCCAGTTGGTAGGTGGATCCAAATCTGGATATTTCTGCATGAAAATTCAAGTTTTTGCCCCTAATCTTGGGCATGGAGCCCATGGTGGGTCTCTATAACTGTTTCACCAAACCTCCTCCTTCATCCAGGGCTCACTTGGAATCTCCCGATCTCTGAGTTGAATCTCATCAGTGTGGAATTCATCACCTGCAGAAAGATCTTAGTTATTCACATCCCCCATTTCTCCCATCCCCATGGGAGGAATTGTAAGGGTACAGTCAGGATTCTCCAGGATTTACTTAATGCTTCCTAGTGGCCCACGCTTCCACATGAGTTTTCTCATTTAATTCTCAGAGGTACCCTGTGAGGTTCAGAATTTTAGTTCTAGTTTACTGATGAGGAGATTGATCAGAGGGTCCAACTCATTTGATGAACCCAAAGGTCAGCCCAAAGCAAAGTGCTGCACTTGACTTTCTCCACTCCATGCTGTCCTGATTGTTTCCCACATCCCTGTGCTCCCAACTACATGTACACTCTTCAAGGGGGAGGCCTGCTTGTTCTCCTTAGCCTTGTGCTAGGCACATAGAAGGCACCTGATAAACACGTTCGTCACTGTTATTGGGCTCCCTCTGGTTGGGGAATGGAATGACTCATGTTGAGGGCACATGTGAGGAGTCCTTTGGTGGCGTGAGAATCCTGGCACATGAGAAGGGGCTGTTTTCTTCACCTTGGGGTCCAGCTCAGGGCCTAACAATTGGCATTCCATAAGATTTGTTAAATGAATGAATGGGGAGTCTGGGCTGCTAGGGAGTGAGGAAGGCAGTGGAGGCTATGCCTTGGCGTCAGAAGGACCATCTGAAGTGACTGGCTGTAGGGAGGGGTGGGGGCTGAAGTCCTTCCCAGAATTGAGGTGGGACAAGAAAGTGGGCCCATCTTGTTTGGCTCCTCACCTGGATTAAGATGGCCTCATCAAATAACTTAGCAGGCACCTCATAAAAATTCTGGAAGAAGATCTGAAGCAGAGAGAATGGGGGTAGGGGTTGGATGATATTCTTTCCGCCACTTCACCCAGGGACTCAGTAAGCCTGAAGGCTCAGAATACCATGCTTCTTCCCCAGCTCTTACCCATTTCACGCTCACACTCCTCCCCCAGAAGCAGGGGCCTGCACGGCTCCTGGAGGGTATTCTGCCAGGGTAGAGGGCAGGGGCAGAGGATCCCAGGAGCATCTGTCAAGAGCAGCTCCAAGCCCAGCTAGCTGCCCTGGGATGGGGACCCAAGCCTCTGCCTCCTTCTAGATTGCCCTGTCAGTCCATTGCACCCCCAGCCCCTGCTGCAGCCAGAATCCTCTTTCCTAAATGCAAACCCAGTCCCATCATTCTCCTGCTTAACTCCCTCCGTGGCTCCTAAATGCCATCTGTGACAGTGTCCCAGTGCGTTTTGCAGCCTTCCCTCCAGCCATAGCTGTATCTACAGTTCTGTCAAGTCCTGCTGCTTCTTATTTCTAGGCTTCTGAAGATGCTATTTGTTTTTTCCTGAATTTTTTTTCTCCACGATGTCCCTCTTTTCCCAGCTAGACTCTTCCTTCGAGGTTTTGGGAGCTGTTCCTGAGTCTCCCCATTCCTCCCTATTCTCACTGTGTGTGTTTTTATCTTTTATTTATTGGCCTATTTACCAATTAATTCAGTGAGTATTTACAGACTTCCAACTGTGATCAGACACAATGCTATAGCTTAGGGCTTCAGCAGTGACAAGATGTGATGGTCTGGGCCTGCATTTCACAGTTGCATTGACAGCACCCCCAGATCTCTGTTAACCCCAGTCTTTAGCCATTGTCATTGTGTATGTGTTCACAGGCCAACCCCCTCCCCCCCACTGGCTCCTCCAATGGGAGGTTTCAAATGATTTCATCTGTATTCCCAGTGCCAAGCAGTGCTTGGCCCTCTGTAGGTGCTCCGCCAATGTTAGTGAAAGAAGCAAGCTTGTTTGATGCCTGCAGGAAATGCCCAGTCCCCCGCTAGCCCCCGGCTGGCCCCCTTGGCCCAACTTCCCTGTTCAGTTCTGAAGGCCATGCGCAGCCCACCTCATTGAAGAAAGGGTTGTTCCCCATCTTGATCCGCGTGTTGTGCTGGTAGCCTCCAATGACCACCTTCACCATCGGCTTGATGTTGTTGCCCATGAGCTGTCGGGCTTCAAACACCTTCACTCGGACCTATGGGGGGAACACAGGGGCACCTGAGGTTGGGGCCTGGGCCCTCTTCTCCATGAGGGACTCTTCCCTAAAAGAACAAAGTGTTTTGATAAGAGGCATCTACTGGGGTGGAAGGAGAACCACAGGGGAGCTGGACTCCGCCTGCCTGAAGGGAAGTCCTAGGAAGGCCATGGCTCCTCCTGTTTCTCTTCTGGAAACTGTCCCCTCCACTGCTTTGTCCTTTTCATCTTGTGTAGACTTAGTGTTTCTCAATTGCAATGGGCTTGTTACAGAATACAGAAAGGAAGTCTAATCTTTCCCAGTTTTTTTTTTTTTTTTAACTTTTGTCTATGATCTTTTTCGGGAATAGAGAATTTTAAAGTTCCATGCCATTGAATCTCTGATCTGTGATTGGCTCTCTGATTTGTGATTTCTTCTTTCCCTTTATATACTTTACTGGGCCTCAGTAAAGGGGTTATGACATCTGAGCCTAGAACTAGAAGGTGGGAGGGGAAGAGCAATGCAGAGCTCAGGAGACTCCGGCTGGCTGAGGCCCATGGGGAGAAAGAACCGGAGATGGCCATGGCTAGCGGGGCACAGGCGTGGGAGCTTGTCATCTGACTGTGGGTAGTAAACAACATCTGGCTCTCCCAGCCCAGGCTGTGGCTTGGCCTTTCTTCATGAGGCCTCCCATGTCTTCAGCAAGTCCAGCAACCCTTCAGGGATCCATACACATACAGCTACTGGACCCTCAGAGACAAGAGTGGGCCAAACCAGGCAAACAGGTCGCATGTCAGGATTTTGCCCTAACCTCTAGAACAGAGGAGGAATAGTGATTTGGGCTTGATGACCCTCTATCCTGGGCAAACTAGCCTGATGGAAAGGGATGGGGCCAGAGAGAGAGGAAAGGAAGGTACTCCAAAGGAGGAACAGCATCTGCAAAGACCTGGCAGCTAGAGAGAGAGGCTTGAGAATGGGGACTGCAAGGTGTCCAGGATGCTAGAGCAGGGTCAGGAAAGGCGGGGGCAGGAGACAGAGAGGTTTGCAGCGATAGTCTTGTGTTATAAAGGGCCTGGAAAGCCATTATAAGGAGTTTGGGTTTTGTCCTGAGGACATTAGAGCATCCTCATTTTTAAAATTCAGTTTTCATTTTATTTTATTTTTTTAAATTTAAGTATAGTTAACACATGATGTTACATTTGTTTTAGGCCTACAGCATAGTGATTTGACAACTATATATTATGCTATGCTCACCACAAGTGTAGCTACCATCTGTCACGGATAATCTCATATTTAAGGACATTTTTAAGCAGGTGCATGGCATGGTAAGAATGACATCTCTGGCCACTTTGCCTGAAGGATGGACGGGAGAGAGTTGGAGGCTGGGAGTTCAGGAGGACCCTATGAGGTGGTCCAGGGAAGCAATGGTGGTGGCTCAGGCCAGGGAAGTGAAGTGGTGATGGAGAGGTGGGGTGGGTGATACTGGGTGATATTAAGAGCTAGGACTTGGCCATTGACTGGATGCAGGGGGTAGGCTGAGGAAGAAGGCGGTCAAGAAGGACATCCAGTCTCCTGGAAGGGCTGGGGAACAGGCGAAACCATAGCAGAAATACTAGGTTACAAGTTACAGATCAGAGGGAAGTTGGTGAGCCATGAGATGAGGGTTCTAGAAGTCATAGTGGGAGCTCTCCTCAGCCCTTCCCATACACCTCATTTTGCCGTGCACGTGGCTAGCTTTGTGTTGCCAGCAGTCCAAGGGCTCCTCCAGGCTTTTGTTCTGCCTCCCCAGCATGGGCCAGGGCCTGTTTGGTGTACAGACAGCCAACAGCGCCTCCTATTGCCGCAGCGGCGCTGTCTCCAGCTTCAAATTCCGGCAGAAGTGGCTCAGAAGGGCCCAGGAGGAGCCGGGGATGCAGTGAGGCTCTGAAGACTTATAGCTCTGGCTCTCTGCCATGACCTTGTGGAGAGACAGGGGCAGCCTGGGGTCACAGCGAGAGTGTCAGGTGAACCAGCCCAGAAGGTCCTCACCTGAAAGTGCTGAGGCTTCGAGGACAGAGCCGTGGGCATGGCGAAGCCGGGGACCATGAGTTTTTGCCTGGCCGCCTCTCGTGCACTTGGGCCCAGGAGGTCGCCATCGTCTGAGGAAACACAATCTGGTTGGGCCCTCGGGGGCTGGGGCTCAGGAGGCTTTGAGGCATTACACCCATTTCATTGTTCTATCCTTCTGACTAAAACCATGGCCTAGAAGTCCTGAAAGGGGCATATATGCATCCCAGAATATTCCCCTGGGCCACCCTTACCCTCAGTAACCCTGGGCCCCACACTCTACACATGGGGGGCTCTTGGAAATGTCCATCCTTGCTTCCCTCTGCAATCCACTGGAGGTTGGGCCTTATGTCTAGAGATGATAAGTGGAAATACTGGGGGATATATATATATATATATAACCTCAGCCAGGTGTCTGGAGATCTGGCCTCTAGACCCTAACCTGGTCACAATCCTTCTGTAGGCCTCAAGGGATGGGTCCCAAAGATCCCAAAGAGCCCATCCAGCGATGCTTGGAGAAGAACAGGGGTAAACCCCAAGGACATACCTATCTTCGATGTATCCTGGTTTCGCACAAGGGTCACCTGTAGGGTGACAGTGCACTGCAAGGCAAAGGCAGGGGGGCTGTAAGCCAGATCTTGCAATCCTTGGCCAAGTCATAACACTGAAACCTCACTCAGCCTGGCTAGGTTCATGCCCCATCCCCCTGTGCAGAGTGATGCTGGCCATGGTACAGGGCCACACCATGCCCTGGGGACTGTGAAGTCTTGGGTGGAAGGAGGTTATAAACTGGTGGGGAGAGAGCAATGGGTTATAGCAGAGGGAATTTGGAGAATAGAGGAGGCATGTGGCAGTGGTGGTGACAAGGGGATACAGCAGGGTGGGGAGGAGAGGGAAAGGTGCCTTGGGATCAGCCCAGAACTGCTGATGCCAACAGCTTTCTCCTAACCCAACATTTCTTGACCTCAGGTGGGGACTCCTGCAAATATCTCTTAATTGACCTCCTGCCTCCAAGTGCTCTGACTACCCATCCTACCTCTAGACATCGCCAGAATTGCCCCCTAAAATGTGCCCTAACCGATCAGAATAAAGTCACAACTCACCAGCATAGACCATAAAGCCCTTCACCTCTGGCCCCTGGTCTCAGCTAGTCTCAGCTCTCCCACCACCCCCTTCACATCCTCCTAACCCCGTGTGCCAGTGGTGCAGCAGCCCACCCTCCCTGAACCTGCTGCCAGCCTCTCTCTCCTCCTCCAGTTTTCACCCATGCACCTTACACCCTTGTCTGGGATTCTCTTCCTTTCCTGTCCGTTGTGCAAACTCATGCCCACTGAGAAACTGAATAAACCAATGGACAATGACCAGACCTTATATCAAAATGGAACTCTGACCCACAATCTGCAGCAATCAGTTCAGGAAACCAGCCCGGTAAATGTGTAGTAACCCACACTGGAAGCTAGCCTACCTCTCTAAGACAGCCTTGTAGAAAGTCAGAGTACTCCTCTAGCAACCAGGCCAGGAAGCCAAACAATAGTCTCAGTCACAATTGGCCCCAAATTTCCGGGACTTGATTCATAACTGACAGCCTCCCTAATTTTTGTCCCTTCTTCCCACTTAGGACCAGCCAGAGAAAGCCAAATACACACCCCTAACCAATCACATAGGACGCCCGGCTTCTAGTTGGTCCACTTATAGCTTTCCCCGACCAACAGCCTCCAATCAGGGCACACCGGGAGCCTTCCCTGCTTCCGCTGTACAGCTTTCGCCCTCCTCTGTCTGCCTTTGAGTCTCTGCCAAAATGTAAGTGATGGTGGCTGATGCCCTGACTCTAGCCAGTGCTGCATAAATAGCCTTTGCTTATTCTCCTTTGGTTGGTCTTTGTTTCCATTTGTCTTAATCATGTCCTCTATAAAGCCTTCTGTGACCTCCCACAAGGAACCATTCACTTATTCCTGTCTTCAGTGACCTAGCCTTCCAGACCCTTGTGCTGGAGCACTTGTCACTGTGAGTGGTGACTCCTCCAATGGACTGTGGGCTTCATTCAGTTTTGTATCCCAGGCCTAACACAGGTGCTGTCATCCAATGGACAGTTGACTAAATAATCTAAGAGGATGGATGTAGGGGGCACCTGGGTGGCTCAGCGGTTGGGCGTCTGCCTTCGGCTCAGGGCGTGATCCCGGTGTTATGGGATCGAGCCCCACATCAGGCTCTTCTGCTATGATCCTGCTTCTTCCTCTCCCACTCCCCCTGCTTGTGTTCCCTCTCTCACTGGCTGTCTCTCTGTCGAATGAATAAATCAATAAAATCTTAAAAAAAAAAAAAAAGAGGATGGATGTAGGTGTGGCAGGGTGGGTGGGTGGATGGATGGCGGGATGGGGAGGTCAGCGAGATAATGGCAGTGTGATGGGGCCTCCTAGGGCAGGAAGTGCTCTCTGGTGGGGGTACTGGGCCTCTGCTAAAGTGGAGTAGCCCAGCTTCACCAGCTGCCCCTGCTCCTCCAGCCGCCCTTCTTGGCGCCCAACTCACATCTGTGGACAACATGAGATGGTTAAGCAGGTTCAGGTCCTTCACGAAAAGGACCTCACTTGGTTTCTTCACCAAGGGGTGGAGCAGTATCGTGGCCAGGCCAATGAACCTGGGGAGACAAGGAACACGTATGAGATCCTGAGCCAGGGAAAGGATGTCTTCTGTCCCAGGCATGACTTTATTTAGAGAGGGTTTTCTCTGCTATAGGCTGTGCTGTCCACAGAGAGAGGTTGAAGGAAGAATGCAGTGATATGGAGAACCCACCAGAGGACGTAGGGCTCTCATGTCTCTGAGAACTGACTTTGGGGCTCTGAGGAGTGGGTGCCTCAGTTACTGGCTCTGTCCTGCTCAGCTCCTTCCCGGTTCTGCTCCCACACTCCTCTTGAATGGGAACAGTGCCAAGTAACAGCTGATTGGACCAGGGGCTGAACATCTGACAGAAGCTGGGCCAATCAGATTCTCCGTCCTAGGAATTTTGACTTGGGATGCCATAGATTCAGTCTCAGTAGCTGTTGGTCCCCGCTGGACACTAGAATGGGGCCACAATAGGAAGCCAGGGTTGGGCAGAGAGAAGCAGAGATTTGAGATCCTGTGGCTTCAGAAGAGGCAGAACTGCCCCTGGCTTCCCAGGTTCCTGATTCTGGTCGCTCTGCACTTCCAGCTTCACCACTCTCCCATAAATCCCCACTTTTTTTTTTTTTTTTTTGTCTCATTAGCTGACCGGAGTGAGTTCAGGTCCTTGCCACCTGAGTGGGTTACGGATTCGAGTCAGGAGATGCAGCATGCGTTGTAGCTTTGGTCAGGGAGCCAGCCTCCTGACTTTTTCTGCCTCACCTGTCTTTCTTTACTGCAGCCATGTCCCGAAGGATGATTTGCAGAAAAGAGTCATTTTGTAGGGGGCGGTCCCAGAGGAACCAGATTAGGGTCTGTGGGAAGTACAGAGAGGTCAGCATATCCTTCCTCCACCCTCCCCTTCCCATCCTTTTAGAAAATGAGGATAGATGCAGGGAACAGGCTGGCATTGTGTTTCTCTTGAACTGAGGAACTTCTCTCTAGTCTAGTTTCCTAAGGGGATGGCATTAGCTACCTTTCACCAAGGAGCTGAGCACCCTACCTGGGCTCTGCAGTGTAACTGCAATATCATGGGTGTGTCAGTAATGAAGGGGTTTGGGCACCCGGGGTGGGGGTGGGGGACATGGATGGATGGAGGAGGAGAGGGATCCTACGCAGGGAGCCCTGTCTCTGCTTCAGGTTTCTGGGAACGTCAGGACGGCCAGGTTGGACAAGATGGGCCATATCATGGTCCATCCCCAGAGTGGAAGAGAAGGGCCAAGAACAGCTATGGGCTCTCAGGCCCACACAGCCATATTAGCTCAGGGGCTACTCCCAGGCTGAGACGCCCTGGCCTTGGGAAAAGCTTGTGCTGCTCCCTGTCCTCTCCCTAGAATTCTGAGCATGGCCAGGACCCAGCCTCACTCTTGGAGTTGTCATTGCTTCTTTTGGGTTTGTCCTGATGAGTTTTACCTCATTCCACGTGGGGTTATTCCCTTCTGCTTCATGAGTTCTCCTCTTGACATCTGCAAATATACCAAGGGGCTGTCATTGGTGGCAGGAATATTTCGAAGTCTAGGTGTAAGTGTGGTAAAGAGAGGTAGGGCTCTAAGAACACCTCAAGTCTATGTTGGCAGATGTGATATGGCACGGATTCTTACTCTGGGGATTTCAAAGTTTCTCGTTTTTTTAAGGGTAACATCATGCCATGTGACAGATAATGTGTTCACTTCATTTCCTTCCTTGGTACATAGTTCCTAGCCATCTTGCAGCCAAGTGGTGCCTCATGACTCGTTCTGGCCAGTGCAACGTGGGAGCGATTTTCACCACAGCCACGACTGGCTCCTAAAATCTCCCACGACATTTTTCCTCTCCCCACTCCGCACATCCATCCTCACCATCTGCGGGTAGGGTGGTGCCAGGATGACTTTGCAGCCACAAGCAGCAAGCAGCTGGTCCCTAAACCACTGCTTGGAAGAGCCACTCAGGATTGCTGGACGTGGTGTGAGCAAGAAGTAAACTTTTACTGTGTTAAGGCATTGAGATTTAAAGGTTTATTTGTTACCAAAGCAAAGCCTAGTGGACCCTAAGACATGCCAAAACATCTCTAATGGGGTAAAAGTTCTTTATCCACTAAAATTCCCTCATCCAGAAACATCTTTTTTTTTTTTTCAAAGATTTTATTTATTTATTTGACAGAGAGAGAGACAGCCAGCAAGAGAGGGAACACAGGCAGGGGGAATGGGAGAGGAAGGAGCAGGCTCTCAGTGGAGTAGCCTGATGTGGGGCTCAATCCCAGGACTCTGGGATCATGTCCTGAGCCGAAGGCAGATGCTTAACGACTGTGCCACCCAGATAACAAAGAACAGCCAATAGCCCTGCAAAGAACCTCTAAATTGCTAAATTACTTTGAGATTCTTCCCAAGGAAATAATGTGAAAGGGGGGGAGATAGAGAGTGTGCAAGCATGCACCTGTTGGGTAGCTGGAAGGGGTGCAGGGTACTGGATGGTATATGGGGGAAGAGGGGCTCAGAAAGGTGAAAAGGGAATAAAAAAATCAAACATTCAATTATAAGAATTTACAGGTAAATCTGTGGGCAAACCCAGGAGTCTGGGACTTAGGCATCTTTGTAAGAGGTATTTCGAGGAGGAGAAAGATCACGTCCATGGGATGGTAGGAAAGAAAGCTCGGAATCAGACTGTTCCCTGGCTCATGGCAAAGACACACTAAATGTCCACTACGCCTCTCTACACCTGTACCTGGGGACATAAACACATATTGGAGTCCCAAATGTTCACTCTCCGAGGGGTGTTATCACGTTCAGTGAGCACAGTTACACAAACCACAAAAAATTTAAGGAACTTCATTCTTTACTCATACCTGTTATAGAAACAACCATGCCTTCTTTCTCTGGCTCCAATTTTCTCACTCCGCACACCTGCTGGGAAACCTCGTTTGCCCGTATCCACCTCCCCCTACTTGCCACCAACAGACTGTCCATTTCTCTTGCCCTTCTTCCCTTCCCACTCCCAGCTCTGTGTTATATAGACAAGTTTAATCTCTTTTGTGTTGCCTCCTAAATCCTTTCACCCCCCCCCCGACCTCCCAATGTTCTTGGACATTTTTCCTTACCTATAAAAAATGGAGACAATCAATCTTGTCTCATTTGCCTCATGGGATTATAGTGAGGAGCAAAAATCATTATGTTTATGAAAAGGCTTTGTTGGTTGTAAATGTCACTCAAAGGATCCAACAGTTTCTACTGGAGGTTGTGTAAGAGCTGTACATACATTACCTTTTAAAATCCTCACATCAAACTTATGAAGCAGGTACCTTTTTTTTTTTTTTTTTTTTTTTAAACCTCAATGTGTGGCACAGCCCTAGTTCACAGAAGCCGCTTGGGAAGCATTAATCTCCTCTTTTTCCTGTAGCCATTCCCCGGGAAAAAATGGGAGGCAGAGATGTCATAACAGGAGAAATAATGGCAATTAAGCTACGTTTGGAAAGAACCGGATGATGTCTACCTCGCCTTTCGTCATACAGGGCATCTTTTACAGAGGAGGGCACCAAGAAGTCTATTTTTTCACTGAACGCATGTTGCCCCTTGGGGCTCGTCTCTCCCATCTGGGAGCCTGGCTCTTACCTCGGAAGTAGACGGACACGCACGGTCTGGGTGGGGGGCTGAGGGGCGGGTTAATGGTGGCCGACTCCACGACAAGCCGCAGCATGTCCTCCCCTTACTTCCCTCCTTCGCTCTGCAGCGGAGCCTCCTTCTTGGAGCACGTTGGTCCAACGTTCTCCCAGGGCTCACGGGGTGAGGAGAGCCCCGGGCCTGTTGCTTAGCAGTAGAGGTGATGTCACAAAGGTGGGGAGTTCTTGGTTCTGGAGAGGAATGGAGCGGAACGACAGGAGGAAGTCACAAGGAGTACGAAGCCAGTGGCTTGAGATGATCAGGCCTGTACAAACAAAATAATTTGACTGCTTTGCATTTCCTCTTTCTT
This sequence comes from Ursus arctos, assembly GCF_023065955.2. Taxonomy (NCBI): domain Eukaryota; kingdom Metazoa; phylum Chordata; class Mammalia; order Carnivora; family Ursidae; genus Ursus; species Ursus arctos. The sequence goes on from NW_026623100.1 coordinate 12,139,574, forward strand.
TCTCTTTCTCTTTCATTCTCACTGTCCCTCTGATTTCATGATCAGGTATAAGGGTAGTGTTTCCTCTTTATATAAATAAGCAAGTTATCTGGAGTGAATCATTGCCAAAGTCCCACAATTTAGATGGGAGAATAAGAGAAGTGAGGTGAAATGGGAAAAGGAATAGGGAAATCAAAAACCATTTCAAGGACAATTCAGGAGAAGCCCTTCCTAATACATAAGCAAACATGTAGGCCTCCGTTTATGTTTTTTTTTTTTTAAGGATTTATTTATTTGAGAGAGAGAGAGAGAGTGTGAGAGCAGGGGGGAGGGGCAGAGGGAGAGAGAGAGAGTCTTAAGCAGAGTTTGTGCTGAGCATGGAGCCTGACACAGGGCTCGATCTCCTGACCCTGAGATCATGACCCTGAGATCACACCTGAGCCGAAACCAGGAGCTGGACACTTAACCAACTGAGCTCCCAGGCCCTCCAGGCCTCCTGTTTTCTAAAGGAAGCCTAAGTCCAGATATGAGTCTGTCTTTAGCAAAGGGAAATGAGGTTTTTAATTAATGAGCTTTTGTGCCAGCTAACTTTAAGGTTAAAAAAAATCTCAAGGTCAATACAATTTTGCTGTGGCATCTTGACTGCTTTCAAGGCCCCTTGTCGCGAGGATGGAGCTGGGTTATTTGCTCTTGTCTCATCCACACTAAGACTTTCTCTGCTTCAGGTTTGGATACTGTATAAATTACATCTTATCCAATAGTGGGAAGATTAATGGATGTTTAAAAAGTGTTTATTAGTTGATGAAACAATTGAACAGTAAGCTTACTATGCCTTTTTTTTTTATAAGATTTTATTTATTTGAGAGAGAAAGAGACAGAGAGAGTGAGAAGAGGAGCAGAGTGAGGGACAGAGGGAGAAGCAGACTCCCCACTGATAAGGGAGGACAATGTGGGGCCCCAGGATCATGACCTGAGCCGAAGGTAGACGCTTAACCGACCGAGCCACCCAGGTGCCCCACTTATTATACCTTCTAAAAGATACATGGCCTTCAAAGAGCAAAAAGCTGCCTATGGGATCTTGGTGCTACAGTTGCTTTCTGGTGCAGCAGATCTAAAAAGAAAAGTTCTTTCTGACGGTTTTTCTCGAAATCTAAACATAACACAAAGTTTTTGCTTTGTTCATGATTTTCCAAACTAAGCATCATGACATAAAAGGCAAACCCTGGAAAGGGAAAGGCTGATAGATTTGACTGTAGAAAATTTAAAATGTCTGTGCAGAAAAACATACCTTTAAAGATAATATCAAAGTAGGGAACATGTACAACATACCTCATGTCCAAAATATTAGTCTTTTTAATGTATTTTTAAAATATAAATTTTTAAGGATTTATTTATTTATTTATCTATCTTTTGGGGGGCAGAGGGGCAGAGGGAGAGGGAGAGAGTCTCAAGCAGACTCCAAGCTTCGTGCAGAGCCTGACACCAGGCTCAGTCCCACGACCCTGAGACCATGATCTGAGATGAAACCAAGAGTTGAATGCTCAACCAACTGCACCATACAGGTACCCCTAAGATTTTATTTTATTTTATTTTTAAAGATTTTATTTATTTATTTGACAGAGACAGCGAGAGAGGGAACACAAGCAAGGGGAGTGTGAGAGGGAGAAGCAGGCTCCCTGTTGAGCAGGGAGCCCAGTGTGGGGCTTGATCCCAGGACCCTGGGATCATGACCTGAGCTGAAGGCAGACGCTTAACAGCCGAGCCACCCAGGTGCCCCAGATTTTTTTTTTTTTACATTATCTCTACATCCAACATGGGGCTTGAACTCACAACCCCAAGATCAAGAGTTGCAAGTTCTACCTACTGAACCAGCCAGGTGCCCCTACTGTGAGGTTTTATAATTCGGTAAGAAAAAGATGAATACTCCCAAGGAAGATGGGGGAGTTTATAACAGGTGATTGCCCAAATGGACAAATAAAATGAAAGAAAAATCAGTCTCTTTAATAATCAAAGAAACTCAGTGAGATACCATTTATCACTTTGCCAAATTGGATTCAAGAGCCAAAAAAAAGAGATAAAGATGTAAAAAAAAAATTCAAGCCCATTAATAAGTAAAGAAATACAAGAAGACATCATTTATCACCCCCTAAATTAAACAACAATGAAAAATGGTAAGAGTGAAGTGCTGAGGAAGGAACAGGGGCAGAGGGAAGATATGAATCCCTACACACACTGATGAGGGAATAAATAGAAAAAGAACAGAAGCCTGGCCTGGGATAAGGGCCAGGGAGAGAGAATAAACAGTGGGAGACATGGGACAGGCACTGCTCATTTTGGGTCATTTCTTCTGGTATTAACCTCTATGTTTCTAAATAGCATCCCTTGAATTTTTCAATTTGACACGCTGGCTATTAAGTCAGCTCTTACCCCATCCCTCACTCCCTCCTGCCTCCCAGCTTCTCTCTCCCCAAAATCCCCATTCATCACTTTCAGACATTGCTACTGCTGTTTGTTATGCATGTGAGGAGTTCAGCTTTCTCTCACTCTGCCTTTCCCGCATCCCCTTCTCCCAATATAATTACACCTCATATGGGGACTAAATCTACACTCAGTCTTTTCATTATTATGATGATGTATATTGTTTCACTGCAGATCAAGGAGTATACAGTTGACCTCTGAACAACACAATTTCTTTTTTTTTTCCACAAAAAGAGTATTTTGTTGTTTTTGTTCATACACGTCAAGTTTCAACTTTCAATAATAAAATTCAATAAATTTGATTCCTCAATCATAAAAACTTGCTTTACACATTATTTATATGTTACCAAAGTCTACAGCCATACAAAACGTCACAAGGATTTGACTCTATGCATGGTACCATCACACAGAAGGGAGCTGATCAAACAACATACATTCAAAAATTAAATTGTAGATACACACAGTGTATTTGGCACTGTTCATTAATATTATAACACCTTCCTCTGAGATACGTGTATTCTTTTTTTTTTCTTTTTTTTTTTTTAGAGAGAGAGAGAGAATGGGGGTGGAGGGGGAGAGAGAGAGAGAATTGTAAGCAGGCTCCACGCCCAGCATTGTAGACCAATGTGGGGCTTGATCCCACAGCCCTGAGATCAGGACCTGAGCTGAAATCAAGAGTCAGCTGTTTAACCAACTGAACCACCTGGGCACACCGAGATAGGTACTACGAAGCCACGATATACCAGAATTTTGCTATTCACATCAAAAGCAGCTTTCAAACTTTGCGGTGGCAGTAATCAGTTTAAAGAAACAAGATACAACCAGAATTGGGAATGGAATTCAAACACTCCAACCTTTTGCCGTGCTCCCAGCTGCCATTCTTAAAAGTCAGTTTAATTTGATCATTTTTCCATTGTGAACAACTTGGGTTTGAACTGTGTGGGTCTGCTTGTATGTGGATTTTTTTCAATAAATACAGTGCAGTACTCTAAACTTATTTTCTCTTCCTTATTATTTTCTTTATTTTATTTTTTAAAGAGTTATTTATTTATTTATTTATTTATTTATTTGTGAGAGAGTGCACACATGAGAGAGCATGAGCAGGGGCAGGGGTGGGCAGAGGGAGAGGGAGAAGCAGACTCCCTGCTGAGTCGGAAGCCTGAATTGGGGCTCTATCATCATGACCTGAGCTGAAGGCAGACGCTTAACTGACTGAGCCATCCAGGCACCCCAATCCTATGACTTTCTTAACATTTTCTTTTCTCTAGCTTACTTTATTGTTAGAATATAGTATATAACGCTAACATACAAAATATGTGTTCATCAACAATTTATGCTATTGGTAAGGCTTCCGGTCAACAGTAGACTATTAGTAGTTAAGTTTTGGGGAAGTCAAAAGTTATACATGGATTTTCAACTGTGTACGGTGGGGTGGTCAGTGTCCCTAACCCCTGTGTTGTTCAAGGATCAACTGTACTCCAATTCCATATCCTTTCTTTTTTTTTAATTAATTAATTTATTTGAGAGAGAGACAGCATGCGTGTGCAAGCATGTGAGTGAGGGGAGGAGGGGTAGAGGGAGAGAATCTTCAAGCAGACTCCCCACTGAACACGGAGCCCAACCTGGGGCTCAATCTCAGCACCCATGAGATCATGATGTGAGCTGAAACGAAGAGTCAGATGCTTAACCAACTGAGCCACCCAGGTGCCCCCATATCCTTTCTTATATAACTGTGTTTTCCTGTAAGTTAAGAATTGCTTTGTTTTTTCATTTGCTTGCTTATCTTGAAAGTTTGACCAAGTCTTCCAACATCCTTCAGTAGCTCTGTGATACTCCTGTGGTTTTTTTTTAAGTTTATTATTATTTTTTAGTAATCTCTACACCCAACATGGAGCTCAATTTACGACCCTGATATCAAGAGTAGCATTCTCTTCCGACTGAGTCAGGCAAGACCCTTTACCATGTTTTTGGTATCACCATTGACGTGTTAGCCATCCTAGTGGATGCGAAGTAGTAAAGATTTATTTTTCATCTTGAACCATGTCTCCTGCCTTGGTGTCTTGCTATGTGTCAACCAATCCATCAATCATCAATCAGTTAACACAGAAACCACCCCCTATGTCCTGGGCTATGTTCTCTGAAGGATACAAAGAAGGTTAATGTCCCACCTTGAGGATCTACTCTTTACCAAATACAGGAAAGTTAACACAAAGCAATCTACGGTCAGTACCAAAATTCTTACTGGGGCATCAAAAGCCCAGCAGGCTCTGGCTTATGTCTCTTTCCCAACTTCATTTCTTTCCACTTGCTCACCACTGTTTCCTAGTTACACTGTTCTCACCTTTTTTTTTTTTTTAATGTTATCAAGCTCCCTTCTGCCTCTCAGAGCCTCCCCCCTATTCCTTCTCCTAGAGATCTTTTCTCCCAGTGTCCACCACATTACCTCATTCTCCTCTTGGTTTCCATTCCAATGTCATCTTCACAGGGACAGTTACCCCATCACCTAAGCCAAGGCTGGCTCACTGTTCTGTATGCTCATCACCTTGACCTTTAACTAATCATAGTACATATGGTGGGGAGTGGAGTTGTGACGGGTCAAATGCCTAGGTTCTGGAGCCAGACTGGTTTCCAGTTCTGTCTTTGATACTTACTAGCTATGTAGCCTTAGGCAAAATACTTTACCTCTCTGGATAGGACTATAATAAAACCTAGCATATAAAGCCACTGGGAGGGTTAAATGAAGTTGGCCATTTATGTCACTTAGCACTTGTTTGGCATTCTCTAAATGCTAGCCTTTATTTTCATGGTTGTAAATTAAACATTTATGTAGATTAAAAAGAAGCATGCCTCATCAGTGCTGTATCCTCAGCACCTAGCACAGTCCTTATCGCATAGCAGGAATTAAAGAAATATTTGTGAGTGAATGAATGAATGAATGAATGCCAAGTGTATCCTCCAGGATATCAGAGGAAGGAAAGGCATTTTAGAGAGGAGATGGACAACTCTAGTCAAACGGTAGTGACAGCCTGGAGTACTATGTGGAGAAAATGATTTTGAAGTTGCATCTGGGGTCACAGTGGACTGTGATTGATTAATCATGTCTGCCAAGGCACTGGAAAAAGCCCTGCAAAGAAAGGGTTTGACATCTCTGCTATAGAGAACACTCACTATCCTGTTGGAAACAGTCCAGAATTGTGAAATGACCACAGTTTGTCTCCTTTCTCTCTACTGCCTCCCTACTCCCCAACCTTCCATCTTTCCTCTGGGCACTGGAGGCTCTGTGTTGCATTGCACAGGCCCTCTGAAGCACTGTGTTTCTTTCCTTGGGCTGGTCTCTGCACCTGCTTCCATCAGCATAATTTCAGTTATCTTACTCCTGAGTTGAACCAATCCACTAATCACCCTAGAATGAGTCAACTTGACTCTTGATTGTGTTTCCCACCTCAGGAACACCTATAGTTAAATCTACCCTGGGGGTGTGGTGTGTGTGCATGTTTGTGGTATAGAGCTGGGTAATGAATCAAATGCCAGGGGGGCCAAGGATGCCTAGTGAAGGTGGCCAGAGTGAGGGCATTTGCAGCCCCCATGCCTGCCACACTGGAATGTGAGTCTCGTGCTGCCACAGCCTCCAACTTTTTCAGAGAGTGCAGAAACCTGGATTTTTACATGAAATCTCCCTAGTTTAAAAATGTTTGCAATTAGGGGAACCTGGGTGGCTCAGTCGATTAAGCGCCTAATTCTTGATTTCGGCTCAGGTCATGCTCTCAGGGTCTTGAAATCAAGCCCTGCCTGGGCTCCGGCTCCAGTCGGGGAGTCTGCTTAAGATTCTCTCTCTCCCTCTCCCTCTGCCCCCCCCCCCCGCCCTTGCTTGCGTGCACGCGCGAGCACTTGCTCTCTCTTTCTCTCAAAAAAAATGTTTGCAATTAAATAAAATTTAAAGAAAACAGTGAGTGGAGCAAAGAAAATGGTGTTGGGCTGTACTTGGACCATTTGCTATCCCTGCCTGCGCCCTTATTCCCCTTTCCAATCCCTCTGTAATGGCCTGGTCCTTCAGTCCAACCTTAGGTGACTTTCCCTTCATGACACCACCCCAACCCCTTCGTGGTACATCTTTCTTCTTGTAGGACACTTGGGGGGGGGGGGTCGGTCCCTCATGGTAATTACCATCCTGAGATCTATTTGTGCTCCTGCCAGTTACGAGAATTATCCATTTCATTCTCTCAGGCGCCCAGGGAAGTATTGGCACATTTAGAGATGAGGGGGGACGCTGAGATCTTGCTGGGGTCATAAAGCCGCGGAGTTAAGGGTTGGAGCTGAGATTCCAACCCGCCAAGTCTGGTCTCTACCTTGAGCGGCACTGCCTCCTTAAACTCCTCAGCGGCAGGGCGGTGGTCTCAACTCTGGACTTATCGCTGACTTTCTGCTTGGCAGACCCGCGCGCCTCCTGGAGCTCCTCTTCCCGCCTTTGTGGCCTCAGCCACTCCCTTGCCGGGTTTTGCCGCTCACCGCCCTCCTCAGGCGGTAATCCGCTTCCGCGTTTTGCGGGGCGCCGGGCGTGGAGGCGGTAACGCGCACGCGCGCAGAGATCCGGCCCGGGCCGAGCGCGCGGCCAGGAGATTGCGGGTGAGGGAAGGGCCGGCCCCGGCGGGGTGGCGGGTCCGGCGGGCCACGGCCCGGGTCTGGGCGAGCGGGGGTCTCGGCCAGGGCTTCAGGGCTCCCGGGGCATGCGGGGATTGGGAGCTAGAGCCAGGGGCTAGGGCGGCTGGGGTCAGACGGGCGCGTTGGGCCGGGGACGGACTTGGGCCGCCGTGACGCGGGAGCCCGGCCGGGCCCGGGCCCGTGACGCGGGCGGGAGGCGGGTGCGAGGCGGCTCCTCCTCGTCGCGAACTCTCGGTGACCTTGGCCAAGTCATTTCATCTCCCCCCGAGCCGGCGCCTCCGTCTGTACAGTGCGAATTATAAGCCCTGCCTACTAGATGGGGCGTTTCGAGGCGCAGTGGCGAGACCCCTGGAGGGGTACGTGGAGTACAGGGCGGTTTCCGGGGACTACCCACCCTGGGGCGGAGGAGAGGGGGCTTCCTGGGAGAGCGTTTTATTGCAGCCTTAGGGCAGGAGCTCTCATTTCGGTATTTTAAGGACTCTAGAATATTAGGAAATAGTTGCAAAACTTTTAACATAAGAAAGAGACTTGAAGGGCTCCCTGGAGGCCCACGTTGCCCTGCTGTTAGTGGGGTGCTTCGGCTCTGGCCGCGGAGAGAGGGCTCTGTGAAGATAGAGGGAATGGTGTAAAGCAATGGAAGGAGGGAGCCCTTTAGCTTTGGAAGAATGAATGTTTGTGATTCCTGTTTGCCAAAACCCTGCCTGCCTGCATAGGAATTTGTGGTGCTGGCCAGCAAGTTTAGTATGTGTCCTTGTGAGGCCTTTGTGAACAGTGGAGTCAAAGAGATGTCCAGTAAACTAATTTTGTAGGGATTGAGTGTGGAGGATCCTATGGTGCCAATAGCCTTTTTTGGGGGTGGTGTGGGATCTCAGGAGCCCTGCCTATGGTGGGCAAGGGTCTACGGTGTAATGGATACTCAATTATGAATGATAGAAAGTCACAAAAGTAAGAAGCATATTAGATATTATTCTAGGCTGGAAGAAATTTAGAATCTTTGAATTGACTTAAACCGAAACTTTTCACTGCAGGTGACTAGCATGCAGATACCCATTCTCTGACTTGCTGGCCTCTACTGACATGGCCCACCGGGGTGGGGAGAGGGACTTCCAGACTTCAGCGCGGCGCATGGGCACCTCGCTGCTCTTTCAGCTTTCAGTGCACGAGCGGGAGCTGGACCTGGTTTTTCTGGATCATAGCTATGCCAAGCCATGGAGTGCCCACCCAGATGCCAGTAGTGCTCGCCCCACGCGCATGCTCTTTGTTACTCCCCGGAGGCAGCACGAAAGTACCATGTGAGTTTGGGCTTCTCTCCTAAGGGCTGCCCTTGCCCTCTAACTGGACAGTAATCAGATGGTGGGGATTAGAAAGGATTTTATTATGGGAGATTGTATGGGGGCCTTGGATATTTACTTAAGGCATCTCTGTTAAGCAGTATGAGGATATCCGGCCTATATGTAGACATCTGCATTCAAGACATCTAACAAGTTAGGAAAGCAAACAATATATCCCACATAGTTAATAGGACTTGTATGGGAAGAGGATTATTTAGCTGGTGATGAAAAAGACAGAAGAGTTGATTTTTTATAAACTGCCTCTCGGGATTAGGCTCATTTCTTTTACTCCAGTGTTTTAGCTTGCACTGACACTGGCAACAATAACCTTTTTGAGGTAATGTGATTTCCTTTTCCTGGCTTCACCCAGCAAAGTTTAGGAGCATATTCCAAGACATATTCTGCCTTGCTTTCTCTCTTAGCTTGTCACCCACGGGTTGATGTAAACCCTTCCTAGGTCTGATTGTATTTTCAACTGGCCTACACTATAGGGTAAGGATTTTTTTCTTAAACTTACTATGTCATATGTGATACAATTACATTTAGCCTAAATAAACTTATTGCAGTTCTTTTGAGCTTTAAGGTATTCTAGTTTTATTTCAAGATTGGTTGATATATCCTATTTTGATGATCAAATCATGCCCTTAATAATTTTGTAAACTTTTTGGGGGGAAGAGATTTTTTGTTTATTTGTTTTAATCTAATCTGGCCTGGGGCATAACTCCAGAGCTCCTTTAAAGCTTCTTGCTAACACTGAAACTCCTGTGTTCAGATCTTATGGTATTTTCTTAAAGTGAGATTCTGTGGACTTGCTCATTTCAATACTTGGAAACTTACACATCTCCGTATATAGGTCCTGAAAGTGGGAATTAGCATGTTCTAGGGACTCTTTATAGGTTATTGTGTCAGGAATATAGTTGTAGTGAGGGTGTTAGTGGGAGCTAGGAAAGAAGTTGGTGGAGTCTACCTCATGTAGGAATTTGATGCTAAGAGTGGTAAGAAGTCATTGAAGGATTTTAAACTAGAGATTGGATTTATATTTTTAAAAGGTCACTTTGAATTTTTGTTGAATAGGTACAGTTCAGAAGTGGAATTAGAAGACCTGCTAGGAGACCATTGCAGTAGTGGGGGCCAGAGATATGATAGGTTGAGTAGAGGCAGGAATAGTACAGATGAAGAAAAAGGATGGCCTTGAGATATATTTCACAGATAGAGCCAACAGGACCTGCTGTGGTGAATTGGAAAGACAGGCCAGGGATAAAGGAAAAGGCAAAATTAGGATGAGTCAGATTTTTGGCTTGAGTAGCTGAGTGGTACCGTGAGTTGAGGAAGACTGGGGGTGGGGCAGTGGGGGATAGGTTAGGAATGGTGAAATCTGGAGTTTTCTTTTAGGCATACAGTCCAAGTGCCTAGCCCAATGTCTGGTCCAGAGAAGGTAATCAGCTCTTTCACGTACCACCAAATCTAGCTGCACATATTTCACTTCATTTCATAATGATGTAATTATTCCAGCCATTGGGATAGATGCAGTAAGATCATCATCAGGGTCAAAAAGTTAAAGCGATGTTTGATAGATAGAATGGCCAGTAGACCGTTTTGAGCGGCATAGTATTCTGAGTGACTGATTTGGTGCAGTGAAGAGCCCTTATGGCACTAGGATTTCATTAACATTTTAAAATACGAAAGATCCATCACATATCCATTTTTGTTTGTTCCTGTTCTAGGCTCCTTACACAGTGAGTTCAATAAGGTGTCTACATTCTAGGCGATCTATCTTAGACAATCATAGGCTTTTATAGCATATAATTAACTTCCAGTTGACTTGCTAATGAAAGAGAAAGTTTGTACGAATAATTTAAAACTAGCACTGTCCAACAGAACTCTCTGCAATGAGAAAAACGTTCTGTATCTGTGCTGATATGGTAGCTGCTAGCCACATATGTCTGTTCAGCACTTGAAATGTGGCTAGTGTAACCAAGGAACTGAATTTTCAATTCCGCTTAATTTTTATTAATTGAAACAGTTGCATGTGGCTTATAGTTACTGTATTAGAAGGTACATCTAGGTAGTCACCTGTTTGCTTAGGGAATATTTTTGTCTTTTAAAAAAATAGCTGTTTGTCATTTTTTATATAGACACATTTTAAAATGACTTTGTGTTCCCCCAGCACATAACAGCATGTCAGAGGGCAGAGATCTAGACAAGTGTGGGAAAGATGACTTTGGATCATAATTTCTTGTGGGTATAATGTGCTTATGCATACTTTCAAGCTGATTGTATTAAAGAGTCATTTTTTGGCAACCAGATGATCGTTAAACACCTGTGTTGTGTGAAGTACGTGTGGCCTGGTCCTATTTCCTCACCTGTTTACAGTGAATCAGACGTCCCAATAGATGTGGAGACAGTCACATCAACCCCTGTGCCACTCTATGACAATCAGAAGGCACGCAGCGTGATGAATGAGTGTGAACGGCATGTCATCTTCGCCAGGACTGATGCAGATGCCCCTCCTCCACCAGAGGACTGGGAGGAGCATGTCAACAGGTAGGCCACTGCTCAGGAGGACTGGTCACTATAGGGTTAATGGTCATTGCATTGTGAATATTTTGTATCATCATCTTCATTGAAACACATCTGTTAGAGGAGTTTATTTCATTTGCAGCCACAGGAGTCAGAATGTTTTCTTAACTCTGTGTTATAACTCTCAGCTCAGGATGCAGTGAGGTGCTTGAGAGCAGGGCTTGTGTCTCAGCCATCTTTGCATACCTGACACCTAGGACACTGCCTGGCACATAGTAGGCATATAATAAATGTTTATTGAATAAGTAAATGAATTAAATATGATAGGTATGACTAGTTCTGTATCTTATATAGTGCAGGTATGCTATTGGACTACAATCAAACAAGCCATTAAATAAGAGTACATTTGTAAGATACTGTATTTATATGGGCTATAGCTAGAGTGATAAAAATGTTTTGGAGTCACTTGAAAAGCTAGCAGATGTTTGATTTGAGTGGCTTTTAAGAATAGATTTGCAGTCTGTGGTTTTGAGGGAGTTTTCATGAATTTGTTGGCTGATTTTATTCCCATGCTTCCTCCTGACCCAGGGACCCCACTCGGCTCTGGCCCATTTGTCATTGTTCCTTTAGCATACATTTATTTATCTTTTACTTATTGCATAGCAACTTTATGAAGATAAAATGTACATACCATGCAATTCACCTGCTTAATGTGAACAATCAGTGCTTTGTTGTATATGCATCACCACAATCAATTTGATGAACATTTTTGTCATCCACAAAAGAAACTCTGTACCCATTAACAGTCATTTCCCATTTCCTCCCAACCCCTTCATCCCCTGACAACCACCAGTCTACTTTCTGTTTCTCTAAATTTTTCTATTCTGGACATTTCATATAAATGGAATCATAAGATATGTGGCCTTTTGTGTCTGGCTTTTTTCACATAGCATAATGTTTTCAAGGTTCATTCATGTAGCACAAGTTGGTACTTCATTCCCTTTTATTGCTGAAATTCCATTGTGTGGATATACCACATTTTATTTATCCATTCATCCATTGATGGATATTTGGGTTGCTAACACTATTTGGTTATTTTGGATAATGTTGCTATGAACATTCATGTACTTATTTTTTTGTGGACATGTGTTTTCAGTTCTCTTGCATATATACCTAGGAGTGGAATTGCTGGGTCATATGGTAACTCTGTTTAAGTTTTGAGGAATTTCCAGCTATTTTCTAAAGGGGCTTTGCCATTCTGCATTCCCACCAGCAGTGTATGAGAGTTCCAGTTTTCCCACATCTTTGCTAACACTTGTTATTGTCTGCCTCTTTTTTTATTATTACCATTCTAGTGGATGCAAAGTGACTTCTCATTGTGCATTTAATTTGCATTTCCCTGATGGCTCTACCTACTGTGTGTAAGGGAATGTTAAAATCTTCACATCAGGAGTATGTAGGTGGTAAACTTGCCATAATGTTGGAGAGCTCTTGTTTTATAGTAATGGAAGAGGAAGCGGTAATTAGATAGGAAGAAGGGTAGGAAGGTTTGAGGCAATTGGCATGGTTTCTGAGTCTGGTCAGAAGCAGGGAATGAGATTGAGCGGGTATGCTTGTGTGAGCAAGGTAGTAGCTATGGAAGGAGGAGCAGTTCTGCACCTGGGTGAAGAGCTTGTGAAGAAGTTGTCTGGGGGTCTTAATTTGGAATTGCTGTTGTGTCTTAAGAAGGGAAAATGCTCTCCAGAGCTTCAGCTAAAGAGGCAAACTTCTGCTGTGAGTGAAGATCGACTAGAATATTCCCGGAGTCAGTGAACGGAGCAAAAACACTATCGCCGTTGTTGCAGTTAATAATAATAGAAAATGGTGACAATGGTAGTACCAAAAAAGAACTACCATTCGTTGAGTGCTTTCTAGGTGCCAGGCACTGTGCCATGCGCTTCATATGCATTATTTCTTTTAATCCTCACAATAATTCTCTGAGCTATATCCCTTCTTCGTCTCTGTTTTATAAGATGAAGAAACTGAGCTCAGGGAGTTTAAGAAACCTTAGTTTAGGAAGTGATAGAGCAGGTATTTGTTCAAAGCAAGCTGTCTGACTCCAAAGCTCAGGGTTCTTGGCTATGTAAGGGCACATCTCTCAAAAAGAGAGACCAGTTAGTGGTGGCTGAACAAGGCAGCCTCACACCGTTATGTGTCCCTTTGTGGTGTTATGGGTTGCCTTATCCTCAGTTTGCAATTTCCAAAACTGCGTGGGAGAACTGCATGAAGTTCTTTTTATCTGTTCACCTATGGTCATGATCAGGAGGTTTTTAGGGACTCTTCATACTTACCAAAGTCATCAGAGACAATGCATATGAATATCTGATTCTTAATTTATAAGAAGAAAAATAACCTGTAAGGCAAATGAGACACTGGGGTGGCCTGGCCAGAGCATCAGTTCTCAGTAGGAGAGTTTGGGAAGCTGTTCTGTTCCAGAAGTGGGTGGTGAGTGGACAGTCTGCCCCAGAGGCACCCTCCTTCAACAAGCCAGCTGGAGACACCCATTTTCCCTCAAAGCAAGATGGGCCCACAGAGTAGGCCAGGGCACACCATCACCTGCCTAGTCCTGCAGAGAAACACTGACAGTGTCTTATCTTTGGCTTGTCTTTCTCCATGTGGACCTCCATCCTTCTGTTATGACATTGCCACAGATTGATATGATTAATTAGCGCTCAGTTTATCTCAGATTATTTGTTTTTTAGTGTCTGATGAGATTTTGGAGGAGTCCTCTCATTAGCAACAGGCTTACAAACCATCTCTTCAGGTAGGTCACTTTTGCACCCAGCTAATTTCATTATTTGATGATACTGGCTTCAGTTTCAGAGGTCACCATTTTATGACCTTGTCCCTGAATTCTGGATGTGTAGCCTGTGTAGAGCTTGCAGTTAGTTCCCTGTGCTCTGATTATAATCATCTTGTTACCATTCTTTCCCTTGACTTGATTGTTAAATTGCTGCTTCTTTTCTTCCTGTATAAAATCCTGTAAAATTACAGTTTCCCACATCAAGAACTCATGGGCTATAGGACAGTGCCCTAGAAATCTGTTTTTCCTTAGAGCTTACTGATCTATCAGCAGAGTCAGAAACTTTATTTTCTTTGTTAGAGCCCTTTTCCCCCCTCTTGAATTATTTCAGTAGAAACTGCCTTTAGATAGCTTTCTGTGTATAGATAATGAAGACCCGCTCCTACCCCCAAATGACTCTTTCTCTAGTAATGTCTGATATTTTGTGAAACAGTTTAAATATCCCTCTCTGCCTGATTTAATTGCCTAGATCAGGGGTTGGCAAACTATGGCCCATGTGCCACATTTGACCCATTGCTTGTTTTTGTATGGCCCATGAGCTAAGAATGTTTTTTACATTTTTAAGTGGTTGAAAAAAGTCAAAAGACACATGAAATCAGATTTCAGTGTCCATAAATGTAGTTTCATTGGAACATAGCCATGCACATTATTTAGGTATTGTCCATGTCTGCTTTTGCACTATACCCACAGAGTTGAATAGTTGTGACCCAGACCATGTGGCCCACAAACTGAAATATTTACTATCCAGCCTATTAAAGAAAAAGTTTGCTGACCTCTGGTCTAGATCATGCTCTTGTGTCTGCATGTCAAAGTCGTGTGGCTTGTAGAGCCTTTGAAAATGATTTATATTTGCTGGCATAGCACTGTTGTTCTGAGGAAGTTGGACCGGCTTTTTTTCCCCCCAAATGTTTTATCGAATGCCAAGTTTAATTAGATATACAGCTTTTGAAAGAGATTTAACGAAATACTCCTGGCACATGATATGTCTCAGCATGGTCAAATGGACTTTAGGACATTTCTAATGTTTCAGTAAAAGAATCTAGTGTCCTTAAGCAAGTTGTCTTATCTTAAAATTCAGAACTTCTGAGTTCAGCCAAAGGAAGATTGTTCTCCGTTTTAAAATTTGCTCTAATCATATCTCTCAATATTATATGTACCTATCTGTGTATTAATCTTAGGTTGGGTGTTTGAAATTTTGAGTCCAAAATCTTTGAGTTTCCCTCTCTTCCCTCCCTCCCTCTCCTTCTCTTTCCTCTTCCTTTCTCTTAGTGTCTAATCAAAGAATTTTTATAATCTGGAAAAAAATAAGTGTGGCCTATTCAGTCTCTCTGATGATCTTTGTCTCTCCCTGTTTGACAAAAAAAATCCTTTAGCCATTTTAATACTGAATTAGTCTTCCTTAAAACGGTATCCGAGAAAAAATAATTACCTTTGAAAACATTAGGCTTTTCTGTGACCAGTGTGACTTGGGCTGCTTTGGATAAGATGAGCCAGAGGCCAGAGATCAGTCAGGTTCTATAAAAGCATGGGGAATATGAGATTTTCTGATCTCATCTAAGAAATGAAGAAAAGGCAGTTTTGCACTCATGAAAATTGAATTGGTTTAGGTGGGGGAGCACATTGACTCACCACAATTCCCATCAGCTATTTGACTGTTTAGACTTGTATTTAAAATTCTGTCTCCTGTTTTTAAAATTTTCCTTAATTATATCTTTTGCATGCTCTTTATCTTAATCTTGGGTTAGATCATTTTTTTTCTGCCCACTTAATTTTCCAGCCTCCCACGAAGCTGACAAAATACAGAGAACACGTTTCAGTTCTTGGAATCACTTTGTTATATATCCAGCAACAATCCTAAGACCTTTTTCTGGGATTTTAGACTCTCAACATTGTGGTTTTTCAATTTAATTTCAGCTGTCGTTGGTGTATGGTAGTAATTTCTAAGTAGCTTTCTAGCCCCCTCCCATTTTGTTCACATCATTTTTCTTGCTTCCATCATTTTGGGTTTCAGAATAAATATAGAGTAAGAAAAACAAATAGAGAAAACATCCTGTTATATAATAAAGAACAGGATAATTTTGGAAATGCTGTTGGTGCCTCGTAAATAAATTATACCCTATTCTCTGCCCTTGGAATTAAGGTTTGCAACATGATTGATAGACTTTGAGAAAGCACAAGAGATAGTCGAACATGAAGAAATTGTGTTCATTGCTTCGCCTGTTTGATTTGAAGTGGGCAGTATTACCTGGGGTGAGGCTACAGTGTAATACCACTTTTGAGGTGTTGCAGTTTTTTTATATATACTATTTTCACAGAACTGGAAATTTGAAATTTTTGACACAGATAGCCTTTGATCTGTCATTTCCACTTGAAGAAAATTTATCTTACAGAGATACTTGCATGCCTGTATAAAGATGTAGACAGATGTGTGTATGTGTGTGTTGGTGGGGAAAGGAAGGGTGGTTACTGCAACTGTTTGTAATAGCGATAGAAGAGACACAACCTAAATGCCCACCAGTAGGGTAGAACCAGCCATTAAAAACAAAGAGGTGTGTTGATACGGAAATACATCCAAAGTCCACTTGAGAATTGCTATACGTGGAGAATTGCTATACATGAGAAAGCGACTACTCGTGTGAATGTGCTGTGCATTTAAATAATGTGGAGGAAAATGAGATCGTGAACCAGTGGGGTGGAGCTGCTCTCCCACAAGCTTTCCTGATCCCAAGGTACTCTGAGTTCCAGTGTTGAGTTGAAGCCTCTCCCCACCTCCCAAATCAAAAATCTCTGAAATATCAAACCGCAACAAAAACCGACTGGATCCTGATGAAGTAGCAGGAATTAAACCAAGAGAAGTAGGGGAAAATAAGGAAAAGGACAATTCCACAAAACCCTTTTAGTACCCCACAAGGGGGTTATGGAAGGATGGGAGGCTTGGGAGGTTAAAGGATTCAGCTGTAGCAAGAATAGCTACTGAAGATAGAGGGTGCTTCTAAATTCTCCATCACGGACTTCAGCTGTTCTCTTACAACTTCTGCTTCCATCAGTAATCATAGCTGAGTTTTTGGTTGCTAGAAGCAACCTTGCAGGCCGAGTAGTCCACATCTATTTTACAGTCAAGGAGACTGAGGACACACAGCCAGTTCTTTATTGCAGAGCTGGTTAGAGTCCCTGCTCCTACTTAGTGTTCTCTTGGGCTGTGTGTACCTGTAGTCAGTTGTAAAACTGGAGATGTGGTAGGCGGAGATTTTATCTTACAGAGGAAATGAAGGCCCATTATTTTCTCCCTTTCTAAAGGGTATTTAATCTAAGGACAGTAGGATAGTTGTAGAAAGCGAGTAACAAAGGGTAATTTGTCCTCCGTCTGCATGTTTACTGGGCCTTGTTACTAGTATTCTTAGATGACCTGTAGAAAATAGGGTATTTTGCTGGCGGTGTATGATGGAAAAGATACTAGTCTGTTATAAAGTGAGAGAAATTGAGATTGTTGAAGCTGTTTGAAGCACCTTCCTCAGTTTGCCCACCCAGGTATGGCCATACACTGTTTACAGTTGAACCTGAATCATGTTTCTGCGTTCCTCTCCTGCACAGTGCTTAATGTGGTGGGGAGTGTAGGGGTTGGTATCTGCACTCAGCTATTTACAGGGCTTGGAATGTAGTATGCATACAGTTCATCCATTTCATCCATTCAGCAGATGTCCAAGTGGCTCTTGTGTGTCAGACACTGTTTTATATGCTGGGGATATAACACTTAAACAAAACTGACAGAAATCCCTGCCGTGTTGCCCTTCACATTCTAGCAGAGGGAGACACACTAACAAAGAAGTAACAGAGGGAGACACGTGAACAAAGAAGTAAAATGGGTGGAGCATGAGGTGGTGATGTGGCTGGAAAGGGGACTAGGGAATCTGGGTATTGGTAGTTTTAAATAAGGGTGAGTCAGGGGAAGCCTCAGTAGAAGGTAACATTTGAGCAGTGACCTGGAGGAAATCGGAGAGGGAGCCGTTGTTTCAGCTAGAAGGAATGGATGACCAGGGCCCAGTCTGTGATGTGGGAGCATGGAAGGTGTGTGTGTCAGGAGGGATGGGGCAATGTGGTGAAGCCCAGTGAGTCAGGCAGTCATGGATGGTGAGGTTGGAGAGGCAGTGGGGTCCAGATAGCCCACTGCAAGGACGTGGTTGCTTTTAACTGATTGGAATGGGGCCACTAAAGGCTTTTGAGCAGAGTGACGTGATTTGACATAGGTTTTTTGATTGATTATTTTTCCCTCTGTAATTGACTTTCCAAGAGGTTGTACTAATTTATATTTCCATCAACAAAGTATGGAGGGACCTATTTTCTTACGCTCTCACAACACAGAGTATTATTAAGTTTCTTAATTTTTACCCATTTGATAGGTGAAAAATAATATTTTATGATTTTCATTTGCATGTGTGATTTTGGAGGGAATCGACTCCTTTTTTTGTGTGAACTGCCTTTTCATGTTTTTTGCCTATTGTTTTGTTTTGAGTATTTTTTTATTTTCTCACTAATTTTCTGGAGGTTTTTTCCTATTTTAATGAAATGACAGTTATTTTTCCATTGTGTTTTGACTTTGTTTATGATAGTTTAGTTTTTTCCTTTACAGAAGTTTGAAATTTTTATTTAGATCTTTAATATTTATCTTTTATGGCTTCTAGGTATTAGGTCATATTTAGAAAGGTCTTACTCCTTATACATACATATGCATATGTACATATACATATACATACATTATATATATACACACACCACTCTTTCCTATTACTTTTAGTAACTTTATTTTTTAATATTTAACTTTTCTACTTAGAATTTATTTTGGTATAAACAGTGATATGTAGGGGTCCAGATTTTCTTTTTCCAATTGGCTAGTGGTTGTCTCAGCCCTATTTACTTTAATCCTACTGATTGAAATGCTACTATGATCTCACTCCAGGTTCTCATTTGGGCCTGGCATCCACTTAAATTGTTTTTTTAAAGGAAACTTAATTACCAGTTTTTATGTGTGTGTGTGGCAGGGAGAGTTGATAAACAAATATTAATTGGCATCTTCTGTTTCCTTTCTCTTAGTCTCTTTAGGAAGGTTACTGGCCAGAGTTGGAGTATCAGAGTCATTAAGATTGCCCGGAGTGGGCTGAGGGGGTACTTAAATAAGCTCCTTGCCACTGTGCTGGGTGTGATGAGGTGGGAGCAAGAACAGTAGGGCTAGTTTCTAATTGCAGGAGTTTACTGCTGAGTTGGAGGAGGACACACTAAGCCTTCCTCAATCAAAGTAGAAGCGCGAATACCAGTGTCATGCAGGGATTGTACAGTGTTAACTTACATGGAACAGACATTCAAAAGTAAACTTGCTAATTGTGTAGTATACAGAAAAATATAAAAAACATACATGGGAAGGGGAGAGAGATAGTGTGGGGTGCAATATTAGGGAAAAGCTTCATTTCTTCTCTTTCTGTTATATTCCTGAAGATAATTTAAATAGGTCTCTTACCTTAGTCTGAGGTTTTAGTATACTGAAACACTTGTTCATCCTGTCTTTTTGTGTGAAATATTTAACTTGTGAAATTCAAATATATTATAGTGCAGTGGTGCCATGCTTTTATTTATTAATGGATTGTTTTAGCCTCTAGATAAATAATTGGCTTTCCTAGCACTGAAAAAAAAAACTTCATTCATAGCTGGTTTTGACTTGTAGTATATGTATTAATACAGATGTATACTGAGGTGATTTGTGGGCAGGATCGGGACCAGAAAGTCTAGGGCTTGTGCTCTAGCTCAGTGGTCTTTAAGCTGCTTCGAGTTATATTGGTTCAGAGTGCAGACCAAAAACATGGCATAATCTTTGTACAGCGTACATGCATGAGGAGTGTCCCCAGAGTTTGACTTTAATTCCTCGGAGTTTCTCTTATAGGACTGGCTGGACAATGGCCCAGAACAAGCTATTTAACAAGATCCTCAAAGCCCTGCAATCTGACCGGCTTGCCCGCTTGGCCAATGAAGGGGTAAGACTCTAGAAATTGGCCCATCGGTGTTCTCTTCCTAGTTCAGCCTTACTGGCTGACTAACTTGTCGGTCCCCCTCCCGCCTGCCCCAGTTGTTAATAAGGTGGCCCTCGTGTTACCACTTCACTTACATCTTCCAGGCTTGCAATGAGCCAGTGCTGCGCCGTGTTGCTGTGGACAAGTGTGCGAGGCGAGTGCGGCAGGCTCTGGCAAGTGTGAGCTGGGACACCAAACTGATCCAGTGGCTGCATACCACCCTGGTGGAGACCTTGAGTCTGCCCATGCTGGCCGCCTACCTGGATGCTTTGCAGACACTGAAAGGGAAGGTAAGGCTATGACTGGTGTCTGTCCTGTCCTGGGTTGGCCAGCCTCTGCTGTGGGTTCAGGAAGTGGGGTTGGGCAAGGTCACTGCCTGGTTAGCTTGGAGGACATGACTGAAGCGAACAGGTTTGCGAATAAAAATAGGAGACATGGTATCATTTCACGTTTTGTCTGGCATAAACGTCTTTAGCCCTGCTGTCTCCAGGACGAAGTGTAAGGCCTGAAAACCAAAATGTACTTTTAGCCTCTCCAGCCCTGCAGCTTGTGGTTTGAGTCACCTCTGAGGTGAGGTGAGAAAAGAATTGAATTATCATGGGGAAGATGGAGGGTTTACCAGGGAGGTGTGTTGAGGAGGCAAGAAGCAGACTTGGGTGTTTGGAGTGCAGGGCTGCAGCGTGGGGAGATTTCCAGAGTGCTGTCCATTTTAGGCTGTGCTCTCAGCAGTGGTTCCTCTACTGACAGACTCGTGTTTTCTTAGACTGTCAGGTTCGCAACAAATACTTTGGTTGTTTCTCTCTAAAACTTTTTTGAATTTATGTTTAATTTTTATTATTTAAGTATAGTCAAGATACAGTGTTATATTACTTTCTTGTATACCACATAGTGATTTGACAATTCCATACATTACTCAGTGCTCCCCACAATGAGTGTAGTCACCATCTGTCACTGTAGAATGTTACTGCAATATTATTGACTGTTCCCTCTGCTGTACTTTTCATCCCTGTATTTATTTTATAATTAGAAGTTTGTATGTCTTGGGGCGCCTGGGTGGCACAGCAGTTAAGCATCTGCCTTTGGCTCAGGGCGTGATCCCGGCGTTATGGGATCGAGCCCCACGTCAGGCTCTTCTGCTGGAAGCCTGCTTCTTCCTCTCCCACTCCCCCTGCTTGTGTTCCTTCTCTCGCTGGCTGTCTCTGTCGAATAAATAAATCTTTAAAAAAAAAAAAAAAAGTTTGTATGTCTTAACCCCCTTCACTTACTTCACCCATCCCCCTAACCCTCTTTCCTCTGGCAACCACCAGTTTGTTCTCGGAATTTGAGCCTGTTTCTGTTTTTTAGTTTGTTCATTTGTTTTATTTTTTAGATTCCACATATAAGTGGAATTATACGGTATTTGTCTTTCTCTGTCTTCATTCACTTAGCATAATATCCTCTAGGTCCATCTATTTTGTTGCAAATGGTAGGATCTCATTCTTTTTCATGGCTGGGTAATATTCTATTGTGTATATATACCACATCATCTTTACCCATTCATCTATGGATGGACGCTTGGTTACTTCCATATCTTGGCTACTATAAATAATGCTGTAGTGAACGTAGGGTGCATATATCTTTTCAAATTAGTGTTTTTATTTTCTTGAGTAAATGCTCAGTAGTGAAGTACTGGATCATATGGCAATTCTATTTTTAATTTTTTGAGGAACCTCCATACTCTTTTCCCCAGTGGTTGCACCAGTTGACATTCCCACCAAGAGCGCACAAGGATTCCCTTATCTCCATAACCTCTCTGGCACTTGTTATTTCTTGTCTTTTTTTTTTTTTAGCCATTCTGACTGGTATAAGGTGGTAACTCCTTGTGGTTTTGATTTGCATTTCCCTGATGGTTGGTGATGTTGTGCGTCTTTTCATGTCTGTTGGCCATCTGTATGCCCTCTTGGAAAAGTGTCTATTCAGGTCCTCTGCCCGTTTTTAATTGGATTATTATTTTTTTGGTGTTGAGTGGTATAAGTTCTTTATATATTTTGGATAATTAACTCCTTGTCAGATATATCATTTGTAAATATCTTCTCCCATTCAGGAGGTTGCCTTTTCATTTTGTTGATGGTTTCCTTTGCTGTGCAAAAGTTTTTTTTTTTGTTTGTTTGTTTGGTTTTTTTTTTTGGTGTAGTCCCAATAGCTTATTTTTGCTTTTGTTTCCCTTGCCCGAGGGGACAGATCCATAAATATGTTGCCTAAGGCCAATATCCTGGAGGTTACTGCCTGTATTTTCTTTTAGGAGTTTTATGGTTTCAGATCTCACATTTAGGTCTTTAATCCATTTTGAGTTTATTTTTGTGTATGGTATAAGAAAGTGGCCCAGTTTCATTCTTTTGCATGTAGCTCTCCAGTTTTCCCAACACCATTTATTAAAGAGACTGTCTTTTCCCCATTGTATATTCTTGCCTCCTTTGTCATAGATTAATTGACCATATAAGTGTGGGTTTATTTCCGGGTTCTCTATTCTGTTCCATTGATCTATGTGTTTTTGTGTTAGTACCATACTGTTTGGATTACTGTGGCTTTGGTAGTGTATCTTGAAATCTGGGATTATGATATCTCCAGCTTTGTTGTTCTTTTTCAAGATTGCTTTGGCTATTTGGGGTCTTTTGTGCTTCCATACAAATTTTAGGATTATTCTAGTTCTCTGAAAAATTGTAATTTTGATAGGGATTGCATTGAATCTCATGTAGATTGCCTTTGGTAGTATGGACATTTTTTTTTTTAAAGATTTTATTTATTTGTGTGACAGAGAGACAGCCAGCGAGAGAGGGAACACAGCAGGGGAGTGGGAGAGGAAGAAGCAGGCTCCCAGCCGAGGAGCCCAATGTGGGACTCGATCCCGGAACGCCGGGATCACGCCCTGAGCCGAAGGCAGACGCTTAACGACTGTGCCACCCAGGCGCCCCCTGGACATTTTAACAATATTAATTTTTCTAATCCATAAGCATGGAATATCCATTTCTTTGTGTCATCTTCAATTTCTTTCATTAATGTCTTAAAGTTTTTAAAGTAAAGGTCTTTTACCTCCTTTTAATGTACCTGTTGAATGGAAATGCAGGTGAATGGGGTCATGCTTTTGGCCCAGCTACTTTCAGCATTAGCGCCATTGTGAAGAGAGCAAAGAAGGTATATACCCTAGTCTCTTAATTTTCTGTTCAGAGGGATGCAGTGTTGGAGAGACCAGTTAGGCTTGTTCTGCCTAGCTCCAAGCAGAGAAGTTGGTTATTGATTAATTAGTTTTCTAAGTAGTCTATATTGACAGAAAGTGAGTTTCAAGGCTTTGTTGTTTTCGAGTTGTACTCTACTGCCAGATGAAAGCTTTTAAAGTCTAATTCAGATCAGATCCTCTGCCTCAAGGTGTTAGAGTGGCTTGTAGTTACAGAATAAGTTACAAAGAAATGGCCAGTTTGTAGTGAAGATCCTTTGCCTTTGTTACTGTCCTTATGTCCTCCCAACTTCCATACTGGAATCCCTGACTTCAGGCCATGTCTGTCTAGAATAAGCCCTACAAAGGCTTGCTTCTATCCGTCACTGATTGGAAAGCATTTTTCCCATGTTTTGTTGGAATTCTGCAGAACACATCTCACTTCACATGCTGCATCTTCAGATGAAAATTGCCTCGACTTCCTCCTCCTCTGTCGGATGGTTTGAATCAGCAGTGTGGGGTTTCTGGTTTTTTCTGGCAGTTATAAATAGCCTCTTTTGTTATTTGTGTTTTTGTCTTCCTTATTCCTTGTAGTTTAAGTTCTTTTGCAGTACAAGCCTGGTGCCTTGTAACTGCAGCTGCGGCATAAACATTTGTTCCCTGAATTAAACTCAGACGGTCTCATGATATATTCCCCCTAATTTCTCAGGCAGAAATCTTTTTAGTCTTGCTTCTTTTAAATTAATAATACTGGGTGTCTGGGTAGCTCATTTGGTTAGGCGTCTGCCTTCAGCTCAGGTCAGGGTCCCGGGGTCCTGGGGTCGAGTCCCGCGTTGGGCTCCTTGCTCAGCGGTGAGCCTGCTTCTCCCTCTGCCTGCTGCTTCCCCCACTTGTGCTCTCTCTTTCTCTCTCAAATAAATAAATAAAATCTTGATAAATAAATAATACTGTCCATGCTTGTCATTGCCTGGTGCAGCTTATTTTCTTGTGTTGTCTTCGAACTTTGTGATGTAGAGCATTTCAGCTGTACAACATGACTTGATATTTGTATATATTGCAAAACGGTCACCACAGTAAGTCTAGTTAATGTGTGTCACCATGCACAGTTACGAAATTTTTTTTCTTGTGATGAGAACTTTTAAGATCTACCCTCAGCAACTTTCAAATAGGCAATACAATATTGACTATAGTCACCATGCTGACCATCATATCCCCATGACTTTTTTATTTTATTTTATTTTATTTTATTTTATTTTATTTTATTTTATTTTTTAAAGATTTTATTTATTTATTCGACAAAGATAGAGACAGCCAGCGAGAGAGGGAACACAAGCAGGGGGAGTGGGAGAGGAAGAAGCAGGCTCACAGCGGAAGAGCCTGATGTGGGGCTCGATCCCAGAACGCCGGGATCACACCCTGAGCCAAAGGCAGACGCTTAACCGCTGTGCCACCCAGGCGCCCCTTGACTTATTTATTTTAGAACTATAAGATTGTACTTTTGATCCCCTTCACCTATTTTGTCCACACCCGGTCCCCTGCATCTGGCAGCCACCAATTTATTATCTATATCTGTGAGCTTGTTTTTGTTGTTGTTGTTTTGTTTTTTTCTTTAGATTCTAAACATAATGAGATCATACAGTGTTTGTCTTTTCTCTGACTCATTTCACATAGCATAATGCCCTCAGCATCCATGTTGTGGCAAATGGCAAAATTTCCTTCCTTTTTTATGACTGATTTTGAGTTAGTGTTTTTGTTTTCTTTGGGTAAATACCCAGAAGTAGAATTGCTGGATCATATAGGAGTTGTTTTTAATTTTTTGATGAACCTCCATACTGTTTTCCTAGAGGCTACACCAGTTCACATTCCCACCAACAGTGCATAAATGTTCCCTTATCTCACGTCCTTGCCAGCACTTGGTATTTCTCTTTTTCCTAATAGCCATTCTAACAGAGGTAAGATGATTTCTTACTATCGTTTTGGTTTGCATTTACGTGATGAATGTTGTTGAGCATCTTTTCCTGTGTCTTTTGGCCATCAGTATGTCTTCCTTGGAGACATGTCTGTTCAGATCTTCTACATTCTACATGGATTATTTTTTGCTGTTGAGTTGTCAGAGTTCTTTATATATTTTAGATATTAACCCCTTGTTGGATATATCATTTGTAGATATCTTCTCCTGTTCAGTAGATTGCCTTTTCATTTTGTTATGGTTTCCTTTACTGTGCAGAAGCTGTTTAGTTTGATATAGTCCCAATAGTTTATTTTTGCTTTTGTTGCCTTTGCTTTTGGTGTCAGATTTAAAAACTTATCACCAAGACAAATGTCACAGAGCTTACTGCCTGTGTTTTCTTACAGGAATTTTATGGTTTCAGGTCTTATGTTGAAGTTTTTGATCCATTTTGAGTTAATTTTTTTAAAAAGATTTTATTTATTCGTTAGAGAGAGAGAGACAGAGACTGCACAAGCAGGGGTAGAGGCAGAAGGGGAGGGAGAATCAGACTTCCCGCTGAGCTGGGAGCCTGATGTGGGCTCCATTCCAGGACCTGGAGATCATGACCTGAGCCGAAGGCAGACACTTAACTATCTGCGCCACCCAGGTGCCCCTTGTTTATTAGTTCTAACAGCTTTTTTTGGTGGACTCTTTAGGGTTTTCTATATAGAATATGTCATCTGCAAATATGTCAGTTTTACTTCTTCCTTTCTAATTTGGATTCCTTTTATTTTTCTTATCTAATTGCTCTAGCTAGGACTAATAGTAATACAGTGTTGAGTAAAAGTGGTCAGAGTGGGCATCCTTATCTTGTTCCTGATCTTATAGGAAAAGCTCTTAACTTTTCACTGTTGGGTATGGTGTTAGCTGTGGGCTGACTTTTTACAACCTGCATCACCATAGTACTTTTCATTCTCTAGTTTTTCAGAATGTTTTTGTTTTTGTTTTTTAAAGATTTTTATTTATTTATCTGAGAAAGAGAAGAGAGGGGGGCAGAGGGAGAGGGAGAAGCAGACTCCCTGCTGAGCAGGGAGCCCGATGTGGGACTCCTCCTAGGACCCTGGGATCACGCTTAACCAACTTAGCCACCCAGGTGCCCTGTTTTTGTTTTTCCTGAAGACTACCTTTAACATTTGAAAATCTTTCCTTTCCCCTAGGTCACTTTGACCTTTTGTGAGTAATGTGGAATTCACAGAGATACTTCTTTTTTTTTTTCACAGAGATATTTCTTCAGTGTAAGCATCAAGATGTCCGAAACCTATACTTAGACATCTTTGAGGTCACATTTTCTGGTGAATAGTGAAAAATAGGATATGGTATAAATCACAATATACACAGTACATAGGATATATTATTTTGGGCACAATAACGATTTCTTTAATATGCTGAAGCTTGAAGGCAGTACTCTGGAAGAAAATGCAGATTTTTTTTTAATTTATAAAGTCAACTGATGTTCATTGAGGAAGTTTAGAAAATACAGAAATCTAAAAAGGAAAGAGCTGTCCATAACTCCATAAAGATAACTATTAATATTTTGGCATATTTTCTAATAGCATTTTTTCTGAGTAGAGGTAATTTTTTATGTTTTCAAGTTTTTTCTTTAACATTTTAGCAAAGTTACTTCCTTATTATAAATTCTTTTAAATTAACCCTTAATACCTAGTTATGTGGATAATTTGTTTAATCACTCTCTTATAGACATATTTAGGTTATTTCTTCTTTTTGATCATTATTGAGAATGAATTTGTCTTTTATACACACACATCCCTCCAACCCCATGTGTGTGTTTTTGGTTTTGATGTATTTTGTTAGGAAAAGTTCTCAGAAGTAGAATCCTTTGGGAAGAGATGCCTGGATGGCTTAGTTGGTTAAGCATCTGCCTTTGGCTCAGGTCATGATTGCGGGTTCCTGGGATTGAGTCCTGCATCGGGCTCCTAGCTCAGTAGGGAGTCTGCTTCTTCCTCTCCCTCTGCCTGTTGCTCCCCCTGCTTGGGCTCTTCCACTCTCTCTGTCAAATAAATAAATAAAATCTTTAAAAAAAAAAAAAAAAGAATCCTTTGGGAAGGAGGTAGGAATAAATTTAAGTCTCCTGATGCATATCACCGGTTTCTTTCTATAATGATGGGAGGCATACTTTTCAGCCGTCCACTCATTTGTACTTTTGCCCCTGAGTAAAGTTTGAGAGGCTTATTTGAAGGCTGGCTGTGGTTCATAGTGGGGGTCTTTCTTCCCACTTGATTCCTGCCAGTGGGCAGGTCTCCTGCTTTGCACTAGAAGCATCTTTGCTTTTGCCTCTAGATCCCTACTTTGATCGACCGGATGCTTGTATCATCTAACACGAAGACTGGGGCTGCAGGAGCTGAGGCCTTGTCCCTCCTGCTGAAGAGACCCTGGGATCCTGCTGTGGGAGTGCTTTCTCATAACAAACCAGTAAGTCAGAACAGCTCAAGACTTAACTATGAGCCACGAAGTTTTTAGAATCCAGTCTCAGAACCTTAGCAAGAGGATAATAAATGACTTAACTTTTCCCATTAATAACTGGTTGTATATAGTGCGTAGCAGAGTTTCATAAGGAAATTGGCATTGGTTGGGATAAGAAGGGTAATGGGATCCTTGAGATTTTGTGGAGGAACACGTCACCCTCACTGGTTCTCTGTTGGGGTTCTTTCTCCGTAGAGCAAACTTCCTGGCTCTCCTCTCATTCTCATTGCCTCCTCCGGGCCTTCTAGCTCCGTGTTCCCCACCTCACGCCGCCACCGCTTCTGGCAGTCTCAGCTCTCCTGCTTAGGCAAGGTATGTGTGGGAATAAGAGGAACTGTCTCCTGGGTTGGAATAGAGTCTTGGAAGACTGAGCAGACAGAACGTGGGAGGGAGTCAGAATAGACTTAAATGTTGAGCATAACCCCCGCTTTCTTTTTGTTTTTAATTCGAATGGTGTTTATCCAAGGTTGAAGGGACTTAGGGTAGGTTAAGCAGAATTGAGAGGAGATTTGAACTTAACCTCTGCTGGCACGGCTTCCACTTTGTTTCCTGTAGGTCATCCCTGTAGCCACCCACCTGCTGAACAATGGTAGTGGGGTAGGAGTTCTGCAGTGTCTCGAGCATATGATTGGGGCCGTGAGAAGCAAAGTGCTGGAGGTGAGAGTGCCCTTGTTTCGGGTCACTGTGGCACACCCAGCATGCTGGGCTTATTTTGCATCCAGCTGTGGCCTCCTGTCTTACTATCGTCTCTCTCTTCCCACAAAGATTCACAGCCATTTCCCCCACAAACCCATTATCTTGATTGGCTGGAATACAGGAGCTTTGGTGGCCTGTCACGTAAGTAATTCCCATCTCATTTGGAGGCTGTCTTGGGATAGGAAACTGATGCTATTACTGCTGATTGCTACCATCGAGTCCTTTTTTATGTTCCAGACACTGTGCTAGATGATCTGCCTGCATATATGCATTTTAAGGTGTAGAAGACTAACTTTATTTTTTAACTTTATTGTGGAAATTTTAAACAGAAACTTAAAAGGGAGAACAGACCTATAATAAATCCCGTGGGCCCCTCACCCAGCTTTACCAGTGATCAACTCATGGCTAGACTTTTTTCATCTTTCCCCTGCCCACTTTCTCTCTCCTCCAGTTATTTTGAAGAAAATCCCAAATATCATTTATGTCATATATATTTATATATATATAAATATATATAAATATATATTTTAGCATGTATCTCTGAAAAAAAAATTCCTCCCCCACCCCCAAACATAAGTACTATTCTCCCACCTTAAAAAAATATACTAGCAGGTATGAATTTTAATAGCTTTGGAATTTGATGTTGTGTTCATATTCTGTCCCTTTCTAAGACATCAAGGAATCTTTTCTTTATTATTTTACACAATTTGTATGTACATTAGTTTGTGTAAGTGTCCCTGATCTGTCCAAAGCCCCAGTTCTCAAGTGGGTCAAATAAGTGGAGTCTGTGCTGCTTCATGTGGTCTGGTCAAGTATGACATCTAGGCCCACTAGAGGAAGGAGGCTGTCTCCCTGCACTCCCTGGTCCTGGGAATGACAGAATTCAGTCAGCAACTGCTCTCACAAATTTGGAGTGCCTGGGAGCTAGCCATCAGATTCACAGGGAGAGGTTTTCTTCGCTTAAGGAAGAAGAGCAACATTTGTGTCCCCCTGATTGCATTTGCCCTTAGTGGAGGAAAAAGTGAATAGGAGCACTCAAATCTAGGCAATTAATAGGATGGAAGCATTGAGCTGCCCATCCTGTGGTTCAGCCCTCTGCTGCCGTTCTCTCAGGGCTCCATGTTGTGTCTTGTGATCGTACTGCTGCCACTATGGCTGGTACTCCTGGGGATTGGGACTGGGGAGGAAGAGATGGGACTAGCTGGTGGATCTGGACCACCTTGGATTCTGGGTAGGGTGTAGCTGCAGTAAAGTCAGTTGACCTTGAGACAAACTATTGTATTATTTCCAGGTGTCAGTGATGGAGTACGTCACTGCAGTTGTCTGCCTTGGGTTTCCTTTACTTACTGTGGATGGTCCCAGAGGGGTAAGCATGCGGTGCAGCTGATTGGTGGGTCCCTAACTGGTGAGCATAAGGGGGTGCTTGCGTCGCCCAAACTGGCACTTAGCGACTGCAGTTGCCCAGCTGGCTCCCCTCAGCAGACTTGATAGATCAGTGCTTAGTGAATAGGAACTGGCTGATTATGAAACCTGTACATGTTTTAGGATGTGGATGATCCCCTCTTGGATATGAAGACTCCAGTCCTCTTTGTCATTGGGCAGAATTCCTTGCAGTGTCATCCTGAAGCCATGGAAGATTTCCGGGAGAAGATTCGGGCTGAGAACAGCTTGGTGGTGGTTGGGGGAGCTGACGATAATCTCAGGTGCGTGGCTTCCGCCAGAGCTGTGAGAGAGCCGTGTCGCGGTGTTGGAGAGATGCCTGTGAGGTGGTGATGTAACTATAGACTGAATCTGCTTCCGTGAAAGGGGGAACCATTTTACATTTTAAACTAATTCAGATTTATAAGAAGTTGCAAGAGTAGTACAAAAAATTCTTATATACCCTTAACTCAGATTTCCCAAATGTTAGCATCTTAAATAACCAGAGTAGAATTAATGAGGAAGTTAACACTGTATGATACTGTTATCTAATTACAGATGCAGATATTGTCAGTTGGCTCACTAACTTCATTTTCCTATCCAGTATCCAATCCAGGATCACATGTTGTTACTAGTTGCCTTATCTCCTCAGTCTCCTTGAATTTCATACTATTCCTTAGTCTTTCATGACCTTGACATTTCTTTGAAGACTTCTGGCCAGTTATTTTGTAGGCTGTCCCTCTGTTTAGGTTTTGGACATTTTTTGTGTTTGTGATAAGCCCTCAGCGCATCCTCCCTGGGGATACACGATGTTGATGTGTCTTATCACTGGTGATGTTAACCTTGATCACGTGGTGAAGGTGGCATCTTCCAGGTTTCTCCACTGTCAAGTTGCCTTATTTCCCTTTGCGATTAGTAGTTACCCAGTGGGAAGGAGATACTTTGAGACCCAGTGAATGCAGTCTTGGTGCTTTCACTGGGGTAGGCGTTTCTTTATATTTTGTTCCTTACTAAGGATGTATGTGAATGTAGATTTTATTTGTATTAAACATCCTGTTACATGTTTTGGAGTAAAAACAGCTGGAGTTTGGAAGGGACACCTTAGGTCGTTGAGATGGCCCCTGGCCTCTTAAAGGCTGGCTGCCTGTAGGGCCTTTAATTATGCTTTCATGAAATGTACTGAAAAAGAGGTGTGTCATTTGTTGGGCTTCCTTTTTTTATATGTTCAATTATAGAGATTAATTTCATTGGTGTGCTTTAGTTAGTGAGCTTAAAGCAAGTACCTACTCCCACCTGTCTTGTCAGTTTCTTACCAAGCGATGTTTTAGAGAGGTCTTTCTGGTCTTTGTCATCTGGCTGTTTCTAATCCTTTGGTGCTCAAGGCAATATTGTCGTATAAGCACATTGTCTTTGTTGGTTATTCAGACATTCTTATCTATAGGAGGGTAGCGTGTGTGTGGGTATGTGTGTGTGTTGAGTGGCAGTGAAGGAACATGAGAGCTGGGAACACTTTAGTGGGAGTTATGTCATGAGGCTGCTTATGAGACGTGTTTGCAAGGTGGTTGAATGTCAGCCTGAGAGTTGGGAGACCTCAGTTTAGTCTTGGTTGCTTTGCTAGGAACCTTGGATAAACTGCTTAACTTCCGGGACTCGCTGTCCTTATCTGTAAGATGGGGCTGCTACACAAGGTCAGAGGCCAGCAGCCAGTAAACTGGGGTCTCAGAATTTGGAGGCTCAGAATATTGTTCTCCACCCTGTCACTTGGGGCCCTGTTTTTCTTTCTGCTGAGACCCTCAGTCAGAAGCCAGGGGTTTTAAAACCAGCTTCCAGAGGGGAATACAGCCATCTGTGTCCATTTTCTCTTTTCCTTTTAGAAGTAACTCCTCTCCTCTTCTTCTAATCTCATTTTGACAGCATCCAGTAATCTCAGGTTTTGGGCCTTTGTTGGGACTTCTAGATGAGATCGTAGAAATCAGATAGAGTCTATCTGGGAAGTCCTAGGTATAGGACTTTGGAATGTACAGTCCTAGGCAATTTTCATATGTTCTCTACATATATTATTTTTGTAGTCCCCACAAGTCCGTGATCGAGGTGTTATGATTCCCCATTTTGCAGATGTGGAACATGAGGTTCAGTGCCTGAGGGCTAACGTAGTCCTCCTTCCTGGGCCCAGAAAATAGCCAACACAGAAGAGAAATCCATTCTTGCTTCCATATGATGCCATGGAATATTTAAAGTAAACATTTCCTCCTCTCTGTCTCTTAGAATAAGCAAAGCAAAGAAGAAGTCAGAGGGGCTGACTCAGAGCATGGTGGACAGATGTATTCAGGTACACAGTTGCTTTCTGTGTTTTTCTCAGCGAGGCTTGCCTTTCTATAACCTTTTAGGCTTCATCTTGTTGGCAGCAGTGTCTTTGGCTCTGAAGGGTGAGGGAGTATCCAGTGGGGCCTCTGAGAGAACTAAATCATAAAGAAAACGGGAAAGAGAGAGGGGA
The DNA here is from genome assembly GCF_023065955.2 of Ursus arctos. Lineage (NCBI taxonomy): Eukaryota > Metazoa > Chordata > Mammalia > Carnivora > Ursidae > Ursus > Ursus arctos. The sequence continues at coordinate 12,171,709 of NW_026623100.1, forward strand.
AGAAGTGGCAATGTGTATGGAGCATCAGGGGAGAAGGGGTAAATTGGAGGGTGGGGGAGCACGACCACCCCAGAGTGCCACCCCACAGAGACGCCGGGAGGCAGGGTCCTGCCCGTCTTTGACTGAGGCTGGGGTTTGTGCCTGGCTCGGTGTGCATGGAGAGGGACCGGCACACCTGATGCCAGTGTTAATTGAATCGAGTTGTCGGGGAGGTTTCTGTTCCTAGACTGAGGACTCAGTGGCCTGGGCCCCTTTTCACACTAGGATGAGATCGTGGACTTCCTGACTGGAGTGCTCACTCGTGCTGAGGGGCACATGGGCTCTGAGCCTCGGGATCAGGATGCTGAGAAGAAAAAGAAGCCTCGGGACGCAGCCCGAAGAGACCTGGCCTTTGAGGTGCCCGAGCGGGGCAGTCGGCCTGCCTCACCAGCTGCCAAGCTGCCTGCCTCACCCTCAGGCTCGGAGGTAACGCAGGAGGGGAGGGAGCCCTTTTGCTGGGGAAGTAGGACTGTGGAATTGGTTCCTTCACTTCCTGGGGGTGCTTGTCTGCCTTGCCGTGCTGTAGACCTTTGAGTTCCTATGAGGAGAATTCCTAAGCAGGGAATTCCAGGGGGACATGATAATGATGGTCAGAGCCAAACAGCTGGCTCAGCTCTTATCCTTTCTCACGCTACGCAGGATCTTTCCAGTGTGTCTAGCAGCCCCACCTCCAGTCCCAAGACCAAAGTGACTACAATGACCTCTGCCCAGAAGTCCAGTCAGATCGGGAGCTCTCAGCTCCTGAAGAGACATGTGCAGCGGACGGAAGCTGTGCTGACCCACAAACAAGCCCAAGGTATAGGCTCCTTGGCCCAGTGGCCTCCCGGTTTATCTCTTGGAGTGATGTCATGTGGCATTTGAAAAGTATTGGCATCCGCAGTTTCTTCCAGGGGCATGCGAGGGGCCCCCTTTCCCACTTCTGTCCAGACAAAATTAGGTTGAAATGAATACCAAGGATTGTTTTCAAGGGTAAGACGTCATAGAAGGTCTGTGCATTAGTGGGGCTGTATAGTCCCACTAATTGTAGCTTTGCTTTGGTTTTCTGGGGAAGTTAGGTTTTATGAGCTGACTACGTGTGTATTTGCCTCAAAATTTTTTTCTGACTTCCAAGTGGGGAAGCTGCTTGTTCTGTTCTAGGCCCTGCCCAGCCACTCCTGCAGTCAGGGCACTCTTCAGATCATGTGGACAGGGTGATTTGCTTTATTCCTCAGATTCCAGGGCAGTTCAGCTGGCATCATGCCCTCTTTTTGTTTTGCGCTTGAAGAGTTAAGGTTCCCACACTGGGACTTTCAGCGAAGTCTGTTGGTGTTTCTGCAGATAGGCAGAAATGTTTGTATGGTTGACATTCAAGTATGGAGAACACGGAGTGCTACTGAAGCTATAGAAAAGGGACAGTGTTTTGGGTAGGGAGAAAAGAGACACTGACTTTCCCCCTTCCCCCACTTCGATCCCGTTGGGCAGCCCCAGGGTAAGGGCATTGTATTTGATGGTGTAACCAGGAACACGTATCATCTGAAGTCTCCAGTACCTGGGAAGAGGCAGCACCAGAGCTGACTATCAAGTTGAGAGATGCAGTAGGCTGATCTGCTCACTTCCCCTGTGTTTCTTTTAGTGGAGCCAAAGGGTCAGGACTTAAACCCAGGCCTCTTATGAGGGTGTCCTTAAGAGTGGTGCTAACAAGGAGCACGTGTGAGTGGATCGGTGCAGGCAAAAAGACCAAAAAAAAAAAAAAAAAAAAAAAAAAAAAAGCCAGGCCCCTAGGGTCCACTCAGATGGTCTGTGACCTGATCTTAAGTGGTAGCCAGAGCCAAGTTCTGGGTGGGTGGTGTTCGCTTAGGCTTTTGATGAAGAGAGAGCCAGTGGTTGGCCATGCTTCTGGAGGGGATGATTAGTTGAGAATCTAAGGAGTTCTAGAAGGCTGATTGGTGATCTGGGTTTGAAATGGGACCCACAATATCATGGTGCTGAGCAGCAGCCATAGCGCCCTGGCTTTGGCAGGGCTCATAGGCAAGAGGAAATGATTATAGCTACTTTCATGGAGCCCTGACTACGTGCCATGCTGTTTTCTTGGCTCCTGACTTGCTGTTGCTCATTGAATCTTGGCAACGGCCCCATGAGGCAGGTACATTTATTATTTTCGGTTTATAGATGTTTCCATGGAGATTCTAGGAGTCAGGTTTCAAACCTGTGCAGTAATTCTGGGAAAAGCCCTTGTTGACCATTTTCTAGAACATTTTCATATCTTTTTCTTACTCCCTCTCCTTTTCTCCTTTCTCTGGCTGGCTGTGATTCTGTAATTCTTTCTGATTCATTCCAGCACAGTTTGCTGCTTTTCTGAAACAAAATATGCTGGTGAGGAAAGCTCTTCCTCCCGGCACCTCCTCCTGTCTCTTTGGTGAGTATTGCTCTTCCTCTCACCTTTTCACGCTCTGCTCTCTGCTTCTCTCAACTTCTCCCTTGTTTTCTTCCCGATCCTGCCTCTCATTTGTCTCTGGTTTCCTGCTGTTCTTTTCTCTCTTCCTTTTTCTGTCTTCTTATTCTTTCTTGGCTGACTCCTTTTGCTTACTCCTCCATAATATTCGCTCTCCATACTTTGTTTGCCTCTCATGGTTTTTCCTTTTTTGTTTCTTGTGGTTCTTGGCTCTGCTTCTCCTATGTGTGCCTGTGGCCCATTGCCTGTGAGCCTGAGTTTCCTTGTGTGTTTTTCTCCCTGCCTCTGGTTTCCTGCTTCCATCCTGGCCGCTACAAGCACACCAGCCACTATCAGCATAAAACCTGTGGCTCCTTTCCCTTTTACCCTCCTTCCTATTCTGATTTTAGTCAATGCATTTATTCCCTAAGCGATCCTTCTAGCTGGTTATGCTCTGTGGCCCAGACCGGGACCCCCATTTCTTCCTGCCTTCCTCATATGATTACTGCTTTCCTCCCCATCCTACCCGATTGCCTGTGCTAAGAAGAGGACCTGGGGTGGGCTTCTGGTTTTAAAGAGAAGGGAATCTCTGAGGAAGTGTGAAGGATAACTTCAGAGTCCAGGAGGCTTGGCCATGTGCAGGATGAGTCTGTTTGATTCAGCGGAGGGGGAATCACATGTCTGAACACTTGGCCTTTCTCTGTACTAGTACAAATGACCTGGGGACCAGTTGTGACATGGGCCACTGTTGCCCTGTTGCTTTTGGGCAGGAGCAGTAAACTTGTCCTGGCTAAGATGCTCCCTTGCCTAGTGGCTACTCAAAGCCAGCCTCAACTCCTGGCAATAATCCTTCTTGTTGCCTTCATTTGGCAAGCAAACCCTCAACCTTAGGCCCTTAGGACAGAGTAGGACTCTGAGAGCCTTGTGAAATTAAATTCTCCCCTGACTGGGTAGTGTGCTCCTTTACTGCTTCTTTGTGGAATGTTTACTGTCTCCCAGCTGTGTGATGTGGGGGTGGGCTTGAAACAGGAAAATTATGACATTGAGTCCAGGAAGCACTGCTTAAATTCATTGTAGTGAGTCCTCTGTTTTTTGTTTGGCCTTTGCTAGGCAGGGTCAGGGTATCTTCTTTCTTTTTGTTCCCACCGACTCACAGTCCCCTTCCTTCTAACTCCAGAACAGGTAAGGGCTGGGGATGGACCCATCCTCTGAGAGGGCAAGGTGAGACGTGAGTGCGGTGGAACTGAAGCATTGGCAATTGCCTTTGAAGCGTGACTTTGTGTGTGACACACAGTCATGCCCGTGCTGGTGCTGTCAGTGTCTCCTGGGCTTTTGCGGATTATGGAAAACCTTACCTCAGCTCCATCTCTTAGTTCCCATTTCATCAGAACAAACGGAAGAGGCAGAGAAAGAGGATCTTAGGGTCCAGCTGAAGCGCCACCATCCCTCCAGTCCTCTTCCTGGCAGTAAGACCTCCAAGCGACCGAAGATTAAGGTGTCCCTTATCTCCCAAGGGGACACAGCTGGAGGACCTTGTACTCCTTCCCAAGGAGGAGGTCCAGAAGGTGAGTTTTTCCTGGCCTGTTTGATTTAACACTGAGCTCTCTGAGACCACATAACATTGCTCTCTTGGTGACCACTTGCTGTACAGCTCAGCCTCTACGTTAATGCAAGGCGCGTCTGGGGCAGAGGACACACGGTAGCACATGGAGCAGAAGTGGGCAGTGACCTGACCTGAACCAGGATCAGGGAGGCAGTACGAGGATCAGTGGGAGCTGTGGGGTCACTCAAAGCATCATTCTATTTTGTTCTTTATCAGTTTCAATTAAAGATAAGAAAATATTCCAGGGATGCCTGGCTGGCTCAGTCAGTAGAGCATGACTCTTGATCTCAGGGTTGTGAGTGTGAGCCCCACATTGGATATAGAGACTACTTAAAAATAAAATCTTAAAAAAAAAAAAAAAGATAATAAAATATTCCAGAAAGTTTAAAAAATAGAAGGAAAAAAATCCCTCCCTACTCTACTATACTTATTCTTCATTTTTCTTCTTCCAGTCTTTGTCCATAATATTTTGCATTTAGCCTGGGCTGTGAAACCCTGAAAAGTAGGGTCCAGGCAGGACTGACCGGTGGCCTTGGGGTTTTCTGTCTTGCAGCTGCGGGAGGGAAGCCCATCACCATGACACTGGGGCAGGCTTCAGCAGGGGCCAAGGAGCTCACAGGACTTCTCACCACTACCAAGTGAGTCTATTTCTTGGTCTTTCTGGCTCTGTTCCTTTCTTTCTCTTCACCTTTTTTCTGGTCCATTTAGTGTTTTGGAAAGATGGTAGAGGTTGGATTCTGTCAAGTTTTGGGAATATGACTTCTTTCTGAGTGGGATCTTTGTCTTTTATTTTTTGGAGGGAGGGGGTCAACTCAGAGTTCTTTTTTACTTAAAGTTTGCAAAGCATCCTTAGCTCTTGATTCAAGGTTTGAAGTCTTTACTTTAGGCCTGACTTTTAGAAGGACTAGAGGCCAGATTCAGAAGATGGGACAAAGAAGCTCTAGGTTCCGGTGTCCATTGCTAAAAAGCATTGCTGGGCCCCACTATGGGCCCTCCCTGTGTTGCTAGGGTCTGCTGCCCTCTGACCTTTGGATAATAGAGCTCTTGTCTTTGTCTCCAGGTCAAGTGCTTCTGAAGGGGGAGTCTCAGCTAGCCCAGCCTCCGCAGTGTCCAGCAGCACTGCACCCAGTGCCTTGCACACACTCCAGAGCCGTCTGGTGGCCACCTCTCCTGGCAGCTCCCTCCCAGGTATCTGGAAGCCCAGCATTCCCCGCCTCCCAGCAAAGTCTCTTTTGGGGTGCTGCTGGAGGGTGGTCCTGGGAAAGCAGCCGAATCTGGAGGATGCTTCTCTGAGTTGCAGGCTTTCATAGAGGCTTGGTGTGAAGCTGGAATTAGCTTTGAGGTGGGGGAGTTCTTGGTCTCAATATCTACAGTGAGTAAATATCCCAGTCTGCAGGTAGTGTGTCTTGAACTATAAGGAGGAGAAATAGCTGGTGGGAGATGTGTGTATTGTGTTCATTGTGGTGTTTTTGAACACATGTGAGTGAGAAAACTGGAGATCGTGCTGTACTAGCATTAGCAAAACGAGGCACCTTTCTGCCTCTGCTTGTCTCTTCACTTGCACCACCCCACCCTACATGGGAAGGCTGGTTGCTTGAGCCCAGCGGGCAAGGCTCTGCAGGTGTCCTCCTTCAGGAGGACCTCCCTCTTTGCTTTGTGGCCACTCGATTATGTGTAGTGAAATGTAAATCAGGTATTTGGAATTCTTTTGGCTTAAGAAGCTGTCCTTTTCCCTGCAAAGGAAGGAATTTAGATTTCTGAAAAGTGGGTGGCGTTCAGGCTCTTTTTGGTTTTTCTAAAACTGTCCAAAATGTAAGACAGGTGGTTTGGAGCAGGTTGGGATATGCAGAGCGAATCCACGGCCGTGTGTCTAGCATAGTACCTTTCCTCGTGTGGGCATGTAGTGTGCATGCCCGGGGAGCCCTTCCTGGCATCTTTCCGAGAGCACTGGGACTGTCCCAGGGAAAGAGCATTGGTATTTCAGCCGGTTCTTGAGGGTGGATGGGTGTGGCTGGTCTTGGGATAAGGGATTAAGCCTATCTGTTCTATCCTCTCCTAGGGGCCACATCAGCCAGCAGCCTCCTTCAAGGCCTCAGCTTCAGCTTGCAGGATATCAGCAGCAAGACCTCTGGCCTCCCAGCAAATCCTTCCCCAGGGCCAGCCCCACAGGTGCACATCTGCCTTCCACTGGGCTGGGCAGCTCTGGGGAGGAGGCCTTAGCTTAGTTGGTTTTGGCAGGGAAACTGGGTCTGGAGTTTGGGTCAAGACAGACAGCTTCCTGACTTCACGCCTGGGAGCTACCAAAGGTTAAGTTAGGCTCCATCAGTTAATGTGTGACCTTGGGCAAGTTTTTTGACCTTTCTGTATCTTTGTTTCCTTGTCTGTAAAATTAGGATGATGATAGTATTTCTCTCAAAGGGTTGTTTTGAGTATTAAATAAGATAGTATAGGGAAATGCATGGAAGAGTACGTTGCCTGTAGTAGGTACACAGTACATGGCAGCCTTTAATGCTCTGGGCCCTCCACACTTGAACATTGCTGTTGGGCAATAGCTTCTGCTCACCTGGGCTTGTGTGTCCCACAGGCCACCAGTGTGAAGTTGCCCACGCCCATGCAGAGCCTGGGTGCCATCACCACGGGCACCAGCACCATTGTCCGTACCATTCCTGTGGCCACCACTCTCTCCTCCTTGGGTGCCACTCCTGGTGGGAAGCCCACAGCCATCCACCAGCTGCTGACCAATGGGGGCCTCGCTAAGTTGGCAAGCAGCCTCCCTGGCCTGGCTCAGATCTCTAACCAAGCATCAGGTGAGTCTCTCATGACAGCTGTGGGGACTCTCAGATAGGGGATCTTTCCCTAGGACCTTCCCATCTCACATGGGCAAGGCCTGTTGTTGAACCCAACTCAACAGGGTCCTGGTATTGACCCTCAGGGATTCAGCTGTGTAGGTCCATCTCCAAGAGAGGTCGGCAGAACACAGCTGTTTCCCGTTTCTTTTGGAATGACTGAGAGGGTGGAGCTGACCCAGCTGGGGAGGATACTGATGTGGGAGGGCGAGGGGGTGGTGTGTGATATGAAGAAATTCTCCCGGAGGGGAAAGTGGAGGCTGTGACAAACAAGCCTCCTTTCCCCTGTCTCTGTCAGGCTTGAAGGTCCCTACCACCATCACTCTGACACTGCGTGGCCAGCCGAGCCGAATCACTACACTGAGCCCCATGGGCTCGGGAGCAGCCCCGTCAGAGGAGCCCAGCTCCCAGGCCCTGCCGTCCGGCTCACAGGTGAGTCTGCCTGGGAAGACCGAGGACACAGGCTCCGATCTTGGGAAGTTTGGGGCCGGCCCACTGGCTGATTGGAGGAGCTGCCAGTGCACTGGACTTGGAGGCAGACCAGATTCAAATCCAGACCTGGGGCTTTGTCACTTTGTAACTTTGAGCAAGTCCTGGAGCTCTTTGAGTCTCCTCTTCCGTAGCACTCCCTGGGTTGTCATGATTACGTAACTGTGTTCGGGTGTGTAGCGTCCTGTGTTTTAAGTTTGGTTTGTGTTCCCGCTCCATTCGTTTTCTCTTCCCATTCTTGGCTTCATCAGTCACAGGTTGTGGTAGAGACTAGTTGTTGATTGACATCCTTTCTTTGACAAGCTTTCCAGCATTGTGCCATTCCAGCTCTTGGCATTCATTTTCATCTGTTCAGGACACACTAGGTTTCTATAGCTCTTACCCATGAAGTCACCAGTTCCTTGTAGCCGATCTGATTGCCATCTGACCTTTTCACGTAAAATGTTTCTAATCTTAAGTGGTGATCTGAGAGCCACTGAGAGATCAGAGGTGAAAGAGAAGAATAGTTGGGAGTTCCATGTTACGTGTGCTCTCCTTCACTGTGCACCGTTTCAGCCACAGCCTTCCCTCGTGGGGGCGAGGGTGCTATGCAGACTGCCGTGACTGTTCCCCTTACTCCCACCACACCTGTCCTGCCCAGGAACTGAGGGGCAGGCTCCTTATTGGCATGTGACGGCTCTCAGCTGTTCCAGACCATCTTCTGCCTCCTCTACTATAGAGGAAAATACTGCACAGAGATTGTTGCCTGGCATTCATGGGGATCATAGTTAGCCCTCCCTGCCTTTGTTTCAGAAAAGTGGAGGTGTTTTATTTTTTTATTTTATTCCTTATTTTTTTCAATTAGAAAAGTGATTGGTGCTTAAATAAGTCAAACATTACAGAAATATTGTAGTTTAGACAGTGAGATTTCCCATGATACCACTCCCGGAGATGATATCCACTATTAATAGCTCAGTGTGCATTCTTCTTAATCTTTCTTGCTATACAAAGTGCATTATTTTATTTTACTTTTTTTTTTTTTTTTTGACAAAAATGGAATCAGAGCATGGGGGCTTATTTTGTAACTAGCCTTTGTTTACAACAAACGTTGTGACATGTTTCGCCGTGGGTTACCTAGAGACTTACCTTCTTGTCAGTAGCCGCCTCGTGTTTTGCTGGGTGGATGTACAAAAGCGTATTTCACCAATTTCTGTCATAGAGTTGGGCTGTTTTGTTTTTGATACAGAAACTAATGGTTCAGAGAACATCCTTGTTCCTAGTTTTGTGTACCTCTGGGAGATTTCTACAGTCTAGAGGCCAGTAAGTAGAGGGTACGTGTGTCTGACATCTGGCTAATGGCTGGCTAACTGCTGGCCAACTGCCCTTCAGCGGTTCTGCTGCTTTATGGTGCAAGCCATAGCGATGATAATACCTGTTTTCCTAGGTCTTCGCCTGTTATGGAAATCACTATTTTAAATTTTATTAATTTGATGAGTGAAAAATGAAAGTGTTTATTTTTTTATTTTTTATTTTTTTAAAGATTTTATTTATTTATTTGACAGAGATAGAGACAGCCAGCGAGAGAGGGAACATAAGCAGGGGGAGTGGGAGAGGGAGAAGCAGGCTCATAGCAGAGGAGCCTGACGTGGGGCTCGATCCCACAACGCCGGGATCATGCCCTGAGCCGAAGGCCAGCACTTAACCGCTGTGCCACCCAGGCGCCCCGAAAGTGTTTATTTTTTAAAAGATTTTATTTATTTGTCAGAGAGAGAGAGAGAGCACAAGCAGGGGGAGTGGCAGGCAGAGGGAGCCTGTTACGAGACTCAATCCCAGGACCCTGGGATCATGACCTGAGCAGACGCTTAACCAGCTGAGCCACCCAGGCGTCCCAACGGAATTGTTGAAATGTGTATTTTCCTGGTTACTTATGAGATTGTATGTCTCTTATGAATTGCTCATCGTACTCTGTCTCTCCTTTGATTTATAGCATCTTTATACATTCAGGGGTTAATCTTTTATTCTACAAGCTGTGTATACTTTACTCCAGTCAACTGCTTATCTTTTTCTTCTTTTTTTTCTTTCTTTCTGTTGAAGCATTAAGGACATTTGTTTCATACATTAAAAATTTTTTATATTCGGATCTTTCCCCTTATAGCTCCAAGGTTCATATTCTCAATTACTGCACACACTTGGGCCTTTTCTCTTCCCGTGACCCATCTGTTCTCACATTAGTTTTATGTCATTCTTTGATAATGTAAGTCCTCCAGTTAAGCAGGTGTCAAGTATGTTTCTATTTTGCTACGATCGTTATTCTTTTCATTTTTCTTGATAAATAATGGGTTTCGAATTTTGTTCATCGCTCTTTTGGAATCAAATGAGATGAGTGAGCATAAACATTTCTTCTGAATCAGTTAAATGATAAATTAATAGATTTCCTAGTGTCAGATCGTCTAAATTCCAGATTCGGTAGCTTGTTCAGTATGTCCTCTTCTCTTTTTTTTTTTTTTTATATGCCCCCGTTTATTTGAATTGTGCACCCATAGGAAAGACCCTATCAAAAGAGAACAAAAAAGAAAAAAGCCAAGTGTTTCAGAGGGAAAACACGTCTACTCTTTTGATTTGCTTTTATTTTACTTAGGATCTTGGCCCCTATCTATTAGTGAGATTGGCATATAGTTTTCTTCCCATCCACCCCTGCTTTTGTGTGTGTGTGCTTTCCTTGTTCAGTTGTATAAAGGCGTTAATTATATCTTATAGAATGAGATAGAAGCATTTTTTTTCTCATATTCTAAAACAGCACAGAAGTTATGAGTTCCTTGATAGTTTGATGGAAATTATCTATAAAGCCATTTGGGCCTGTTTTCAGGCAGTCTTATTAACCTTTGCAGATACCACACTGACGCCCAGCTAGAACGTATGTCCCTACCCTGTGATACCTTCCTCCTCTATTAGCAGTCCTCTTCAGCTTGCTGCAGCCCATGGGAACTAGCTCATGTACAGAGGAGGCTGGATAGAGCTCATTGAGAATCATTTGATATGGCTAAATATCAAGCACAGAATAAAGATCAAGATCTGACTTCTGACCTGATGGTATTAACTTGAGAGCTTAGTTTTTATCTCAGTAAAATGACTGTATAATTACTAGGAGGGTTCTAGTGATGATTCTCTTAAAACAGAGAAAGGATGCATTATTAGATTAAGACTTGCTGACTCGAAATCTTCTAACGGTTACCTCACTGTTCCCACTGCCAGACAGTGTGATACCAGGGAAAGCAGTGGGCTATGGGTTGGGCCCTCTGTCTTCAGCCAGCTGTGTGATCCTGGGCAAAATCACCTAATGTCTCTTTTGGTTTTGTTTTTCTTACCTGGTCTAGTGAGGAGGTTGGCCTAAATTAGTGATTATTGTGGTAGGATTGATGAGTAGGGGCTGCCTCAGAATCTCCTCAGACTTTGGGAAGTTAATTTTTATTTTATTTTTATTTTTATTAAGATTTTAAGTAATCTCTGCACCCAGCATGGGGCTTGAATTCACAATCCTGAGATCAAGAGTTGCATTCTCTACCAACTGAGCCAGCCAGTCGCTCTGGGAAGTTGAATCTTTAAATGTTGAGAAACAAACCACCCATTTATGATGTTTATGAGACAGTTGAAAATACAAACACTGGGTAATTGCCGATATTAGGGAATTGTTAACTTTTTTGTGTGTGATGATGGTGTTTACATTGGAAAAAATAATCCTTTTTTAGTTTTGGGTTGTATACTACGATATTTATGGATAGAATGAAAAAGAAAAAGATTGTAAACATTGGCTAGACTTCTCTAAGGTCTGTGCAAGTACTTAATTATCTGTTTTGTTTCTGGCACTGATGAATATTTACTGTGCTTTTATGGAACTGGACTCTTATGTACTCTTTACAGCTGAAAAGCTGTCAGAGGAAGAGGAGAGACAGAGACTGTGTTGTGCCCTGCATCAGAGTCCTGAGAATAGACTCCTTGTCTGTGGTCACAAGGTCTTTCTCCTCTCTGTCCCACACTGTGGTCTGCCCAGCCAGGGGGCATCCCTGCAACCCTTGCAGGGGCCCCTGGGAGAGCAGAGTCACTGTCTCAGTTGTATTCCTAATCAGGATAGAGTAATGCTCTGTGCACAGCCCTGCCTTTGGGCAGGGTGAGCAAATGTAGGCAGATCCTTTTAAGTTTTGATTGTCGGACCCTTCTCCGTATCCCCTCTCCTGTGCCTTCCACCTTCCCCCATTTTCTGCATTCTCAGAGACCTCTTAGGACTTTTTCCAAGGTGAAATCTAGAAAAGTAGGGAAAACCCTGGTGAAAAAAGACCAACTCTTTCTACCTTGCTTTATTCTTCCTAAGCTGCAGGGCTCAACAATTTGTGGCATCCATCCTCCATAACTAAAAAAATAGGTAAGACCTAAAAACCTATATTGTCAGAACAATCAAGGAAAACTTTCTTCAACTCTGTCACAATTCAGGCTTTCCTTTTCCCTGCATTCTCTTCCTGCCCTTATGCATGATAATAAGAGCTAACCTTTGTAGTTGAACTCCTTATACCCGAGGTACCTTATGCAGATTGTCTCATTTAATCTCACAACATCCCCGGAGTGTAGGGGCTGTCAATAGAGCAACTCAGATGGGGAAAAGGAGGCTCAGAGAGCATTCATCACTTGCCCTAAAAAGTGGTAGAGGTGGGTCTCTGACTGCAGAGTCCACATTCTGGTAACCACTTGGCTGCTAGAACACATGCCCTTATACATCCAGCCTTTTCCCCTATTGAGAATTACTTCTTGGAATAAATTCTCAGGAGTTGGGGTGATTGGGTCAGAGGGTTGGGTGTGTGAACCTGGCAAAGTTTTAAACTCTTGCTCACTCCCTCTCTGCCATAGCGCCTGCCTCCAGCACCCTGAAGATGCCGAGTGATATATCCTCCTTCACCAGGTTGGCGATGGCTGCTGTGCAGTGAGCCCTGGGCACACGTGCTGTCCTGCTGAGCTGTCCACTTGTCTGAAGACCTCTAAAGATCGCCATTTTTGCCTCCCTGCCAACTGTCTTCAGAATGGGCCTCTGGGTCTTGTGAAACCATTAGGCTAGGTGATATGGCACCAGCAAGGGGAACGTTGTCCTCTGTCTTCTGTGAGTCTGGTTCCTGGAATCCCCAGGTTCCTCAGCAGATCTGGCTGTACATGGATCAGAGGCATTTCTTCTCCGCATTAACTGTGACTTGACCCAAGTAGCTGTATTGGACTGCACACTGCATTTAATAAAGGAGTTCCTTTTGGAAGTCTGTGCTGCCCCCATACCAAGTTGGGAGGAGACGTCCGTATGGACTGGGGCTTGTTAGGGAGTTAGGATTGAGAGCCCTTTGCTGAGGACCGGGATCATCCTGGCCTATCAACAGTTGTGCAGTGCCAGAGGGCTGGATTTGGACATCACTGTTGCTTTCACTGAGCAGCCACAGGAGAGCGTGTTCCACGCAACTCCTCCCTCTTAAGAACCATATCAGACAATGAGTAGCCTGTTGAGACCCGGAAACTCCTAAGTTCAAACCCATGATGGGGTAAAGAGGACTGGGCTGTCATCTTTCAGTCCCTTTGGCCACTGTAGGTGGTGGGGAGCAGCTGTTGCTAGGAGGTGAAAGCTGGCCCCTTTCTTTTTTTCATCCTGCTTTGGGCAGTTCCTGTATCCAGAAAATCTACAGGTCCAGACAGGCCAAAGAAGAGGAATGGAACAAATGAAGTGGTTTGAAGGATGTGCCAGTAAGTCCTTTAGAGAAAATGATTGGGGCATGAGGCTTTGCATCTATTACCTAAGGAACTGTTGGTTTGACATGGAGATGAGAAGAATTTGTCAAGTCACAGGGAAGAAACCCCAACCCCTGAAATGTCCATCTACAGTGCTTGGAAGTGGAACAGGGATAACCAGCTAAGTTAACATCTTGGCCGTCTCAGGAGGCTTGGGCATCAAGATGATGAAGGCCATGCTTTAGTGTTTCTATTTCCATTCCACGCAACTTCTTGTCTTCTTGCTTAGAAATGGGAAGGTTATTGGCATTGACTCTACTCTGTGGGGCTCTTGGTACCAGCCTGAGCTCTGGAGAAGTGGTTACTGAAGACGGAGCTCTGAGCCCCTCCTTACGACCTCCCAGTACTTGTGTGCCAAGGTAGTTTTAGAGTTGACGTCATACCTGTCCTCCAGATCAGGCTCCCTGCCTTTCCAGACTCTAGAATGTTTCCAGCCAAGGTGACAATAGCAACCCAGAGGTGACTGACTCTTCAGTTTCTGTAGGCAGGAGGGTACACAGCATTGCCGTGGCCATGGTCCAGGGCCCTGACCCATGGTGCAGCATATATCCAAACCAGGCTGTCTGTCTTTAGTCCAGGAGCCTCACCTGCCAGTCTAACTGGCAGCCAGGAGGGAGTACCTAGTGTGCAGGAGTCTAAGACAAGGCAGAAAGGGGTGCTGTGGGCAGAGAGGGGGGCATGTATGATAGGTGTAGAGAGAGTATCTTGAACGCCAGACCCTCCCTCCCTGACCTCCTGCAGAGCTGGTCTTAGCAATGATTTGCTCAAAATTAGGCTTTGTTCTCAAATTAGCTGGTAGGTAACTGCTTTTGGAAATGCATTTAGTAAGTTTGAGGAAGATATGAAATCTGGAAGGCATCCACGGGTCAGGGGTTTGGTAACTTTACAGGTAGGATTATACACCAATAGACCCGAGGACAGTAAGACTGTGAGACCATATGAAGCTTTAGGAATTATTTAGGACAGTCAGAGGGTCCTGAACAACCCACTCATGACTTAGGAGTATTGCTCAGACAGTGCTGGAATGGTTGCTCCTGAAAGATGCTGACCCAGTGTATGCAGGGGCCAAAGGAAAAACTAATGCATCATCCTGTGTTTGTGCAAACCCTATTATGCTTCCCATGGATAACTTCCTGAGGGTTGTACACCTTGAAGAAAGCCAAACCTGGAAAGGGGAGTTGTGAGAACACGGACTCTTTTTCACCTTGGAGGGACAGGCTGAAGGGGGAGGTGGTTGAAGTCCGTAGAGTCATGCTCTTCAACTCCACACTTCTGCACCCACTCCTCTTGAAATGTGAAAGGAAGCTTTCCTCTACCTATCATGTCTCAGACCTGGAGTCCGTAACCTCAGAAGGCAATACTACTGGCTGAGAATGTAGAAGGATCAAGAAAGCTTTAGTTAAATTCTTGACATTCAACATGACAGGTGCATGTTGATGGCCTATGGAAGATGTCCTTGTGCTTTAAGAAGAGGTCACTGATGGAGGAAGATCTACCTGTTCTTGGCCCCACCACCAGAACAATCTTGGGCTGGGTGGGTCGTAGAGCTAAGCCGCTGTCACGGTTCTGTTCTTATATTACAGAAACAATTAAATAAAAGCAACTTTGGATTTCTTCATCTTGTTTTAAATTGACTTCTCATATTTATTCTGATAACCACTCAAAGAAGTGGCACAGAAAATAAAAGTTAAGGTACTGTGGTAATGCCAGGGATCAGCTCACTGATGGCCGGTGCTATGAGGTAGTAGTGTAATTCCCTGTTTACAGGCGAGGGAACAGAGGCACCAAGAAGTCAAACAGAAGTGGCGGAAGTAGGACTAGAACCAGGCAGTCTGCTGCCACGGTCTGTTCTCTGCACCGTGCTGGGGTTCTGAGATAGGACACGGGAGTGGACATTAGCCCAGGAGGTGAGATGATGGCTTTGCCTTCATGAGACCCTTTTCAGTTCACTTCCCAGCGCCTGAAGTGATTGCTGCAACCCCCATGGGGCGCCTGGCTGGGCCTGTGTCAGTAGGTGGGGTCCCTTGCCCTTGGTCCTGAGAGGTTGAAATCCCTTGCACATCCTGTACTTCTGCCTGCTCCAATAAATAAATACTTAGAGATGAGTGAATTCTAACGGTGGATCCATGAGGACCTTCCTTCCTGTCCTTGAATTCCAGGTCCCTCCATTTAGCATTGGGACCTCTGGGTGGAAGCCAGAGTTCTGGTAGACTACTTGGAGTACCCTGGTGCCGGTGAGCTCATCTTGCTACCATCCTTTGTAGAGACCGGGTGCATTCTTTGCCTTCCAACTCCGGTTTCACTGACTTGGGGGAGTCAGATGAAGTGAGAGACGAAGGTTAGACTGTTCGAATGTTAACTGTCTTAAATTTCAGCAGTATAGGAACGCGGTCATAGCAAAATACACTGCAGAAACATTTTCGTTACCTTTTTATCTCCCTTCTTAGAACAGATGTTTTTGTTAGGATCCATGGTTGCTAGAAGCAGAAACCATTCACCACTACCATTAGTTCTGAAGGCATCCTATTCTTTTTCTTTTTCTATCTGAGAGAGAGAGAATGAGCAGGGGAGAGGGGCAGAGGGAGGAGAAGCAGACTCCACTGAGCAGGGAGCCTGATGAGGGACTCGATCCCCCTGGGATCACGACCTGAGCCTAAGGCAGACACTTATGCAACTGAGCCACCCAGGCATCTGGTTTCATATTCTTTCAATAGGCATTCTGAACAGGGAGCCTGACAGTTTCTGCTACTTGCCCTGTGAACTTGACTGCTGTGCACCCGCCAGGGGACTTTGCAGCTGTGGAGCCCTCTGTGGATGGCCAGTGCCTGGCTTTTGGGTCACATTCTGAATGTGGTGAGCCTAGTTGGCTCAGCCTGCCTTCCTGCCTGTCCCTCTGTGCCTAGGCCACCTCTCTTGCCTCAGCGACCTCCTCATCCTCCCCTGCATGCCCGCTCTTCTCACAGTGCTGTGTCCTGTACCAGAGATGCTGTTCCCTTTGCTACTTTCCTTATCCTCCGGGATTGAACTTTCATGCATCACTTCGCTGACACCAGGCAGTTAGCTCTTCTGTGCCCCTGGCTATGCACTGCTACCTCCAAAACCTTGGATTACACTGGCTTGGGTTGTGTTTGATCCACTTGCAGATCAAGCCTCTCCCAGCCTTGGCCTGGAGGGGTCAAGGTCAGAGTCGGATCATCTGCCTCTGTAGCTTAGTGTGTGGCCCCCCAGTGGGAGCCCAGTAAACGCTGGATGCTGGATGAGTGGCTATGCGCCGTCAGCCCAGCTGTTCCTGCTCTCCCCCTGCACAGAAAACCCAGAGTAAAGTCATGGATGCCATTTGCTGTCTCTCAGGGGATATTAGGAGAAAGAAGAGAAAGCCCTGCACCAAATTCACACTAAATAGTGCAACTAACCCAAGGGACCAAAATGCTCTTTGGAACCCAAATGTAGGAAATGGGGCCTTTACTCATCCTGCTTCCAGCTCACCATGGGTGATGCCATGGGTATGCCACCATGGGTGCCCCGCCCCAACCTGTAGGAAACCCTGCACTCCCAACACAGTTTGCCTTCCTCTCCTCTCCATCCCTTTTCATTCCTTCTCCCCCTCCTTCACCATGTGAATAACTACCTTCCTCACCCAGCACCTGGCATCTCAGTTGTTTCCATCTCCAACCCCTAGAGTTGGGCGAGAGCTAGAATCACTGTTCCCATTTCACAGGTGGAGAACTAGGTCAGGACCAAGGTTCGGACCAGGGAGGCCTTCCATGCAGGGAGAATGTGGGGGCAGCCTGAGTCCCTGCTTCTCTCCCATGAGGGACATCCAGACTCCCTGTAGAGAGGGCTTTGTGAAGGGTGGGGTGGCCCAGCTTTTCAGGGAGGGGGCAGTTCTCAATGTCAAGATGAGGGGCAAGGAGGATCCTGGGCAGGTTAGGAGTGGGCCCAAACTGTGCCTGGTCTCTACCCTAGGACTCCTCAAGGAGAGAGACAGCACTGCACGGAAGCCATGGGAACCATCTGGGGGAGTGGGGGTAGGGCAAGTGAGCCCAGTTGCTGAGAGGGTGGGGGACAAGATAGTGCAGTAGGTGGGAAGGGGCCAGTGAAGAGAAGACTGAGGAAATGGCACATGAAGCCCCACTTGCCCATAGAGCCACCCTGAGCCCACAAATGTGGATGAGACAGTACCAGATGGAAGGTGCCTAGCGTTCAGCACACAGAGCATGTGAGTGCCCAGGGGGTGGGGCTCCGTGAGAAAGTGCTCAGTCCCCAGCCCCCAGGCCGACTTGGCAGTTATAAATCTCAGGATAAGGTTGGGTTGGCCCAGGCTAGGCCTGCTCCTCCCCATGGCAGAGGGTGGAGAAGTGGGTAGTCCCTAGGAGTGGCTCTACCAGGGTCAAAGAGTTAGCAACAAAAAGTGAGGCATGGAACAGGGAGGGGGCCATGGAGGGTGGAGAGACATGAGGAAGCACCTTGCAGGGGCCCAGGCCGCATACCCTTGCTTTGAGAGCAGCTGAGGAGTTTTCAGGAAAGGAAGGCAGGCTGGAGACACACCAGGGAGATGGGTTCCAGGATCCATCCAACCTATTGCCCCCCAGGGCACCTCCCTCCACCTGACGTGTTCTCCATCTCCCACCCCAGTATTCTCATTGCTCCTGGGTGCCTCCCTCCTGGGGCACAGGCGGCTCCTAGGCTTTGGCCTCCATTCCTGAGGACTTTTAACAGAGGGAGGGGTCCCTGTCTATGATATGAGAGGATTGGACTTGGATTAAAACTCCAAAGGGAACTGGGGAGAGGGGATTTGGTCCCCTCATCAGACCCTGTACCCGAGGTCTAGAGGCCTGTGGCTGAGATGATGAGTGGAGAACCAGTTCCAGCCTCTTCTGTCCCCCCAGTGGGGAGGTTATCTATGTTCATTCTCCTGAGTGGCCAGGGCTGGGGGCACATGGGGTTCGGGCAGTGCATATTCGGGGCCTTACTGACCTCCAGCCCTTTGAAAAGCTTTGAAGTCTATGCCTCACCCAGATTAGAAAATTTCTTGTTTTCCCAAGATACAGTTAAGAGATTGGAGTAGAAAATGAAGATTGGTTCTACACAAGTATTTTAGGAATTTGTCCTAAAAGCAGTTACCAGTCAGTGACTTCTCCTGTGGACAGAAGGGCTAACCACTACCCCTCTGTCCCCTCCCCCCCAAACCCAAATTCATGCCAGGTATACACCTTGTGCCTGCGGGGCCCAAGACAACAGATGGGTTAACCCGGATGGTTTCAGACACTGACCACAGGCATACCGAGCAGAACAAAGGAATAGAGGTGGGCGAGATGGCTTTGGTCCCGGGAGAGGGCTATAAGGCAGCCCTGTGACTCTGAGGCTCCTGTCCTTAGCTGGGGTCCTGTCCTGGTTAGGTAACAGTCACCGCAGGTTCCAAAGCCAGGAAAGGGTACTTAGGGCTGAGGAAAGCTGTGGCAGGGAGCCCAAGCTGAGCCAGGAGCTTGACCTGGATGGAGCAGGTAACTTGCAAGGTGCAAGATCTCCTTGTTACCCCAGGGGAGGGCAGGGCTGGGCTTTGGTGCGCTGGGCAGGAACTCAAGGACTGCAGAAGGGGAGCTGAAGGCCACAGAGGAGCAGGGGTCTCCCAGCAATCCAGACAAGCTGCCCTTCCTATGAGCTGGAGAAGCATTCTGCCTAGAAGGATACAGCAGGGCCCCAGGAGCAATGTGGAAGGTTAGTGCCCTGGGGGGGGGGGGGGGAGGCTTCCTCACTCTGTTCCCAGTGTTTCCCTTCATCTTGGGACCCTCACTCTGAACTCTACTGACCCCAGGGCCAGATGGGCCCGAAGACATTTATTTTTCCTTAGAACAGGTGAGGCAAACTCGCATTTTCAAAAGGAATTTTATTAGCATTGAAAGGGGCAAGTTGGAGATGACAGAAAATGTGGCTGTCCCATCTCCAAAGCAAGCCTTGTGCTCTCACAGTCATCACACTCGGGCCCCTGGATGGGGGCAGACGTGGGGCCCTTTGTCTTGAGGGGAGCTGCCGCAGCCCCTGCCTGTCTCCACCTGCCACCAGGCTCTTCCCTGTGCTCCGGGGATGTCCTCTGGGACACACTGCTCTGTAAAGTCAAGACCTTCTCCTTCCCCTGCCACCCACCTGGCTCCTGCAGGTGTCCAGTTGGTTGAGGCACCGGGTGCTGGCAACCTTATCCGTCCAGTCAGAGCCCGGCCATCCTTACTCCCGTGGCCCCGTGAGCCCCCAGCGCCGGCAGGGGCCTTCTCACTCCAGCGGGCCGTCCAGCGGGCCCTCCGCCGGCAGCTTCTCCGCGGCCTGCGCCTTCCTAGAGGCCTCCCAGCGCCGGGCGGAGGGCTGGTAGGAGCTCTCGTCACTGGCCGGGCCCTGCAAGTCCTGGGTGAGGCCCAGCAGGGCCCGGACCTGGAGGAGGAAGTTGGGGCTCGAGAAGCAGTAGAGCACGGGGTCCAGGACACTGTTGAGGTAGGTGAAGGCCAGGGAGCCGTGGAAGAGCTGCGCGCAGAGGTCGAGGGCGTGGCAGGCACGCAGGCGGAAGGCCACCATGGACGCCATGCCCAAGATGACGCTGGGCAAGAAGCAGATGGTGTAGACCGCCACCACCACGGCCAGCATGCGCACGGCCCTCTGCGGGCCCGCCTGCCCGCTCAGGCTGCGGCGCCGGATGGTGAGCACGATGCTGACGATGGCAAAGAGGATGAGCGCCAGCGGCAGGAAGAACTCCAGCAGGAACAGGGCCTGGTGCCAGCGCAGCGAGGCCGAGGCCTCCGTGCCCAGCCGGTAGCTGAGGCATGAGGGGCCGGCGTAGGCCGCCAGCAGCAGGTGCACGTTGAGGAGCAGGATGCCGGCCCAGAGCCCCGCGGCCACCCTGGCGACCGCCCCCACCGAGGCCCGGCTCAGCGCGTGGTGGGGCCGCACCACCTTCAGGTAGCGGTTGAGTGCGATGGCCGTGAGGAAGACCACGCTGGCCGAGCGGTTGGTGGACAGCAGGAAGAGGTTGAGCTTGCAGACGGCGGCCCCGAAGCGCCAGCGCTCGTGCAGCAAGTAGTAGTCCACGCGCAGCGGCAGGTTGACGACCAGCAGAAAGTCGGCCACCACCAGGCTGACCAGGAACACCGTGTTCGACGTCCAGGGCCGCGTGTGGAAGCAGAAGATGAAGAGCGCCAGGCTGTTCCCCGCCAGGCCCAGGACAAACTCCATACCCAGGATCGGCGCCAGGAAGGCCGACACCGTGGGGGAGGAGGCTGGGAAACAGGACCCCGAGGCCTCTCCTGTTGCCCCCGTTGCCCCCAAGTCTGTGGGGAGGACCCAGGGAGAGGAGGAGAGGAAGGGAGCGAGGGAGGAGGGGAGGGAGGCAGGGAGAGTGGAGGGAGGGAGGGTGGAGGGAGGGAGAGAAAGGAGGGGAGAGGAAGAGCTCAGGTTATGAGGTTCCATGGGCTGCTTGGGCCATGGACCTGTGAGAAGTTTCCAGGCTTTCTACCCCTGGCCAGAGTGTTCAGAGCAGAGTAGAATGATGCGCACTACCGGCTAGCCACCACGATGACTCAATATCCTGGGGTTTTCATCAGCATCCTTGTAACCGCTGAGAAACACCCAGCGTTTGTTTACAGCCAAAGGGGAACACTGCAGCCCTCCCTCCCCCAGCACGGAGTGACCAGGCTGCAAGGTCTCTGCAGGAGAGCAGGGCTCAGCAGGGGTGAGACGGAGGCCTAGGGAGACCCTGAAGTGGGAGGAAGGCCCAGCTGGGGTGAGGTGGGGAAGAGTGTCCACAGCCTGAGGGCTCAAACATTGCTTGCCCGAAGGCCGAAGCTGGTCCTGGCCACCCATAGCTCTCAGGCTTATGCAGGCCACCCTGCACACCACCGCACCCCTACTATATGTTACAGACTGGGTGGCTGCCTCCCTGCCCCCACCGGCTCTGGCAGCAGGGAGTATGACACTAATAGGACATTGTCCCCGGAGAGGGAGGTGGGGAGTCCAGCCAATACCTTGACCACATGGCTGATGGCCTTGTGGAATGAGCCTGTTTGTGCCTTGCCACCCCCGATTCCCGATGGTCCAAAGTCCATGCACCCCATGAAATATCTCCCACACACAGAGGGCTCGCCTGCCAGTTTCTACTGCCCTGGGACCTGGGAGGAGCCCCAGACAGAACAATCCTGAAAGCCTTTGAGATGCCCTGTCCACTGTCTGCCCCACTCCATTCCCACCCAGCATTCGCTACAGACAGGGCAGGAGAGGCGGGCGCTGTCTTCAGGCAAGGTGCAGTCCTGCTCTGCCACTGGGTGGTGTTCTCAGGAGCCCCTGGGGCCTCGGGCTCCTCACAACCTGGGGCAGCACCGAGGGAGGCTGGGTGCTGCCAGCTGGCTGCGGTCAGCAGTGGGCCGTGCATGCCAACTCTGCCGAGGCCTCAGGGCTTCAGACACACTGGCTATTGGCCTCTCTCTCTCAGAGCCTCCAGGCCTCTCTCTCCTCTGTCCTGGGCTCCCATCTGGCCAAGGCTGAAGGAGACAGGCTGTGACCACAGGGTGCAGGGTGGTGAGACCACCAGCCTGAGATTTGAATGAAGACAGGCCTTGTTTGGAAACAGAGCTGCTTGTTTGCCAAACCTCTTAGGGAATTCCCTAGCATGGAGCTCATGTTCAGAAAAACAGAAGATCTAATTTTCATTATTTTCTCAGGTTAGGTCTGCCCTGGGCACTAGGGACCAGCCTGTCTCCTGGCCGCCTGGCCCTGCGCAGGGGACTGTGGGGGACATCCCTGTGTTCTGTCCTCGGCCCTCGCACAGAGCAACACCCTCTTGCGGCCCAAGTTCGCGCCAGACTCTGCCTTCACGTCCTGGACTGTGTGAGTTTGGTGGGGGGGTTGGCAGTGTTTCTTCTTGGCTTGTGGGAGAGGAGAGCCTTGGGGTAGAGAGGAGGGGATAGGCCCTGACATCCCTCAGGGGTGGAAACCCCCTTTCAGCAAAGCCAGGTTCCCATCTGCCCCACAGTGGAGCGAATCAAAACAGTGGGCTGCCAGGCCACGGTGGGGGAAGGCAGGGTTTAGACCCCACGTTTTCCAGAGGAAGCTTTGACCCTCACCAGGGACCTATTCCATCCAGATCCTGCTTCAATTTCCCCCTCCCACAACCCCTTCTGGACTTCTCACTGAAGTCCCAGGAAACCGAGCTCAGGTCTCCGCCGTAGGTTCTGGGTTTTGTCTCTACCCACGGCTGCTTCTAGGGTTCCCAGCACCCGTGGACCCCGCAGAGCACCCAGGAGCCTTCTGAGTCTTTGGACACGGTGTCTGTACACAGCTGGGGGAGAAGGCACTGGCCCGCCGCCAAGCTCCTGATACCGCTTTGTGTATCGTGCTCTTCACGCGCTAACCCTGGTTCCTTCTGGGTGGTGGACCTTGTGTTTTTAAGTATTTTTGTTTTCTACAGTTAGTACACATCACTTGTTACTGGGGAGGAAAAAAACCCCACTGACGCTATTTTAAAAAGTCATATAAAAAGAATAAGTGGGAAAGACCAAGAGGCGGGGGGACAATACGAGCTGTGTCCCCACGACGAGCACAGGAGCCAGAATGAGCGGGCCACACACACAGTGAAGAGAGCCCCTTTACGAGCAGGGACACCCACTAACAGACCGTCCACACATCTACGTTCACCTGGTGCGCCCGACACACCAGACACACACGCACAGAGTCACAGGAGCACAGGCGATCTGCCATCGACGACAGCCCGCGTGCGTGCGGACATACAGGTGTTTGTCCACCAGGAAGCCTTTATTGAGGGCCCTTTGGGCGGCAGGCAAGGGCTGCGCTGAGCCTGTGGGCACAGAGGGATGGAGAGGCAGCCCGGCCTCAATCAAGGAGCAGACCGTGCAGGGCAGTGGGCAGAGGGCTGTCAGAGGAGAAGGGGTACCACCATCCCCGCAAGAGCCTGGCGTCTCTGCACAGAGGACAGCAGGAGGGTGGATGGCGATGCCCAGGGCCCAGCTCCGGTGACACGGAGTGGCTCAGCAGCGGTACACGCAGAAGCAGAGAGGGCAGGGGAGATGTGTGGGGCAGGGAGGTGCTGTGGCTGCTTCGGGGCGCACCGAGGGGATCAGCCCAGGGGCTTCTTGCGGGCGGGGTCCTGCGTCACAGCCAGCGCCACAGAGCCCCGCCCTCGCTCCCAAGTGTACCTGCGGAGACCCAGGTGGGCCGGGGTCAGACACGCGGCCCGGAGGATCCCAGGGGAAGGAGGGTGGTCCCAGAGCTTGGGGGCAAAGTCCTCCCGGGCACTCACGCGTTCCCAGCTGGAACCAGGAGGCTGTCATCGGGGGCCAGGCTCAGGTGCTGTTCCCCCATCGTCACCACAGAGGAGCCCTCCTGGGAAAGAGGAGCAGGACAATGGGAATGGAGGCGTGTCCAGGTGTCCCTGAGTCTCCCTGGCAAGGAGGCCCTGGGAGCCACTCCAGGCTCTGGGAGTCCAAGGCCCAGGAGCAGCCTGGTCCCCGCAGGCAGGAGGGTGTGCCACCCCGTCAGGGGCCCCACTTGCCAACTGCCACAGCCACACATCCACGTCCTGTCTTGGGCCCGCGCTGCTGCCTTGTCCATGGACGATCACCTGGCAGGAAGCGACATGGATCTTTCTCGTGCTTCTGCCCCACACAGGAGATGGCCTCGAACCTGGCCCCCGGACTCTAGGCCTGCAGCACCAGGCACAGCCTTATCCCCATGTGTGGAGCCAAGACCAGGACTTGGAGAGGAAGGCTGCCAGGCCGCAGGCCTCCCTGCTGCCTCCGTGATGAGCAGTGCTGCCTACCTGCGGTCCAGGACCGCGCCTGCCTGCCCTTCACACACACGCGCGCACACACACACACACACACACACACACACACACACACCGGATTCCTCTGCGGCCCAGCCCCACCACCGCTGACCCATGAAGGCATGACTGCCAGGAGCACACTCGGGACACATGACTCATGTGTACACAGCTTAGTGTGGACTCATGTATCGCACACAGTTCCCCAAAGAGTGCCCCCCTGCCTTCTTCCATGAGATTCTGGCCTGAGGAGGAGGAGGGAGATGGGAGGGGGTGAGCCTCTTGGACCTGCATCAGCTTGGCAGGTCCTGCTGGCCCAGAGTGGGACTCAGTAGATGTCCATTGGCATAAACTGAAGCAGGAGGGAGCAGGCGTGTGCACGAGGCAGAAGGCAGGACCATGAGGCCAGCTCAGTGCCAAACGCCATTGCCATGATGGGCTGGGAGGGGCTTTGTGGTGTGCGCCTGCTTGCAGGGCCCTGGTAAGCTCAGGTGCTCGCAGGCCAGACGTTTCAGGGCAGGTGTGTTCCCAGGGAGCATCCCTCCACCAGGGTGTCTGATTCAAACAGCAAGGGATGTGCCCGTGGCAAACTGTAAAGCACAAGCAGGCCCAAGCCTTGCACCTTGTACAGCCCAGGAGACCTGTCAGGACCTGGGCACTGCCTGCTACTCCTGTCATCCAGCCATGGTGCCTGCTGCCCTGCGGTCCCTGCCCTGGCTCCTGCTAACCTCAGCTGTCGCAGTGCCAGGCTATTTCAAGCCTCCATGCCTTTACCCATGCTTCTCCCTTACCTGGAATGCTCTCTCAGCCTCCCTTTCTTCCTTTTGCAAATTCCCATGTTTGATTTAAAATGCAGCTTACACGTGACCTCCTCCAGGAAGTCTTCCCTGACTTCCCTCCCAGCCTGGATTCCTCCTTCATTGTCCTATGGCTTCCTGAAGTTTCTCTACCAAATAACATACTATCTGATTGTGGTAATTGTTGATTAACTTATCTGTTTATCAGACCATACATTCTTTGAGGCAATGACTCTATCTTATTTTCCAGCCAAAGCCTGAAACATAAGAGGCATCCAATAAATGTTGAACGAAAGAAGGCCAGCTTTGTTTGGGTGGGTCTCTCTCTGTGCACCTTTCCACCTGACCCTCACCCCCAGGCACCTCTCTTCCTTCTGGCTCCCCAGGCTGAGACTGGCCAAAAGTTCAGGAATTCCTAGTAGAAGGATAACTCTAGACTCCGAGGAATCGGTCAGTGGATGGGGCAACCCCTACTCTGAAGGCAAAGAGAGACTGCTGGAGACCATGTAGACTCTTCTTCAGGCAAAGCTGTCACTCTCTGAGTCAGGGAGGAAACAGGAAGGCCTCTGTTTATGTCACAACCTCTGAAACTGTGTGTGTGTGTGTGTGTGTGTGCACGTGTGTGTGATTAGTTCCCATTTCTGAGGGCTGCTGGGTAGATGCCCTGGGTGGCCCAGGGCCTCATTACCTGTGTCTCATAGGTGTCCCCAAACAGGCTGAGGGGTGTGCCTGCCTGCAGCTGTCTGCGGTGGCCATCCAGCCAGGCCTCCAGGGACACGGGCTCCATGACAGATCGTGTGCTCAGGGGGAATGGCGGTTCCTGGAGCAGCTGGTCTGCGCCCACAGCATAGCTGTGTCAGCGGCCTCTGGCCCAGCCCACCCAGAGCCCCAGCAGGCCTAGTGGTCCAGCTCTGAATCACCAGGATGGGCTCTGGATCCAGCTCGAGCACCAAGCGGCCACGTGGGGGACACTTGGTGCCATTGTCTCGTACCTTGAGTACTGGGTGGGGTACTCAAAAGGAGACTGGTGCTCTAGGCCCAGACTCATTCTACTCTGCGAAAGCAGAGAGGGAGGGAGGAAGGTGGTTCTCAAGGGGCTCACCAGGGATGGGCTTTCCTGTTTTGTGTTGCTCAGAGCTGAAGAACCTGCAGGAAGAAACGGGGAGGAGGACGAGCGGCTAGTGTTCCTGAATGCGTGGCCAGGGAGAGACACACGCGCACACACACTCATGGGGTCCCTACACAACTCGATGTAGGTCTACCCTCCCCTCCCTTCCAGCCCGGGCCCTCCCACCCGGGGAGGGGCAGACATTCCCCCCACATCCCAGACGCGCTGGCTCCAGTGTGGGTGGGTCTGCCCCCCCCCCCCCAGCCAGAGCAGGGTCCTCAGAGAGCAAGGGCCAGGGGCTGGGCTGGGGGCTCACTCCTGGATGATGGGGGCCAACTGAGTGCCAAGGTCCTTGCAGTAGAACCACTTCTCGAACAGGACATCCGTGCTGTCCCCCACGTAGTACCTGCCAGAACAAAGGACAGGGAACCCAGCTCTCCACCTGGGTAGCCTCAGGGCGGCTCTGCTTGTGGAAGTCTGGAGCCTGGTAGCCCCGCAGAGCTGGCAGCTGCTTCACCCCGTTAGCACGACCTAGTGGCCAATGCTCACTCACGCACCCCTGGCTCTCCCAGAAGCACTGTGTGCCCCAAAATCGGGGGGAGGGGCTATGATCAACCCCATCTGCAAGTTCCCCAAACTTGACCATTTACAAAGTGGCTAGAACTCTGAAGCTCGGAGAAGCTGGGTAACTTGGCAGGGATTCCATAGCCTGTAAGTGGCGGGAGCAGGACGGACTCGAGACGGTCTTAGAAACACAGACAACATCAACAACGAGTGTCTTCATTTTCCCAGACAGGAAGCTGAGGCCAAGCCTGAATACAGGTGTGGATGCTCCGCCTGCCCGCTGCTAGTGGAGATCAGAGCGCAAGGAGCCCACGGAACCAACATGCAGAGGCTGCCCCCGGATGAGCTGTCCTGCTCCTTTAGGGGCCATGGATGCCTTTGAGAATCGGAGCAAAGGGCTGGGCCTCTTCTCCGGAGGAAAGTCCACGTGTGTGTGCACATAGCCTCTCCGAGACTCTCAGATGCCCAGGCAAGCCCCAGCCCGGCTCGGTGAGCTCCTGCGCCGGCAGATGCGGGCCGTGCGTCAGGGCCCTGGTGCGTGCAGCGCTTCTGTTGACGGAATGTCTAATCCTCAGGCTCAGCAACCAGGGCGAGGCCCGCTTTGTCCTTTTCAACTCCTCCCAAAAAAGAGAAGTGGTCCTGCTTATGGGACACGGTTTATAGACACAAGGCTCATCCTAAATTCTATCCTGAGATGGAGCTGGCCACCAGAAAGCTGCCTTCAGAGAGGCATTTGAATGCTGAGACCCTAGCTTTTTTTTTAATTAAAAGATTTTAGGGGTGCCTGGGTGTCTCAGCCGTTAAGCGTCTGCCTTCGGCTCAGGTCATGATTCCAGGGTCCTGGGATCGAGCCCCGCACTGGGCTCCCTGCTCGGCGGGAAGCCTGCTTCTCCCTCTCCCACTCCCCCTGCTTGTGTTCCCCGTCTCGATGTCTCTCTCTGTCAAACAAATAAATAAAATCTTAAAAAAAAAAGATTTTATTTTTTCATTTGAAAGAGTGAGAGAGAGCAAGCATGAGCAGGGGAGGAGCAGAGGGAGGACCAGACTCCCCACTGAGCAGGGACCCCGATGCAGGACTTGATCCTAGGACTCCGGGATCATGACCTGAGCTGAAGGCAGATGCTTAACCAACTGAGGCACCCAGGTGCCCAGTCCCTGGCTTTTATTAAAGGTCAAAAGCAGAGAAGGGCACCTGGTTGGCTCAGTCAGTAGAGCCTGGGACTCTTGATCTCGAGGTGGTGGGTTCGAGCCCCACATTGCGTGTAGAGATTACTTAAAGTCTTAAAAAAAAAAGTCAAAAGCAGCCAGATGAAATCTGTTACGGAATTTGCTGTAAAAATGTTATTGAGGACGGGGTGCCTGGGTGGCTCAGTCACCCGAGTCAACTGACTCTTGATTTTAGCTCAGGTCGTGATCTCAGGATGGTGAGAGAGCCCTGCATTTGGCTCCGTGCTCTGCGTGGAGTCTGTCTCTCTCCCTCTCCCTCTGCCCCTTCCTCCGCCCCTTCCTCCGCTCATGCGTGTGCAAGCTCATGCTCTCTCTCTCTCTAATACATAAATAAATAAAACTAAAAAAAATGTTATTGAGGACACTGTCCACTCTGTCACTAAAGGTTCATAAAGCCCCTTGTGAAAGATTTCTTTTGGAATTGAAGGCCAGACATCTGTTTCTACAACAGTAGGTTAGTATATCATTGTGTTTTTGAAAAGCATTGAGTAGTATAAGGAATGATCATGAGTTTTTTAAGTAAAAAAGCAAAATTCAACCCCATGCTTGCTAAGACTGCAATGCTGTAAGGAGTAGGTATGCACAGAAAAGAGGCAAGACAGAAGGTTAAGAGCTTTGTTAGGTTTAACTGGTAAGATGACAGGGTTTTTTGGTTTTCTCTTTATTATTGTTCATTTCATTTTATTGAGGTATCATTCACATTCCACAAGATTTTCCCTCTTCCTGACAAATAGTTTTAACTTTATTTGCTTTCTTTTACTCTTCCTGACTTCAAGACTGAACGTGTATGACTTTGCTGATTAGAAAAAGGGGAATCGTTAAAAAATAATCCATTGTAACAGGAGATGGGGGGCAAAGTATCCGGATCTCAGGAACTTGCTGAGAAATTTTAATTTTCTTAATTAAAAAAAATACAAAAAATAGTTTAGCTTTTGGAAAAATCTGTGTCCCTTGGAGCCACAGGCTGCCTCAGATAAGAAGTGGGTGACAGACTGGACCCCACTGGGAGCTCAGCTCTGGAAAGAGTGGCCGCCCCCCACCCCCCACCGGTGTTTGTCACCTCCTCGGTGCTGACTCACCCTCCTATCTAGACTGTCCTCATTTCCTATTTCTCTACAGTGCCAGCTCTGCTGCCTTCTAGCAATCTCAACCTCCCTGTGCCCAGTTATCTCATCTGCACAGTGGAGATGACAGCAGCGCCTGCCTCTCAGGGTCCCTGTGCAGGTGAGATGGGTAAGATACAGCGGGAGCGCCTCTCTGGTGTCCTAGCCAGTGTCCTATGCATGTCCGTGCTGGCTGTGGAATGAGGGGGGGGGCAGAAACAAGCTGAGGGCATCCTGGGGTCGGAGGCTGGGAGGAGCGGCAGTGGTCCTGGCTGCCCAGGGCCAGGAGGGGCTGACCTTGGCATCCCCCCACCCTCCCGACTCTCCGAACACTTTGGTGTGGAAAGTGCAGGTTTTGGTCCCAGCCAAAGGCCTTCAGGCGGAGTGGGCTCCCATGGAGTCACAGAGGACATCCCTCCTGACCCCCATCGTCAGATCCCCACCGCCGCCACCCTAATCTGTCCCCGTCAGCCAGCACACACAAGATCTGCATGCCTCCTACCCACCCCGTGGCCAGCAAGTGCTTCCCTGGGTCTATCCAGGGTCTTTCCTCTGCTGCTTGCCCCCTGCCTCTGCCCCAGACGCCCGGACAAGGCCCATTTACCTGAGCCCATCTAGCTCCGTTGTCAGCCGCCTCCGTTCAATGACCAGTCCCATGGTGTTGGCAAACCTCTGTGGAGAGTGGGGTACCCCAGCCGGCAGGAGGAATATCTGCAGGGGTGGAGACAAGGTGCCAGCAATCCCCTCCAGAGACCTGGGTGCCCGCAGAGTCCTGGCCTCCCCAGCCGGCCCACAGGGTCTAGCAGCTCCCCTCTCTGCTAGCCTCTAGCCCAGAAGCAGAAGAAATGTCAGGCCTGGCTGGATGGGCGGCTCACAGGAGGAAGTGCCCAAGGGCCAGGAAGGGAGGCAGGACAAGCCAGGGAGGACACACTCCAACCAAAGCCAGCATGAGCCGACCGTGGGTTCCTGCTCCTTGGTCCCTCCCCTCCCACGCCCTGGGGCCCAGGCTCACCTCTCCCTGCCGAATGGTCACAGCCCGGTGTTTCCCTTGCTCTAGGACTTGGAGAACCATGTCGCCCTCTAGCTGGTAAAACATCTGTGGGACAGGACGGCGGACAGGCTCAGCCCCTGCCCCCTCCCTCTTCCAGGTCCTTGGCCTGAGTTCTGACCCAGACACCTGAGCAACTTCCTGAAGGCCTTATGAGCAGTTCTGTCACTCGTACTCTGAGGCCCCAGTCTCTCCTGACACACGCTACAGACCGAAGTGCTGGGGACACACAGGATCACCCCTTGACACGTAAGAGATGACCAAAGTACCCAGGACGTCGCAATGGGTAGTTGGCGTGGGGGAGGGAGGCTGGCCGACATGCTCACTGGGGAATCCAGTGACCCCCTCAGTCAGGTAAGGAGAGGCGTCCCTGGGTCCCAGGGGCTGTGCGAGTACTCTCCGATACATTATCCGAAATCTTTACAACAGGGGCGCCTGGGTGGCCCAGTTGGTTAAGCAACGGCCTTCAGCTCAGGTCCTGATCCTGGAGTCCCAGCATCAAGTCCCGCATCAGGCTCCCTGCTCAGCAGGGAGTCTGCTTCTCCCTCTGACCCTCTCCCCTCTCACATTCTCTCTCACTCTCTCTCTCTCTCAAATAAATAAAATCTAAAAAGAAAAAGAAATCTTTACAACAGCCTCTAAAAATATTAGCCCCATTCTGTAGAAAGAAAAAAAAAATAACACCGAGCCTGAGTAGAGCAACTTGCCCAAGGTCACACGGTTAGTCCTGGAGCTGCACTTTGGACCCGAGTCTGTGAAGCTCGGGAGCCTGTGCTGGCTTCTCCGGCCCCTGTGAAGCTGGGCGGGGGCTGGACAGTGTCTGCTCAGACGCCTTTGGAGGTTGGCTGTGTAAATGTGGGCCCGGGGATGCTGGAATCAGGGAGGGTGGGGACTGAGGAAGGGGGCACTCACCTTCTGCTGTCTCCCTGGGGGTCCCTACTGTGCTTTTCCTAGTCCATCCTAAGCTCCTAAATAATGTCTTTAGTGAGATCACCCCACGGCCCTGGGAGGAGGAGGAGACACATTTTCCCTCCACCAGTCTCACACTGCGTGGGTGTGAAGAGCCCCAGCCAAACAGCTGAAGAGTTGTTATTAATAGTAATTATTACTATCATGTAAGGAGTTAGAGGTTCTGGTCACAGTATCTACTAAGGGAAATCCAGCCAAGCTCAGGGAACCTAGGGAAACGTGGCTCTGCAGTCGGCCAGAGGGGCAAGCTGACGAAACCCCTGCGAAGGGCAGTCTGGCAATGGGCAGGAAGGACCCGCACGGCTCATACCCCCGTGGGGCAGCCTTAGGGGCTTCTAAGGATGCGGGACCTTCAGTGCTGCAACCAGGAAAGTCCAGGGTGAACCGGGACATTTGGCCACCTGACACTGTTGACGAAGCATTTCTGTCTCTAGGAAGGTGGCTGCAGCAAAGCAGAGACAAGCAGAGATGCCCCTGCCCCCTGGTGTGCATTCGCTGCTGTTTGGCCACAGTGCATCACGGTTAAGAGCAGAGATTCCAGTGTCACCTGGCCCTCAGCTCGGCCAGGTCCTTGAGTGCCCTTGGTCAATTCACTTAGTCTTTCTGTGCCTCCATTTCCTCCTCGATAAATTGCCAGGATCTACTCAGAACGTTGCTGTGAGGTCTGCCCGGGATGCTGTGCACCCATGTACCTGGTACATGGTCAGCACCCAATAAACCTCTAGCTGTTAATACTAGTGAGGGCAGGAGTAGCAACGGTAATGCCAATAACAGGGGAAATGCCACTACTTTATGACAGAGTCAGAATGCAGAACGTTCTATAGCTATTGAAAATGATGTTTTTGAGTAACTTCATAAAATGGGAAAACGGGAAATACTAAATTTATGTGAAAGCAGATTCAAAACCGCCCTTGGCAGGATTCTAATTATGCAGGGTTACGTGTATAAAAGCAGACAGTGTTCACAGGGGGTCTCATGAGTGGTGGTGTTATGAACGAGGTATACATTTGTCTTTTCTTTATTTTGCATGTTTTCTACAATAAGCAAAGCTTACTTTTATTATTTTAAAAAACCCAGGCAGGGGGTGCCTGGGTGGCTCAGTCGTTAAGCATCTGCCTTAGGCTCAGGGCATGATCCTGGAGTCCTGGGATCGAGCCCCACGTCAGGCTCTTCCACTGGGAGCCTGCTTCTTCCTCTCCCACTCCCCCTGCCTGTGTTCCCTCTCTCGCTGGCTATTTTTCTCTCTGTCAAACAAATAAATAAATTCTTTTAAAAAATAAAAAAATAAAAATAAAAAACCCAAGCGGGTGCCTGGGTGGCTCAGTTGATTAAGCATCTGCCTTTGGCTTAGGTCGTGATCCGGAGTCCCGGGATCGAGCCTCTTACTGGGCTCCCTGCTCAGCAGGGAGTCTGCTTCTTCCTCCGCCCCTCACCACGCTTGTGCCTTCTCTCTCTCTCAAATAAATAAATAAAATCTTAAAAAAAAAAAAACCCAGGCAAGTTATTTTAAACAAAAAACCCATTAGGTTCTTTTAGGGAGCAATTCTGTGATAACTGTGCCCCACCCCACTAGTCCTGAGAAAGCCATCTGTGTTGGGGGGATGGAAGAGGGTCCTTCTATGGATGGAGGGCGAGGAGGAAGGGCCTGGCGAGTTCGAAGGAGGGGACCATAGCCTTAGGCCCTGCAAATATCAGGGACAGCTGGGATGGAAGTAGCATCTGGAGTGATGGTCTGGTCAGATTCAAGCCCTTTCTAGGCAGGCTACAAGGTGTCAGCAGCCCTCAAACAAAAACAGGGAAAGGAAGTGATATCTTGCCTGTGCCCAGAGGCCTTCCCTGTGATGAGGGACAGGCCCAGCCTGGAGCAGAGGTGCAGGTCCTGAACAGCAGAAAATTCCCAACAGTCATGGGCAGTCCAAAAGGAATTATGTTCCATTTGGACGTACATGATGTTTGGGGCCTGGGGCCACAAGACGAACTGCACCAGTTGAGGCGGATGTTAAATCGAATCTGGCCTCCAAGGCCTTACAGGGGCTGCGGCTGGTCCAGAGAGCCAGTGTCTATTATGCCCCTTCCCTGCCCGGGCTCTGTGCACATGCACGCTCTGTACATACTGAATCCTCCCCCAGGCAGGGGCCAGTGTCCCTGATGGCACGGTAGTAAGAGGCAGACGCTTCAGCCCTGGTCTGGCTGACTCCCAGCCCAGGTGCCCTTGCATCTGTGCACACCAAGAGGAGTCAGGTAAATGGAATATGTGTGGGTGCTGAAGCTGGGCAACCCGAAGAGCTGTTGCAGAAGCCTGAGCTCAGCAGGACGACGATTTGGCTCAGTGATGCCTTTCCTCTGACCAGGGAGGAGCCTGGACAGCTCCTACAGCACAGCCTGGGGAAGGACAGGGGGCACAGAGAGAATGCTGACCCTCAGCTCTGTGGCTTCCCAGGGCCTCTGGCTGCAACTCTCCCCAACCCCAGGATGAGAACAAGCTGCCACAAACCCACTTCGAGCTGAATTCCTCCCAGCCACCTGAGTGTCCCACCTGAGAGGGGCCACCTACTCAGGCCAGCCCTCCTCATCTGTCAGCCACTCAGCTGAGTCTCTGCTTGGCCTGGGCCCCTCAGGGGACACCCATCCACACCACCAGAGCAGCTTGGGGAGACCCAAAAGTGGGGTGTGGGGCAGAGGCGGTCGGGGCCAAGGGAAGGAAAGAGGGAGTGAGACGGGAAAGGTGGGCACTGACACCAGGGTTAACAGGGTGGAAGCCTCTGGAAGGCAAGTGGAGGGGCCTAAGGCTGACTGAAGCAAGCAGAGAAACCGGCAACCGGTCTAGTCTACAGCACGGCATGGTAGCCGCTCCCAGCTGAACCCCGTCTTCTCTCTGCAGCTTGGATATTCCTGCTGATTTTTGCCATAGAGGAAAACGGTCTCCCCTGAGGTGCGGTGAGAAGTGGGTGTCTGGGAGAGGTGAGGGGTTAGCTGGCCTGCTCTGTGAGGCTGCTCCCTGCTGGCCCGGGGTCCTCACTCTCCTGCCCGCCCCCCACCACTAGGTGCTCTGTAAATATTTGTTGAGTGTGATTCTCCTGTGCTCCCTCCAGTCCCTGGCTGTGGCTGAGAGGCCAGGGGTGGGGGTGGAGGCTGGTGACCAAGCTGGATTCTGGACCTTGAACCCCTGCGTCAGGCCCAGACCCCCCACGATGACCGGTGTCGGTTCCCTATACTGATCTTTTGTCACCAGAGATCCTCAAAGCTGGAAACCCACCTGTGTCCCTCCTTCAGGGGGCCCATCTTTTTCTTTTTAATTCTACTTTTGTTTATTTACCTTGCAGTACGTAGGTAGTACAGAAACAGTTCAAAATTCAAGGAACAAAAGGGTATTCAATGCAAATCCCCCCCCCAAGCCCCTAGGAACTCATGTGTCTTAGGCCCTCTAGATAAGGAAGGGGCCTCCCAGCCCCAACCCTTTCCAGAGAACTCAGCTCCTGGGACCAGACTGGAGCACCCTGGTCCCTGTCAGCATTTGGGTCTCATTTGGGAGGTCTTACATATTCAGATTTGAAGGGGAGGGGACCAGGGCCTCACACCTGGCACATGGATGGCCAAGGGGTGATGCCCAGCAGCTCAAGCCACCCTCTCAAACCCACAAAGCCTGGGCTCTTTCCTGGGGCTCCCGCAGCAGAGCTGGAGGACGGAGCTGTCACTGTGCGCCCACAACTTGCAGGCAGCCGTTCTGCCCTGGGATTTCAGTATCGCCCCCTTCATCCATCAGTCACCTGACCCCCCCCCCCCATCCTGTCCACAGGCTCTGGCTCTTGCTTGGGAAGCGTCCCCCTCCTCCACGGCTATTAAAGAAGAGGGCAGTAGCAGGCCTACCTCCTCACCCTCCTCGATGTGGTAGTCCTTCCTGATGTTGGGGCCCCCGACGAACATGACTTTGAGCTGCTTCTGGTGCCTGTAATCGACAAGCGGGAAGAGGTCCTGAACCAGCTCGTGGGACAGGACAGGAGGGGTACAGGGGCCCGTGGGTACACCTGGGAGAGGTGACAGGGCTGTTTCTGTATCATTGTCCCTACAGTCTTGACAGGTTTCCCCCCATCTCAGTATGGCTGTGCGCATCCAAGTGTGTGTGTGTGTGTGTGTGTGTGTGTGTGTGTGTCTGAGACTATACGTGTACCTCCGTCTTTCTGTATCTGTGTCTCAGTGAATGTGTGTGTGTGTCCTCAATATCGTCTGAGCTAGTAGTGGGGAGCAGTGTGGTCATGGGTCTACACTTCCTCAGCCAGGATCCCTGGCCTTGCTCAAGATCTCCAGTTACAGGACAGCACACTGCAGGCACCACTTCCTGGGGCTGGGGGCAGTGGTGGGGTGAAATGACCTTTAACCCCCTCTCTCCAAGCCGACTATGAGACTCACTGCTCCCCGAAAACTGCTGGCTTGAAGCTGTGAGACACTCGGGGAAGGAAGTGGAGGGGAAAGCTGGATGCAGAGACCTGGAGACTGGAAGTGATGGGGGTCCCAGTGGCGTGAGAGTGGGAGTCATCTGGGGGAGCAATGGCGAGAAGGTGGAACTAGGTGACCACAGGCTTCAAGAGCTCAGCCAAGGAGTTTCGTCTTGGCCTGAAGGGTGCCAGGGAGCCTAGGAAAGGTCTGTGGTCTTGTTTGTTTGTTCTTTTGTTTAAGTTTTATTTAAGTAATCTCTACACCCAACATGGGGCTGGAACTTATGACCCCGAGATCAAGGGTCACGACGTGCTCTTCCAGCTGAGCCAGCCAGGTGCCTCAAAAAGTGTTTTTTTAAATCAACCTTCTTAGGGTATAATTTAGGTACATATGGAAAGCTCTTGAATAAGCCCACTCAAGAACTATTTCCACTCATCAGCCAGATCATGTCCCTCCTCTGCTCACCCCCATGCAGTTTCATATGACCCCCCTCACCCCCAAATTCATATGTTGAAGTCCTACCCCCAGGACCTCAGAATGTGACTCAATTTGGAAATAGGGTCATTGCAGATATAACTGATTAAGCCACAGTGAGGTCACACTGGAGTAGGCTGGGCCCTTAATCCTTATTAAAAGGGGAAATTTAGAGGCGCCTAGGTGGCTCAGTCAGTAAGTGTCTGCCTTTGACTCAGGTCATGATCCTGGGGTCCTAGGATGGGGCCCCGAGTCGGGCTCCCTGCTCAATGGGGAGTCTGCTTCTCCCTCTCCCTCTGCCCACTGCCACCCTGCCCCCGGCCGCTTGTGTTCTCTCTTTCACTTTCTCTCTCTCAAATAAATAAATAAAATCCTTTTTTTTTTTTTTTTTAAAGGGGGGGAAGTTTAGACACAGACACACTGACAGGGAGAGTGCCCTGTGAAGATGAGGACAGAGATCGGGGTGATGCAGCAGAAGCCAAGGAAGGGAAAGATGGCTGCCAAGCCATCAGGAGCTAGGAGAGGCCTGGGGCAGACTCTCTGACAGCCCCAGCCAACACAGGGTGGGGGGCCACAGCTCTGTTGCACCCCGTGGCCGTTATGCTGGCCTGCCTCCACCCCTTGTCTGTTTGTATGTATTGGCCGCCTCCTCTCCCCGAATGTCAGAGCCCCAGGTGACTGTGTTTTCTGCTGCATCTCCAGTGCCCAGAACAGTGCCTGGCACGTACTGAGTGCTCAGTGAACGCCTGCTGAACGAATAAAGGCAGGGCCTGCATTTTGTGACTGTTAATACTGGGGCTGAGCCAGAGGCCCGGTGGGGGTAGCTGGGGGAGGGAGGCAGCACACTGCCCAGGCTGGAGGTGACAAGGGTGGCCCTAGAGCAGTGGCCAAAGGGCTGGAGAGGAACAGAGGGATGTGAGACACTGTGGGGACACCCTGGGGCACCGAGAACCAGCTGCACAGGGATGAAGTGGAGGAAAGGGGTGAGGGCCACGACACTGGTAGAAGACACGAGGCTCTGGGGTGGGGGTGGGGGGGCTGTGAGCCGGTGGCAGTGCTACACAGTGACCCAGAGTGTGGACTTGGGAGTCAAGCTCTTCCATGGGCTGGAGTCTGGATCGGGGCCCATACTAGCTGTGGGACACTGGGAGAGTGACTTATTAGAATCCCACCTCAAGGAGCTAGTGTGAGGACTAGGTGAGTGGCTGTAACAATACTGAGCACGGCTTCTGGCTTGTCAAGGTGTGCGAATGCAGCTGTGTGGTTTGGGGTGCTGGGCATTGGGGATGCTCTGCAGACCTGGCAGTGTGAGCCAGAGCTGGGAAGCACACCAGGCCCGGCCAGGGGGCAGAGGGGAGGGGGGAGGTGAAGGGGCCTTGGGGGAGGGCCCAGGTCTGCTGGAGAAACTGCGGCCAACCCCTGGCCCTGCTGGGTGTTGTGAACAGAGTTGGCCAGGGACGGTCTGGTGGGATGTATGCGGCCTGCAAGGAGGGGCCCCGGGAGAGCACTAAATCAAGATCCTCCTACAGGAGCTGATCGTCCGACTTCACCCTCTGGCTGCTGGTTCTAGTGCAATTCTGGGGCATCCTAAAAACTACCCTCCCTTAACTTCTAAGAGTCACCAGGGAGTTGGAGAGCTATCTCTAAGCCCTGGGGACAGGGCGGTGACCTGCCACCTGCATCTCTCCTAGTCTCAGTCACCCAGCCATCTTCCGAAGTCAAGGTCACAATCTCGAGGGCAGAGCCATCAGAAAGAGGAACAGAAGAGGGTGGTGGAACCCGGAACAGCCTGCCCGCCCCGTCCCCCGCCGAAGGCACAGGAGGATGGTGGGCCCTTTATGCAGGCTCCTGGGTCAAGGAGCTGGGGCTGGAGGGTGAGGGATGAGGGGTGCTGACGGGGGCGGGGAGGTGGGGACAAAGGGCAGGAGGAGGGCGGCGTGCCTGGGACTCACAGGAGCTTGTTGCAGACCGGGGGCAGGAAGGAGGCCCGGTTCTCCTCCACCCAAGTCTTCACCCTCACGGGACGCGCCATGGCCGCCCGGGAGCCGGCTCTGGAGCCGGATGCCCCGGCGGGTGTCCGAGGGGTGCGGCTCCGCCCAGCCGCCCATTGGCCGCCTCGCGAATCGGCGACCCCGGGGCCAAAGGGCGGGACAACCCCCCACGCCGCCCCCACCGCCGGGGCAATGGCGGGGCTGCGGGCTTCGACGTAGCCCTTCCCGGACTTTGGTCCCGGGCCCGCCCGCCCCTGCACAGCCGGAGGGCCTCCGCGCGGAGGAGGCGGGGCGCCGGGTGGGAGCGCCCCTGCTTTTCGCCGGGGTCGGGCTCAGCCCCCCCTCACGTGCTGGGGCTCCCCGCGAACGTGCGCGGTCCCCTGTCCCCAGACTTTGCGCCTGGACCCCGGGGAGGCCCCCGAAGACAGACTGCGATGGGAGGAAGGCGGGTGTGGAAATCCGAGCACGTGAGTACGGAGGTGCCGGCCCTGGATGGAAGCCTCGGTTTCCTCATCCGAGAAATGGGAATGTCGGACGAGGCCGGCGGTCAGGCCGGGGTCCCCAGGTTTAGCGAGTGCCGCTCGCCTGGCCTCGCCTCAGGCTGGGTGAGAGCGGCGAGCTGGGGCGGGGGGGGGGGGGAACGGGGCGCGCCACGGGGACCCCTGGCCCTCGCCTGCGTTCGCAGGTGTCAGACAGCACCGACGAGGCGTCCGGCACTGCCTGAGCTCCTGACGTGTCTCAGGGACAGACTCAAGTCACACGACACTTCGGTGAGAGTTTTACCGACGAAGAACCGGGCACTCGGTGTCCCAGCCCTCGGGAATCTCGGGGTTCGGGGGTGGGGTGGGCGGACACACCTGTGCCCGCGCTTCCAGCTGAGTTACCCTCGGGGGCGCGACTGTGAAATCGGAGAACCGGATGCGGGTGCGGAGGAGGGCAAGACGGCTCGACACCTGCTTTCTTCTCTTCCTTCCGGACTCAGAATTCTTAGGGAAAATGTGCGTGTGTGTTGGAGGAGGGTGGGGTGGGGAGAGGGAAAACAGCTCAGGCTCCGACTCCGGAATCCAGACCACAGAGTTTAAGAAATTCAACTCCTCTAGCTCCTGCCTTCCCAGCCCTTCTAGCCCCTTCCCTGCTGCCTGCGGTGGGCTGGTTTTCTCAGCACCTTCCCCTACACAGACCCTGCGCCCGCTCCCCCACCAACCCTGCGCAAATCAGAACCCAGTCAGAGAGGCGAGAAGGTTGCCACCGACCTCTGCTGGGAGGACCCTCCTGTTTCCTCTCCACCCGCACCTCTTTCCCCCTCTTTCCCCAGCCCTTCGTTTTCTTTTTAAGTTATTTATTTATACTTTTTTCCCCCCTGAGCATTTCTTTCTGTAATATTGTTTGGCACCAAAACAACTCAAACCATATTCTTTGTCTCTATAAGTAATCCATAGGAGAGGTAAACAGGGGCTCGTGAGGCCACAAGGATCCGTGAGAGGTTAGGTTTGTTTTGGATGTTTGTTAACTGGCTGGCTGGGTAGGAGGGTGGATAAAGGCATGAATGAATTCACAGATGTTCTGTTAACATAGTACAAAGGAAGGGATAGTTACCCTGTATTTTAATGTATGTAGTCAAATAACGTGAAGCATCAAGGCCACAAGTAGAATGTTTGGGGTCTGAATTATCCAGATAAACCCTAAACACAGGCTAAATAATCTGCTGTCTGCACACTGTCAAATATGCCCTCTGGTTTGTACCGTTTAAGATAAAAAAATCACATCTGTTCAATTGGCAATCTTCCTTGTTTGAGTGTCAGGCACCATCTGACTCCAATGTTCAGAAAAATGACAGTTTGCACGTTATTTATCCCAGTGTTTTGGCATTGTCTGGTCACAGCCAGCTGAAATCCTCCTACATGTGAAGCTGTGGGCTCTTCGCAGTTTCTAGACCTTACCTCCTTGCAGTAGCCACCTCTCCCCTCTGCACACAGGAGCTGTGGAATCAGAGGCAAACAGCATCTGCCCTAGGATCAGAGCTCCTTAGAACCTGTCCTGCCTGCTGGTACCTTTCTCAGGCCTCCCCTGGATGGCAGTGACTCCCCTGTCCAAGTTACTGAGTTCAATAGATGCTTCTAGACGTTGGTGAACGTGGTTAGTGATAACTGTCAGATCCCTACAGTCTCTCAATGGACAGAACCAGTTGCTCCAGCCTATCCCTTTCCCCAAGCTTCTGGGTCTATCTGTCTTTGCCTCCCTGGCTCTCCCAATTTCCCACACTTTCATGTAATTTAGCAAGTATTTAAGAACAGATAGCTTAGATGAATAAGAGGGCTAGGTTATGAACTGTATTGGTTACTTGGAAATCTGTGCTTTGGGCCTGCTATCTCTTGAGTTATTGCGAAATCTGTTTTGAAATATCTAGACATATGGTTGGTTTATTTTTGTTGTTGGTTTTTTTGTGGTTGTTTGGCTGTCATTGTTCTTTTCATTTCTAATTTTATTGCACTATGGTGAGTGAAGATGGTCTGAGTATTATTTTTGAGTGGAGGGATGTGTTACTATTTCCTTTGCAGCTTAGCCTACGGTTGACTTTGTGAATGTGTGTTCTTCTCTCAGAATGCAGTTCTAAATGTTTCTATGACATCAACCTTCTGTGACACCCAAATATCATTATCTTTATTATTATATTTTTTTTGAGAGAGAGAGATCAAGTGAGCAGGGTGGCAGGGGCAGAGGGAGAGGGAGAGAGAGAACCTTAAGTAGGCTCTTCACCCAGCTTGAAGCCCAATGCGGGGCTTGATCTCATGACCTTGACATCATGACCTGAGCCAAAATCAAGAGTCGGTTGTTTAACTGACTGAACCACCCAGGTGCCCCATCGTTATCCTTATTTTAAAAAACTGCTTAATATTTTGGTTTCTGAGAGAAATATGTTAGAGTCTCCAGTGTAATTTTTGGTCAGTTTCTCCCTATTCTTTCAGTGGATTTTACTTTACATATTTTGAATCTACATTGTTAGATGTAAAAAGCCTCATGACTATTTTACCTTTCTGTTGTAGTGTTTCTAGACCAATAGGAGCCATTTCTTCTTAGTTTCTTTTCACCTTGACTTCAGATTTGATACTAATATTGCTATACCTTTGTGTGTTTGCATATTTTCCAGGTATTGTAAGTTGATCGAAAAGATGCTACGGGGCGCCTGGCTGGCTCAGTCAGTAGAGCATGCGACCCTTGATCTCAGGGTTTTGAGTTTGAGCCCCATGTTGGGTGTAGAGATAACTTAAAAGTAAAATCTTAAAAAAAAAAAAGATGCCACAATAACTTCACTTCTCGAATCCATATGCCTTGCAGCGTGACTTTGCCACTCGTCCCATCAAAGGTGAGTGTGTCCTCACCCATGGCACAGAAACACCCATGGAGTTTAAAAATTTCGTCTGAGAGCCTCTGTTATTGAAAAGGAGATCAAGTCTTTCATGTTTGTGTAATTATTGCCATGTTTGTTTGTACATACTCCTGACGTCTTATTTTCTGTTTTCTAATTGCCATGCTGTGCTGTTTCCTATTGCTGCTAAAACAGATTACTACAAACCTAGCAGGGCTTACAGCGAGACACGCTTATTATCTTACAGTTCTGTGCGTCAGAAGTCTGAATGGGTCTTGTGGGCTAAAATCAAAGTGTTGTCAGAGTTGTATTTTTTTCTGGGGGCTCAAGGAGAGAACCTCTTTTCCTTGCCTTTCGCAGCTGCTAGAAGCCATCTGCATTCCTTGGCGCAAGGGCCTTCCTCCATTGCTAAAGGGCATCACTTCATCCTCTGTTCTCCTTGTCACACCTCTCTCCCTGTGACCCTCCTGCCTCCCTCTTTCCCTTGTAAGAACCTTAGTGATTACATTGGACGCACTCAGACAACCCAGGATAGTCCCTCCATCTCCAACCCCTTACTATAATCATACCTGCGCAAGCCCCTTTCATCATGTAGGGTGACATAGTCACAGATTCTGGGAATTAGGACGTGGAGGTCTTTGGTAGGGGGAGTGGATGGGAGGGTGGGGCATTATTCTGTCTATGCACGTCCCTCCTCCTTGTTTTTTCTTTCTATTTTTTCTCTTTCTTTCCTAGTTTATCAGGATGCTTGTGGCTGCGAGTAACAGAAACCCCAGTTAAACAGTGGTTTAACCAATAGGAAGTTAAAGGCTCGTGTAACTGGATACCCAGTGGGAGAATGAGCCTGTGACCAGCGGTGTCATCACGGACCCTGATTCTTCCCATCCTTCAGATCTGCCGTCTGCAGCATCAGCTTTATCCCAACGCTGCTTCTTTGAGGGGTCAAGGGATGTAAAGTATCCATAGCTTTTCCTTTAGGCCAGGGGTTCCTGACCTTGGCACCACTGACATTTTGGCCTGACTGATTTTGGGGGGGGGGGGCTGTCCTTTGCATTGTAGGATGTTTAGCGCATCCGTGGTTTCTCTCCCCTAGATGCCAGAGCTCTTCTCCAGTTGGGATGATCAAAAATGTCTCCAGACATTGCCCAGTGTCTCTGGGGGTCAAAGTTGCCCCCAGGCAAGAACCAGATGTGTTTACTGGCAATCTAAGGCTCACATGGCCACACAGTTATTGAGGTAAAGGGAGTGGGCTACTCTGATTTAGTCAAATTAATATTTATACTTGAAGGTGGAGGTGGAGTCGGCTTCCCCCTAAATCTGCAGCCATGGGGAAGGGGTGGGGTTCTCACACAAAACTCTGGCACACGACTGGGCGGTAGGAAGTGATGCTTGGGGGTAGCTAGCCATGTCCACGACACCTGGCTTTTTTGATTAAGTGTTCTTTGATCCATTTCTCCTTCTGTATTCTATTCCCATGTATCTAGGGGTTATTCTTTAAATACGCGCATTTAGGGGCGCCTGGGTGGCACAGCGGTTAAGCGTCT
The DNA here is from genome assembly GCF_023065955.2 of Ursus arctos. Lineage (NCBI taxonomy): Eukaryota > Metazoa > Chordata > Mammalia > Carnivora > Ursidae > Ursus > Ursus arctos. The sequence goes on from NW_026623100.1 coordinate 12,214,328, forward strand.
GCCTTCGGCTCAGGGTGTGATCCTGGTGTTACGGGATCGAGCCCCACATCAGGCTCCTCCGCTATGAGCCTGCTTCTTCCTCTCCCACTCCCCCTGCTTGTGTTCCCTCGCTGGCTGTCTCTATCTCTGTCGAATAAATAAATAAAATCTTTAAAAAAAAATATGTGCATTTATTGAAATTTGTAGATTTCTAATAATGTATATTGTTAAACAGCATCTATATCCACCCCTAGCACCCAAGGTAAGAACAAAGGAAACTGGGCAAGCTTTAACTTCCTTCTGGAATTCCTTACTGGCAACTTCCATGTTGATTTATTTTGTTTAGATTATTATTTAAAAATTTTATACAGGCAATACTTAGATGTCTTAGTATGTTTTCCTAATGTATTAACTTGCTATTACTTCTTGTATTCCATACATTTTTGGAAACTTACTCTTTGTGTTCGTATGTGTGTGTATCTTTCTTCAGATCTGGGAAATGCTTGGCTTTTATAAAAAATTGTTTCGCATCTATTCTCTCTGTTAGCAACTTCTGAAAATTTTTTTTGATGAAGGTAGCATTTTTAAATCTTATCTGCATGTCGTTGAACTTTCTTTCCCCATCTCCCTTTGTCCTGCATTCTGGGAATATTCTTCTGCCTAATCTTCTAGTTTTCTGTTTAGTTAAAGTATTCTACGGTTCAGCCCATCTACTGGGTTTTAAGTTTCAATGGTTTCATATTTTTATTTACAAATACTTGAATTGGTATCCTCCTACAACTGGCTGTCTTCATTTCATGGACGTGATGCTCACCCTTATTTCTTCGAGGAAACTGTTGTAAGATGTGAACTCTGTATCAGTGATAGTAATATTAGCTGCTGTAACAGGAAAAGCCCACCCCAAAGTTAGTGGTTTAACACAATGACCATTCACTCCTCATTCCTGTGAGGCACATTCCTGTGAGGCACATTCCTCTGCCCCCCACCTTTGGGGATCTGATTTGACAGAAGTTGACGCAGGACCTTGTCTCCTTCCTCAGGTAGCTGCTTCTCCGTTTACAGGTTAGAAAATTGAAACTGCAGCTGAGAGTATTAACTAGCTCCCCCAAAGGGCAGGTTAGGGCGCCCCCAAAGGTGTAGAAGCAGAAACCCAACTGGCATCAAGGCCTGTGCTTCTCCCCCACTGTATGCAGTGTTTCTTTCTTTTGAAGATTTTATTTATTTATCTGAGAGAGAGCGTGCATGAACGGGGGAGGGAGAGGCAGAGGGAGAAGCAGACTCCTTGCTCAGCAGGGAGCTGGATGCGGGACTCCATCCCAGGACCCTGAGATCGTGACCTGAGCTGAAGGCAGACACTTAACCAACTGAGCCACCTGGGTGTCCTATACAGTGTTTCTTCTTAAAGAGTTCTGCCTCCGATCCACTCCAGTGGGGCTGGGGTACAGTGATGTTGAGGGAATTTGGTTCTAAAGCTAGTAAGGCAAAAGTTGCATATAGTTAAAATCAAATTAGAACATTCTTTATATCCCTTATAAAGCACAGTATGCAGTAATTCTTAGACATAAAAGCTTGGAAACCACTGAACTAGAACCACCAAAGGGAGTCATGAAAGGAAAACCAATATGGGAGACACTCGGACCTTTGGTCTGTTCTGCTTTTCAGATAACCCTCGTCTTTCTGGGTGAACAGAGGATGGGTAGGTTGTTCTCAAAACGTTCCTGTTTGCCTGTAGGGTTACTCCATTCTGTGTGATATGAAGCGCTTTGTGCCAGATATTAAGTTATTGTCTCTCGGCTCCAAACCCATGGTTTATATTCTGCGTTATGATGCAGGGGCTGGGATGCTGCAAACCCCATTGATACTTCCCAGCTGGTTCTGTTAGGCCCTGCCAGATGGAGGTAAGGGAGGGAGACTGCAAACTTGGGGATGGGGGAAGCGGGCTAGGGGAGGCTGGCTCCTCCCTGATTGCTTTCTGTCGGTGCCCTGCCTACCTGTGCTTCCTGAGCTCCACACCTTGGGTCCTTCCCTAAGCTTCCCTGTCCTGTCCTCTGCAACTTGCAGTTTCCCTGTTCTTGCAGAATCAGCTTTAAAGCAACCCCATGAGAGATACCAACACGAGAAGCTGGTGCGCCCCCTTGGAGGCCAGAGTTTCAATTCTGCACAGGTCTTTACTTACCTTCCAAGTTTTAGTAATTGTTCCTTCTTTGGTTGTCCTCAGTCCTAGGGGTGGTAGCTGCTTCTTCCAGCTGCTATGGTATCTGCTACTCCAGAACTCTCTTTTTGGCTTTTCAGTTACCTAGTTAACTTTAAACTTAGCTAACAGTTCTCTGTAGTAGACTCTTTGTTAAATAACTGGCCTGGTTTCTGTCTCCTGACTGGTATATTTTTATATGCTTAATTTTATATATTAAAAGATTTGTTGGGGCACCCTGGGTGGCTCAGTTGGTTAGGTTCCAGCTCTTGACTTTGACCCATCTCAGGGTCATGAGATCGAGCCCTGTTGTGGGCTCTGCATTGTGTGGAGCCTGCTTCAGACTCTCTCCCTCTCCCTCTGCCCCTCTCCGCCTTCTCCCTCTCTCTCTTAAAAAAAAAAAAAAGGTGTTTTGTTTTGTTTTGTTTTTGTTTGTTTGTTTATGGTTGTGATTTGCAACCAAGGAGTGTTAGGTCTTAAGATCAGGGCATCAAATACCAAAAGTGGTTGGCCCTCCCATATATTGCCTCTCTAATGTGATCCCATTTGGCTGTTGGCCATGGGATGGAGCAGTCTGTGACCTCAGCTGAGACCCTTCTAGACAGGGCAGGGCACGTTAGGGCAGCCGAGGAGAAAGCCCTTCATCTGCACTGTGGTTACTGTTTGGTTTCCAGGGGTCTCTGCAATAGAACAGGAAGCTTATGTCTGTGTCACCTCACAGGTGGAAGGTCCTTGGAGAGACATTCATAGGCTAGCTCTGCTTTCAGTTTAGCTTATATATCTGCTCCATTTCCATTTTCTCTGGCTCCAGGGCCAGTGGGCTCTCCCCTACTCTTTCCTCCTTCCTTTCTCCCATGGAGATACTCTACAGCTTCTCTTTGCCAGCGGCCACTGGATGCTCCCTCCCTTCAAATCACTGGTAGACACACGCCACCACCTCACCCCTCTAGCCCCCAACATCATGTGGCATTCTCTTAATTTCCTGACATGGATCCTACATGCCTTGGATGAGAGTGGGGTTCTTATAAATCCAGAGCACTGTGGACGGTGGCCAACCTAGGCATTTTTTTAAAAGATTTTTTATTTTATTTATTTGACAGAGACAGCCAGCGAGAGAGGGAACACACGCAGGGGGAGTGGGAGAGGAAGAAGCAGGCTCCCAGCGGAGGAGCCTGATGTGGGGCTCGATCCCAGAACGCCGGGATCACGCCCTGAGCCGAAGGCAGACGCTTAACCGCTGTGCCACCCAGGCGCCCCATCAACCTAGGCATTTCTTGTAGTCCATGTGTCCTGGAGGAATTCATACCTGCTACCTGCAGATGAAGAAACTGAGAAATATCAGTCACTTCTACAACTTAATAGAAAAGACCCCCCCCCAAAAAAAAGCCAACAAAATAATGGGTGAAAGATTTGAACAAATATTTCACAAAGATATACAAAATGGCCAAGAGGTACATCAAAAATGCTCAACACCATTCGTAATCAAGGATATACAAATTAAATCCACAAGGAGATACTATTGCATACCTGGTAGAATGAATACAATTAAAGACTGACAATATCAAGCGTTAACAAGGATGTAGAGCAGTTGGAATGCTCAACGCCGCTGGTGGGAGTGTACAATGGCACAACTACTTTGGAAATAAGGGGTTAGCAGTTTCTTATAAAATATAGAACTTCATCAAAGTTAAAAACTTTTGCACATCAAAGCTCACTATCAAGAGAGTGAAAAGGCAACCCACAAAACAGGAGAAAATATTTGCACATCATAGATCTAGTAAGGGATTAATACCCAGAATATATAAAGAATTCCTAAAACAACAGCAAGACACTAAACAAATCTAATTAAGAAAGGGGCAGAGGATTTAAAGACATTTCTCCAAGAACACACAAATGGCCAGGCAGCATGTGAAAAGTCGCTCAACACCACTAATAAGGAAAAGCGGATCAAAACCACATGAGGTACTAGTTCATGCCTTAGAATAGCTGTTACTAAAAAACACCCAAACAGAAAATCTGTATTGGCGAAGCTGTGGAGAAATTGGAACTCTTGTACATTGCTAGTGGGAATGTTAATGGTGCAGCTGCTGAGAAAAACAGTATGGTAGTTTCTCAAAAAATTCAACAGAATTGGGGCACCTGGGTGGCTCAGTCAGTTAGGCGTCTGCCTTCAGCTCGGGTCATGATCTCAGGATCGAGTCCCAGGATCGAGCCCCGCAGGTGGCTCCATGCTCAGTGGGGTGTCTGCTTCTCCCTCTGCCCCTCCCCGTGCTCGTGCTTGCGCTCTCTCTCTCTGAAATAAATAAATAAAATGTTAAAAAAAAGTTAAACAGAATTATCATATAATCCAGCAATTCCACTTCTGGGTTTAGATCCAGAAGTGAAAGCAGGAACTCTCTGTTCATAGTAGCATTATTCGCAGCAGCCCAAAGGTGGAATCAACCTAAGTGTGTATTGACTGATGAATGAATAAACAAAATGTGGCCATAGATATATATCTATCTATATGATATCTATATCTACATATGATATCTACATATGATATCTATGCACATTTTGTTTATTCATGTATGATATGCATGCATAATATGCATTCATGATTCATGCATAATATGCATATATACATATATGATGGAATATTATACTAACATAAGGAATGAAATTTTGACACATGCTGTAATATGGATAAACCTTGAAAATATTAGGCTAACTGAAATAAGCCAGACACAAAAGGACAAATATTGTATTGTTCCACTTATGAGGTACCTAGAATAGTCAAGTTTGTAGAGATAGGAGGTAGAATAGTGGTTACTAGGAGCTGTGGGGAGGGGGAAGAGAAATTCTTTTTTTAACAGGCACAGATTTTCGGTTTGGGATAATGAAAAATTTCTGGAGATGGCTGGTGGTGATGGTTGCATAACAATGTAAATATATTTGATGCCACTGAATTGTGCACTTAAAATGGCTAAAATGGCAAATTTTATGTTTATAAGTTTTGCTATAAAAAATGCCTTTAAAGGGGCACCTGGGTGGCTCAGTCAGTTAAGCGTCTGCCTTCGGCTCAGGTCATGATCCCGGGATCCTGGGATTGAGCCCTGCAAGGGCCCCCTGCTCAGTGGGGAGCCTGCTTCTCCCTCTCCCTCTGTGTGTGCTCCCTCTCTGTGTCAAAAAGTAAATCAATCTTTAAAAAAAGTTTAAAAATGCTTTTACAAAAACTATACATAAACCTACCTTATCATCCAGCAATTTCACTCCTGTATTTACTCAAAAAGAATGAAAACGAAAAGCCACGCACAGGAATGCTCTTAGCAGCATTATTTATGAAAGCTCCAAGCAGGAAATAACCCAAGATGTCCATTAATAGGAGAATGGCTAAACCATGTGTTGTTAACCTTACAAATAAAAATTGAAAACTGCCAGTTTATTTTACCAGCAAATGATGGGTTTATTCGGGAATAAAAGAGAATAGCAATCTGGAACAAACAAGCTGGGACAAAACTGTAGGCAAGTCTGGGGAACAACGGAGAGGTACACTCTTTTAAGGAGAAAAAGAGTAAGTTGGGAAGGCTGTTACAAACTAGAAGTCCATTGGAGTAAACTGGGAGTTCCAAGTGTGGCGGCTTCTCATTGGCTAAGCTGGGGGGGCGAGGGATGAGGAAAGCATCCACAGGCAAGGTCAAGTCCAGGTAAGGTCAAGTCCTTCTCTTCCTTTTGGGTCTGCAACTGAGTATGAGTGGTGGGTGTGAGAGGTCTCCTTACTGAAATCCCATGACTCCATTTTAGTGAGGTTTCCAAGTTACTGTTTTTCGCATTTCTCCCTTTTGATCTTTACTTGAAAGCATCACTGATCAATAGTCAGGTTCTATTTAGACTAATATTACACTGTATATTAACTAACTGGAATTTAAGTAAAAACTTAAAAAAATTATTAACAAAGCATGCTTTTCCCTTACATAAATAAATTAAACATTTTGCACTACATGGAAATAGGTTGAGACTAATCTTTTTATTATAGCTATTACTTGAGATTGTTTTAAAGTTATATATGTATCTAAAAGAACTTTATTTTTAAAATAACTTACACACATCGTGATAATTATTACATGATTTAATAATCTCAAGGTGTTGGCAAGCATATACATGATAAAAAGAGTTCTCCAGTCAAGATAGGATAGAAAGCTCTTATTTGTTCTAGATCCCTCAGATTATAGATGAAGAAGCTGAGGTCCAGAGAGGGTAAGAGATTTATTTAAGGTCACACAGCCAGGGAGGGTCACAGCTCAGACTCTTAATTCATGGCTCTTCAGAGTCAGTCTGAATGAGTTTAACTGATTTGAAGGTCTTAGGAGACTTCTTGCTGGAAACATCTCTCTGGTAGAAGTAGTTCTGACACCGCCCCCTCCAGGTTCAGCATTGCCTTTACTAGGTCCTTTCTTTAGAGCCCCACTTTCTTTGGGGACTAAGCTATTTTAGTTCCCAAAGTCTGTATGAGGTTCTGCCTTCCCCTCCCACGCAACCGGGATCAGTTAATATCTGCTGAACCAATGAAAGAGTAGATCCAGGATGGGAGAAGTGAGAGTGAAGTGGACCACCAGGGGCCAACCTTGGGGCTCCCAGTTCACCAGGTGCATTCTACCTGAGGGACTTGGAGGGAAAGCAGACTCTGCAGATGCTACTGGATTTGAGAAGACACTATGTATAGGTCCACGACTTATGTTCTTGTTCATCAGGAAATTAACCCCTTTCAATTTAAAATTAAAAAATTTGGGGCATCTGACAGCTCCCTTGGTGCAGCATGCAAGTCCTGATCTTGGGGTTGTGAGTTCGAGCCCCACATTGGGTGCAGAGATTACTTAAAAATAAGATCTGAAAGAAAAATTAAACCTTTAAAAATAAACAGATAAAATTTAAAAACTTAAGAAAGTATTCCCACCTCAGGGAAACCATGCAATTACCTTAACAGCCTGTTCCAATTTATTTATTTCGAAGTCTCACTCTCCTGCCCTCCAAGTACCTTGGACGTGGACAGGCATGCTCCAAGGAGCCCTAATCCTGGCCTATTGTAAACAGCTCTGCATCCCACCCCCTGCCTGGTGCCTGATGGGATCTTGCAGGGGTGTGTGTGTTGACCATCCCCCTTTCTGAGCTCTTGCTCTGGACTTACCTCTCTTACAGTTCAAAACTATCTGGAGAGTCTCCCTTCCCTCTTTTCTCTGGGTGGATAACCCAGTAGGCACGGGGCACTGAGCTTCCTAAAAACAATACCTTCCGGAGGCCCCTGCCTTACTGTTAACTGTCTCCTGGTTGTCTGCCTGATCAGTCTAATCAATTCTGCTTGAATTTCAAGGCTTCATACAATCCTACTGTTTGACACAGTCACCCAAACACAAGCTGTTACCGTGGGGAGTCACCATCGAAGTGACCTCATACAGGATCTTTTTTCTGCCTCCCACCACTTGCTCATACCAGGCCCCCCAATCTATTATCATAGTCTTCTGTTGTTTACTCTCCTGGCTCTGGTCAACCAAACGGGGTGACCAACATCCCCACAGAGGCCCAGGAGACGAGAGAGGCAACTTGGAGGAAGACACCGAGAGGGTGGTGCGGACTTTGTGGAGGTGGCCACCGCTGACCTCCCAGGGGGGTGCGGGGGTGGGGGTAGGGATGCAGTTCCCTTTGGCGTTATCAACTAGGTACAGTAGGCACAGTGCCGAGAACCCGCAAAAATGTTCACATTTTAAATTCTTTTGAAATCAGAAGGAAAAAATACAATCATCATGTTGTAACAATAAATCCAGCCTGGATTATATTTGTCTTTATTTTGCAGGAATAAAATACTATTTTTATTTTTATTTTTATTTTTAATGGAGGAAGGGGTCCACGAAGACAAAAGTGCCAGGGCACCGGACAGTTATAATTCGGCCCTGTGACTGGTTTAAAAAAAAAAAAAAAGGAATGGATAGCCAGATATTTGTATGAGACCTCTTGATTTTAAATACTAGGAACTAGTTTTAAAATTGAACTAAACAAACATGTTGGGGCCCAACAAAACACGCGGGGCTTAGTCGGCCCTCTCTGGAAGGCCCAGGCTATCGTCATGTCCCTGGAACGCCTGTGGTTGACATGACTTCGGGGACACGCCTTGTGCCTGCGCTCAGGATGGACGAGGGGCACCTCCGGGGCCGACCAGGCTCTGATACTGAAGCCCCCGCCCTGTCCGGTCCCGGAGGCCGCCCTCGGTCCACCCCCTGCCCCAGGCGCCGCCTGGCTGCCCCCCCCGACAGCTCCGCCGACTTCCAGGGCAGCGCGGGGAGGCCAGGCCGGGGCCTGGGGCGCGGACAGGGGGCGGTCGGCGGGGAAGTGCGGCCGGTGAGACGAGGCCGCCCCGCTCGGCCCCACCCTTCGGCCCGCGTCACCACCGCACCGCCGCCCGCCCGCCTCCTCGCGGGGCCCGATTCCTCGCGGGGCCCGCTCCCGAAGGCAAAACTCCGGGAGGACGCCGAACGCGGCGGCCGAGGCTCCTCCTCCCGCGCTGATCGGCGAGGCGGGCTGCGCTCTTTTCAACGCCCCAATGGCCTGCCCATCACGGCCCTGCCAACCGGCCCTTCATCCTCCGGGGAGACCCTCGCAGGATCCCCCCGCTCACGCCACCGGGGGCCGCAGGGCCCGCAGCTGCAGGCGACTCGGGGCCCGGACCCAGTCCCGCGCAGCTCCGAGCCGCGAGTGCGCATGCTCCGCGGAAGCCCGCACCGGGCCTGGGTGAACCCTGATAGAGCCATCGCGAGGCCGGCTAAGCGGAGCTCCAGTGGCGCAATCGGTTAGCGCGCGGTACTTATACAGCAGTACATGCAGAGCAATGCCGAGGTTGTGAGTTCGAGCCTCACCTGGAGCATGACCCTTTTGGACATCCGCAGCCCCCTTTTATCTCCTTACCCAAAGGAACGAGTTCGTCTCTCTTTAGCGTTCTCAATTCCTGTGGCTGAATTCCTGCGTGCGCTTGTCGCTCCGCCGCTGGCAGGAAGCAACTCGCACTGGCGCTGCTTACCCGCTGTGCAAGCTACTTGTTGCCCCCACGCACCATCCAGCCCCTCGAATCTGGACCTCTGAATACTGCTTCCTCCTACTTCTCTTCCTAGGCCTTTCCTTTAACGGCATCCAGTCCCCGGCCACAGTACCGGCTGTGTGGAAGGGAGATCCCGGGGCGCCGCACCGGTGGTGGGGCCCCGCCTGGGCATCAAGGTCGAAAATCTCCCGGGCGTGCCCCAGCTCCCGGCGCCGGGACGAGGTCCGGCTTCCCTTCCACGGCCCCTAGCCCAGGGCCGGGTGGGGCGTGGCGCGGCGCTCTGTGGGTCGGGGGTGGCGAGCCGGGCGACCACTCCCGGGAGTTGGGGCCAGGGGCTCAGCGCAGGGCGAAAGTGGAGCAGCTGCTACCCTCCCTCCGAACTGCAGACACCCGGAGACCGCGGGCCCTTCTCCCCTCCCCAGACACACAGGCCTCCCTGGGCCGACGTGCAGAGTTTGGGAAATGTGCGCTGGGCGTTTCCCTCTCCCCATTCTGCGCCTTTTCTCCCCGGTGTCAGGCTGCAGTGGTCCAATTCGCCGGCGGACCCCAGAGCAGACGTTTTCTAAGTGATGTCCGAGTGGCGGCTGTCCTTTCATTCATGCCGCAATTGCCAGGTTCAGAAGTCCTCCGGGGAGCGGCGGGGGGCGGGGGATAGGCGATCTGGTTTTTGCAGCCTGCACGGGAACACGCCTCTGAAGCGTGGGGGCTGCTTTGCCACAGGGTGGATGGGTGCCCCACGTCCCCAGGAGGTGTGGGCGGAGCAGGGAACAAGTTTAGTCGGCTGAGAGTCGTCCCAAACGCGTTCTCCCCAAAGAGTGGTTTCTGCTGTTTTTATGGACAGGATGGTAGTTAAATCCTGGGATGGAGCACTGAGAAGCAAGACCTAGAAGGCTCGGAGAAAGTGGGTGGAAGGTGGAGCTCTGGTCTGTCTCCTCGGCTACTAGCCCCAACCCCAGACTGAGGATGGAAAGCCTCTTGGCCACTGAAATGCGAGGAAGTCTGCCCTCCTCACCTACCCCGAGGCCAGACCCTCCCCCAGCGAGAGCCTTTTGCTTACAGGCTCATCCTCGGCAGATGGTGAGAAATCTAGCTTAGGCCTGGAGACGAGTATCTATCCATTAATAATAATTATTATTAATAATAATAATAATAATATGGTTTTCCTAAGTTAAAAAAAAGTTTTAAGAAATAATTCACATACCATTTTAAAGTGTACGATTCAATGGATTTTAGTATATTCACCGAGGTGTGTAACCATCACTAGGTTCAATTTTAAAACATTTTCAGCACCTCAGGAAGAAACCCCATATCCTCTAGCTGTCACCGCCCTAGCTACCCAGTCCAGCTCTAAGCAACCACTAATCTACTTTCTGTCTCTATACATTTCCCTACTGGGGACTTTCATATGAACTGAATCATAGACCCTGTGGTCTTTTGTGACTGGCTTCTTTCCCTTAATGCTTTCAAGATTCACCCATGTCCTACCCTGTATCAGTACCCGATTTCTTTTTATGGCTGATTAATATTCCATTGTATGGATTCTCTTTATTCGCATTTTAAAAAGAAAATTTGCCGAAAACTTTTTTTAAAAGGAAAGTAATTTTAAAAATCACAAAGCATGAACACGATCAGACTTGCCAAGTGAATGTTTCTGACTGTCCAAGGGTACTCGCTGCAAGAACTGGTCGGAAACTTCTGAGAGCTGAGCCCAGAGCAGGTTCCCCACATGGACAGAAATAAATGAATGTAAGATCATTCTGCCCAGCTTTACATCCATGTCAGAATCCCTTCTACAAAACCCCAGCTCTTATTTCAAGATTTTTGGTATCGAAATATGTTTTCTTCACAAGGCAACCCATTTCACTTCCTGTCAACTCTCATGGCTAGAACTTTGTCTTAAATATGGTTTCCGTCCCTGTGGGGTATTGCTGGAGTGATGGTGTAAGTTTAGGGGCCTATTTTTCTGGTTAAATGGTGAGGTGGGAGGGCAGGAAGTGAAATGAGTTGCCCTAGAGATTAACTCTAGAAATCCCCTGCTAGGAAATTAGTAGTGGGTAATACACAAACAGACTATTGGCAGATTGGTAGTCCAATGTCTTAATGTGACATTGATTTGGTTTTTAAAAACTGTGAGAGGTGACAAAGATCAAGTCACATATTATGGGAAAATGCTTTAAAAACCACACAGTACTATGCAGATGGGAGGAGGTGGCATTATTAACGCCAGGATTGGTGGATTAGGCCTGTGTATGATGTAGGGTGGCTTTAAGGAGGCAGATGGGTAAATACGAGGTGGATGAACTTGGAAGGGAGGGTGAAGTTATGGGTGAACAGTTGGAGATCTCTAGCGGGAGAGAAGCCTGACATACTCCAGGCTGACATTAGCTTTGTAGTTACTTTGGATGAAGACAGGCTTATTGTGCACGATACAAAGCTGGACGGGAGTGCAAATTCAATAGAATTTGGAGGACAAGTAGAGACAATCCAGAGACAAATGTTTCTGACAAATGACAATATGCAATTTGACAGAGATAATTGTGCCTGTGTTCAGTTCAGAGTTCAGTGTGGGGGATGCCTGGCTTGACAGCTGTTTGCATGTAAAGGATCTGGGGGTTTCAGATGTATGCAACCTCACTTGTCCCAGCGTGTGACCCAACTGGTAAAAATGTCAACAATGATTCATGCATCACAGCACTGTATAATGCATTATTACATGGTGTAGTGTCAGAGATCACAAAACAGCAGTCCGTGGAACAAATCTAGCCTCCTGCAGGTTTTGTTCGGCTTGCTAGCACTGACTGGCTAGGCCTTTGAAACATTTTTAATCATTTGCCTATGTCTTGGTAGATTTTACTGAAATGTCCAGATTTCAGCTTTCACATGAAAAATCAGAGAAGTTGGCCATCTGGGGCCCTTATTCCCACGTGGCAACATTAGTTGCCCCCTTTGGATTGGGCATGTGATCTTTGGTTCGCTAGGGTCCCCTCACACTCCATGAATCCACAGCACAGAGGTAGGTACCAGCTGCCCCTCCTTTCACCTGCTTGCCTTGCTGTTTTCTTAACCCCTGACTCGTTTCTCTCCTGTGCACCCCACAGACACTGAGCATGTGGTCTCCGTGTGGATCAGGGAGGGAATACTTCTGTTGACCTCTCAGTAGGTCAGACCTCAGCCTGAGAGCTGGGATCTGTATGGATACAGCCTATTTAAAATTCAACAGAACAAAACCCCAGTTCTTTATTATGGAAGCTATATCCCAAAGTAAGGGGGATCGTATATTTACCCCCATCCCGCATATCCATCCATTATTACTTCCAAGACATGTCAACACCGTTTTATCTATGCATTTCCACAATATTTTCCCCTACCCCTGCACTGGGGTCGCTGGCGTATTTTAAAGGATACTCCAGATATGGCTTAATTTATCTTATGAACACTTCAGTATGTAAACCCAACAGCTGACCACTTTAAAAAAAAACATAATCACGGTATCATTATTACACCTTGTAAGATTAATAATAATAATGCCCCTGCAGCAGCTAATTCCTAGTCCGTGTTCAAATTTCCACTCTTACCCCTGAAAGGTATTTTTGCAGTTGGTTTGCTTGACTCAAGATCCAAGCAAAATCCACCCATTGCATTTGACCAACATGTCTTTTAAGTTTCTCTTAATGTATACCAATCCCCTCTCTCCCGACTCCCTTTTATGATATATATTTGTTGATCTGCAGAATTTCCCACAGATTTTGGCCAAATACACCCTCGAGACACCCTATAACAAGCTCTTCGATCCCTCCCGATGATATGCTCTAGAAGCTTGATAATATTGATTCAACTTTTTTCTTTTTGCAAAATTATATTCTAGGTGGTACTATGTGCTATTGCATCACAGGAGAAAGTACATAACGTTCCACACTTCATGATGTTGATTTTATTGGTGACTTCAGATGTGGTCAACCGAATCCATCCATTATTAAATTCCGCGTCAGCCTCTAACCTAATGGTTTCAGCAGCCGTGGATGCTCTTTGTCTATATTTATTATTTTATTAAGGATTGCACAATAGTGATTTTCTAATTCTATTATTCGTTCTGCATTTATGACTGTGATTCTAAGAAAAAAAAAAAAAAACGAACCCTTTTTTTTCCTGTTGACTGTTTGGTTTTCCTCAAGCACAATCCACTTTAGAAAAGCCTGGATAATATTGTTTGATTCTTTTCCTTTTTCTTCTGATCTTTAAGAATGATGAGTTGATACCCTCACAATTCCCAAAGGTGACCAAATTAGTTTTTTGTTGTTTATTTGTTTGTTTGTTTTCAAAGATTTTATTTCTTTATTTGACAGAGAGAGACAGCCAGCGAGAGAGGGAACACAAGCAGGGGGAGTGGGAGAGGAAGAAGCAGGCTCATAGCAGAGGAGCCTGACGTGGGGCTCGATCCAGTAACGCCGGGATCACGCCCTGAACCGAAGGCTCAGGCTTAAAGACTTAACGCTTAACGACTGCGCCACCCAGGCGCCCCTACAGGGTTTTTTTTTGTTTTTTTTTTTTTTGAGCAATAGTTTATATACAATGAACTACATAATGCTGTTCAGTAGCCTTTTGAGTGCTCATTAGACATTCATATATCTTCTCTGGTGAATTGTCCATTCAAATCTTTTGCCCTTTTTTTTGATGTGTGCGTGGGTTGTTTGTCTCTTCATTATTTTTGTTTATTTCTTTTTTTAGAGAGAGACAGAGTGTGCCCCTGTGCGTAAGAGCTGGGGTGGGGGAGGAGCAAAGGGAGAGGGAGAGAGAATCTCAGTGAGACTTCATGATGAGTAGAGCCGGACACAGGGCTCGATCTCACAACCCTGAGATCATGACCTGAGTCGAAATCAAGAGTTGGATGCTTAACCAACTAAGCCACCGGGCACCCCTGTCTTCTCATTTTTGAGTTGCAGATATAATTCCTTTATTGGATATATGCTTTGTAAATAGTTTCTCCTAGTTTGTGGCTCGGTTTTTTTCTAATTTTGTAAAAAAATTGGCTCCTTGCCCAAGACGGGGCTTGAACTCTACACCCTGAGGTCAAGAGTCACATGCTCTCCTGACTGAGCCAGCCACCTGCCTGGATTTTCATTTTCTTAACAGAGTCTCTTCAAGAGCAAACTTTTAAAATTTCGATGAAATTCAATCTCTCAGTTTTTTTCTATTATGGATGGCAATTTTGGTATCATATCTAAGAAATCTTTGCCTAACCTGAGGTCACCAAGATTTTATTCTATGTTTTAGCTCTTACATTTAGGAGTTAATTGATATAAGTAGAGGGCTAATTTGTGTGTGTATGTGTGGGTGTATGGATATTCAATTCTGGCACCATTTATTGATATATTTATAAAATATATATAATATATGTATATAACATTATATTATAGCATAATGTATTATAATATATAATATATTATCCTTTCCTGATTCAATTGCTTTGACACCTTGTCAAAAATGAATTGACCATAAAAACGTGTTGGTCTTTTGGGGGACTATCATTCTATTCTATTGACCTGCATGTCAGTGTGATGTTATGCCGATGCTATGGGTTACTATAAGTTTGGAAACCAGATAGCGTAAGTCCTCCAATTTTGTTCTTTTTTAAAACTGTTTAGACCATTCTAGGTCCTTTACCTTTCCATATAAACTTTAGGATCAGCTTGCAATTTTCTATGAAAACGTCCTAGGATTTCTACAAGAATTCCATTGACTTTGTTCATCAGCTTGAGAATTGTCCACTTAACAATATTGAGTCTTTGGATTCCATAAATAAGGTACATCTCTCCACTTATTTAGGCTTTTAACTTCTTTCTTCCTTCCTTCCTTTCTTTCAGATTTATTTGTTTATTTGAGAGAGATTGAGAGAGTTGGGGAAGGTGCAGAGGGAGGGGGAGAGAGAAACTCAAGCAAACTCCACGCTGAGTGTGGAGCCCCACACAGGGTTCTATCTCATGACCCTGAGATCATGATCTGAGCTGAAACCAAGAGCTGGATGCTTAACCAACTGTGCCACCCAGGCGCCCCTAGGCCTTGAATTTCTCTCAACAATGTCTTGTAGTTTCCAGGGTGTAAGTCCTGTATTATTTCTGTGTTAACTATTTGGCAGAAGTCACTGGTGAAGCCTGTGGATCTGCCGTTTTCTTTGTGGGAAGGTTTTTTTCCTTTTAACCCTATAAATTCAATTTATTTAGTAGATATGAGGCTATTCAAGTGACCTATTCTTGAGTGAGCTTTGGTATTTTGTGTTTTTCAAGAAATTTGTCTTTTTCATTAAATTTGTTCCATTTATTGGCCTAACGTTATACATAATATTCCCTTCTTGTCTTTAGGATCCGTGGGGATGTCCTTGCAAATGTCTGATATTGGCAGTTTGTTTCTTTTTCTTTCTCTTGCTGATCAGTCTGATAAGAGATTTTTCACTTTCATTTGTCTTTTTCAAATATCCAGTTTTCAGTTTCATTTCATTTCAGTTTCATTTCCCTTTCTCTAATGCTTTCCTGCTTCTCGTTTAATTTAGCTGTATGTGACGAGAATGTGTATTGTGCTGTGTCGGGCAGAGTGCTCTGTCAGTGCCAATGATATCAAGTTGGTTTCTAGTGTTGCTCAAGGCTTGATAGCTTTGAGTTTTCTCTCTACTTGTTCTGCCATTGGGAGAAGAGTATGAAAATAACCAACTACACTCATAGATTTTCTATTTCTCCTTTTCGTTCTGCCTTTTCCTGCTTCATGTAGTTTGTAGCCCTGTTATTGGCTGCATCGGTGTTTAGGACTGTTATGTTCTCATGATTCAAGGCCCTGCTATCACTCTTGATGCTCAATCTGTCTCATGTTTGCCCAGAGAAAGTGCCATCAAGTTGGCTCCTGGGTCTTTTTGGCATAATCCTGGATCTTTGATAGTCTTCTTATTCCCGCATGACAAAGATATTCCAGAATGCAGTTTGTAGTTTTCTTTCTTCAGTCCTGGAATCGGCCATTTCTCCTAGGAGTCTGGTTCTTTTTGCTGGGAAATGTTGTTATTTAGGAGACCACAATCTGTGTGTTAGAATCGATTGTTGCTACTCTATGGTTACCATATTTCAAAGCCTTTTCAGAGGACAAAACTAGGAATTGCATACTTTTTAAAAAGGGAAAAAATAAAGTTGAGTTTAGAGTGATAGTTCCATTTCAAATTTAAAATTACAATATTTATGCCATTAGATTTTCTATTTGGATGTCTTTTTTCTTGTTCTGAAAATATTAGTTCTTTAAACTCTTACGTAATTAATTTACTTATTTGTTTCATCCTACTATACACAGACACACAATAGTTTCAAAATAGTATTATCAGGGCGCATCGAAGGCTCGGTTGGTTAAATACCCAACTCCTGATTTCAGCTCAGGTCATGATCTCAGGGTTGTGAGATGGAGCCCCGCATCGGGCGCCACGCTGGGCATGGAGCCTGCTTAAGATTCCCTCTCTCCTTCACCCTCTGCCCCTCCCACCCCCCCTCATTGCACGCTCTCTCTCTCTCAAAAAAAAAAAAAATTATCAATATTATTTCTAACAATAAGATTATTGATTGAAGTTTAAGATTTCTTTGTGATTCCTTTTGTCCTTAATTTATATTCCAAATGCAGTATTCAAAGCACTGGATTTTAAAGTCAGCGTAGTTTTTCTGTTATGGCCATGTTACCAACTTGAGAAACAGGGAGGGCCATTTGATTCAGTTTGTTTTACATTTTTAGGGATTCTTTTCTTTTTCTTTTTCATTTCTTTATCTAAAAAAATTTACGTGCTTCCAAAGCCAAAACTATAAAACAAGGTTTATTTGGAGAAGTCCAGTTTATATCCTTGTCCCTGAATCCTATTTCCTCCTTCTCTCTATAGGAAGTAGTTTAAAAATTACTTTTTTGGTTATCCTTTAATGGTTTCTCTTAAAAAATATAGGCAAATATGCACTTATGTTTGTGTTCCACTTTCTTTCCTTCTTGTTCAAAAGCTGTCCTATTCCTCACTGATTTCACTAACAGTATATTCTTTTTTTTTGAATTTTTTTATTTTAAGTAGGCTCCATACCCAACGTGGGGCTTGAACTCAAGACCTTGCGACTGAGAGTCCCATGCTCCACCGACTGAGCCAGCCAGGCACCCCTCTAACAGTATACCCTGAAGATCATTTCAATGTTGCAGATCGAAGTCTCCCTCCTTCCTCAGTACGGCAGTGCGGTGCTCTGCTCATGGGGGCGAACCGCTCCTCCACTGATGAACGCTTGGATGGTTTTCAGTCTTCTGGTGGCAGAGCTAGCGCTGCAATGAAGACCTTGTTCACATTGCTTTGAATTTTTGGCCAGTGTATCTTCGACGTAGATTCTAGATGTGGGACTGCTGGCCCACGGGGTAGATACCTATCTAGAAAATATATACAATCATGTATATAATGATTTATATTATATATAAGATATAATGTGATATATCATTTATGATGTTATTTAATATAATGCTATATAGAACATAGAAGATCTGTATTCTCTATTTTATATACGTGTGAAGTTTTGCAGCCGAGTGGAATCACCTTTAAAGAGGGCGTCTGAGGTGGCAGTCCATGGGCACGAGGGCTCTAGAATCCACCTCCCGCGGGCAGTGGCCGAGGGGCCGGGTTGACTGGGGCTGGGGGGGCAGGTGCTTCTTCTCCAGTTCCAGGGGAGCCCCCACTGAATGCCTTTCCCCGGCAGCGATTTGAGGACGGGCATTTCCTGGAGGCTCTGACATAAGGCATGGGGGGCTCGTCAGAGGCATCCCCGCTTGCAGGGGTGGCCTGCGGTGACCCCAGACTTCGCTGAAGCCCGGGAGACTCCCCACCCGGCCCTGCCTGGTGCTTCTGGCCCTTGACTGTCCTGTTGCCTCTAGCATCACCTTCTAGCCTTACAGTGTTTAAAGTCTCTTAAAAAGTCTTTTGATTTAACTGATTGTTATTTTATTACCTGAATATTCCCTAATTATTCTTATTTTTTAAAGATTTTGTTCTGTCATAACCATTTCGTTCCTTTACACACCCTTTTGTTAACGAGGATGTGCTTTCCCTTTAAAACCGTGATGCCACCTTTCCTTCCATACTTCTTTTCTTTTCCTCTGAGCCTTCTTTTAAAACTTCTTCTGAATTTATTTTTATCTCATCTATGTTCTTGTCCTTTTTTTTTTTTTTTAAGATTTTATTTATTTATTTGAGAGAGAGAGACAGTCAACGAGAGAGGGAACACACGCAGGGGGAGTGGGAGAGGAAGAAGCAGGCTCCCAGCGGAGGAGCCTGATGTGGGGCTCGATCCCAGGTCATGCCCTGATCCGAAGGCAGATGCTTAACGACTTAACGACTGAGCCACCCAGGCGCCCCTATGTTCTTGTCCTTCTTAATGTTAAGTGGTAAAACTGCATTCTCTTGAAGTATTTTTATGCTCCCTGCTGGCTGGCTGGTCCCTTCCCTCCCTCCGTTGGTCCCCTGCCTTTCCACATCAAATCCTTGATTTAACAACCCCGGGCCTCAAGGTTCCGGGGGGCTAGATGCCCCTCCAACTCCCATCACAAGGAGCCATCCATGAAGACTACAGGTGAAACTGCAGAGTCCGGATCCTGGAGAAGAGCGGGCTGGAGAGGGATGTATGTGCTGCTTTCAAATAACTGTGAAAGGAGTAGACGTACTCACTCTTGACCTAGAGGAAAGAACATGAACTTAGAACTACTGCCCAAGGGTGATGACGACAAGGAAGCACACACTGATTTTTCAAAGGATCAGCGCCATTGGGGGGTGGGTTGGCTGGTGAAGGAGTGACTGTCCCAGCCGCACACGTGATGTAGCCGGACCTTGAATCTTGCGTTGGTTGGGAGGGGGCTGAGGCTTCCAAGAAGGCTCTTTTGGCTGTACTTTTGAGTTCTGTTTTCAGAAAGGTGACATTGTGCAGTAGATCCTTTTACCCTTTCTTCTAACATACTGTGCCCCCCGACATAGGCCGAGCACAGGACCTGTCAAACTAAATCAGCCCAACTGCACACTGGTTGGTTTGGAGATAGGCACGTGACTCCGAGTGACCCAATCAGAGTGTCTATCTCTAGGTGGGTTTTTGTTGCTGTTGTTGCTGTTGTTTTTGGGAGAAAGAGAGCGAGAGAGCGTGCACACAAGCAGTGGGGAGGGGCAGAGGGAGAAGCGGACTCCCAACTGAGCAGGGAGCCCATGGGACTCAATCCCAGGACCTTGGGATCATGACCCAGGCGAAGGCAGATGCTTAACCGACTGAGCCACCCAGGCGCCCTTCTATCTTGAGTTATCTGGGAAGAGTCCTTTTCTCTTTCTGTTTAGAAACATTATATATATATATATGTAATTTTTTTAAAGTTTTATTTATTTATTTGAGAGAGAGCGAGAGAGAGCAGGAGTGAGTGGGGGAGGGGCAGAGGAAGAAGGAGAGAGAGAATCCCAAGCAGACTTCACGCTGAGGGGGAGCCAGATATGGGTTCCATCCCATGACCCTGTGATCATAACCAGAGCGGAAACCAAGAGTCCCGTGCTTAACCACCTGAGTCACACAGGTGCCCCCAAAAGTGCCCTGTTGCATTAGCCAGTCAGACTTGGGTTTCTGTCACTTTTAACCAAAAGGGGTTTTGACTGATGCAATTGTTACTGTACAAAATATTTTACATCGCTGGCCAATTTTTCAAAATTCTTATTCCTTTCAGAAAGAAAAGGCAGCACCCATTTCTAGCTGAACTAAAAATCACTGTAGTCTCCCACACTATTAAGCTGGCCTGAGGATAGTTCGTAGATGTTTCCCTGTGCCTTTGTACAAAGCCCAGCGCTATCAGCACACTCGTCTTCTCCGCTAGGATGACTCATTCAAAACACATCACGGGAGATTTCCCCTCCCAAACCTGCTCCTCCCCTAGTCTTTCCCATCCCACAAAATGCCTCCTTCATCCATTCACCTGGGTTCTAAGTGAAACGCTTAGGAGGCAGACTTCCTTGTACCCCTTTGCTCCCCCGTATCTAATCCACCAGCAAGTCCTGTATCTCCCTCCAGCACTTCTGTCCATCTGTACTTCCTGTCATCTCCTGCTTGGACTCTTGCAGTAGTCTCCTAACTGACTCCCTACTTCCACTTTTTTTTTTTTTTAGATTTTATTTATTTATTTGAAAGAGAGAGAGAGGAGAGGTGAAGGACAGAGGGAGAAGCAGACTCCCCGCTGAGCCGAGACTCTAGGATCATGATCTGAGCCAAAGGCAGACACTTAACTGACTGAGCCACCCAGGCGCCCTCCCTACTTCCACTTCTTGTCCCTCTCCGGTCCCTTCTTTACACAGAAGTCCAAATGAGCTTTTCTTTTATTTTTAAAATATTTTTATTTTTTAAGTAATCTCTACATCCAACATGGGGCTTGAACTCACAACTGAGATCAAGAGTCGCACACTCCACCGACTGAGCCAGCCAGGTGCCCCCCACCCCACAAGTGAGCTTTTCATAACATGAATCAAATCCTGTCATTTCCTTGCTTGAAATCATTGATGGCTTTCCACTGCATGCAGAATAAAATACAGAGGACTGCCGTGGGCCAGAAGGTCCCACATGCCTGAACTGGCCCCTGCACCCCTCTCCTGCTCCCCCATCCTCAGCTCTTGTCACTCTGACCCTGCTTGCTATGCTCCAGTCACTCTAGTCTTTCTATTCCTTGTTTCTGCCTCGGGGCTCTTCGTCCTCCTGGAATACCTTCGTCCAAATCTTTGGGTGGCAAGCTCCTTAACCTTCAGGGCTCAAATATCACCTCAGAGGTGCCGTTGAACGTGATATCGTAGTATTTGCTACTACCTATAGTATTTACTACGATTTACTATCTAAAATTATCGTGCTTATGCAAGTGGCATTTGTTTCTTTCCCATCATTAGTATGTACATTCAGGGGCCAGGCCAACAGGCGCTCAACAAACCCTTAGTGAATGAACGGAAGGATCACAGAGGAGCAACCCCCCGGTGTGGCCCGTGCAGCCGAGTAGGAATAGGTACCCCTGCTGCTGGTCTGATTTGCAGATCCAGGTCCAGAGCCTTTTAGAAAGTTCTTTGGAGGGGCGCCTGGGTGGCACAGCGGTTAAGCATCTGCCTTCGGCTCAGGGTGTGATCCCGGCTTTATGGGATCGAGCCCCACATCAGGCTCCTCCGCTGTGAGCCTGCTTCTTCCTCTCCCACTCCCCCTGCTTGTGTTCCCTCTCTCGCTGGCTGTCTCTATCTCTGTCAAATAAATAAATAAAATCTTAAAAAAAAAAAAAAGTTCTTTGGAGTCTTTCCAAGGTCTTGTCACTCAGTGTGTGTCATGCCTCAGGTGGCTTCCTGTCTAGTTGGTGAGTAGTGTTCCTGCCAAAAGCCGATGAGAAAACATGGAGAGTGCGGGGTGGCCACTGGTTTTACAAGCATCACCGTGGGGAGTGTTACAATGCGGATTCCTGGGCCCAGCGAACTGGACTGTGAAGAAAGGTAAGGAAGGGGCAACTGACTCATCCAGGTTGGCCGGGGACATCCCCAGTTTTGGCGCTGAAGGTCCCTCACTCTGAAAACCCCTCAGCGCCTGGCAAACCAGGCGGCTTAGTCACCTTAAACGTGGCGTTCAGAGAGAGGCAAAGAGCATCGGAAGAAGTAGTTTGAAATGGTTTCTTGGAGTTGCTGAGGTAGAATCGTTTCCTATCCTAGGCTTTGGGTTTTGGCTGTCCCCTCAACCCGGCGTTTGAGTAAGTCCTGGTTCTCCAGGCACCAAGCCCGGACAGAAAGGAAAGGAAACCGTTGTCTCTTGAGCACCTGCAGAGAGCCGGCGGCAGCTCTAGGGCCTGTATTACCTAATGGATTCCTTGGCAGTGTTTTTACTGCTCCCATTCTAGAAGCAGGACACTGAGGCTCATGAGGTTATGTAATTGCCTGAGCTCAGACATCTGCCTAACAGAGGACACGGGAGTACCAGGTCTCACTGACACAGAAGCCCAGGCCCTTTCTAGGTGTTTTGGTTTGTGTATGGGGGCGTGTGTCTCAGAGATGTGGCTGGGACCTCGGTTTGGCAGTTGTCCCTCAATCCTCAGGGATGGGGCTCTCCTGGGATCTAGGGAAGACCTGAAGGACTGGACAGTGAAATAGTTGAGGAAGAGGCACCAACGTGGGGAGATTCTTTGGGATGGCTCTGGCCTGGCTGCGCATGTGGCTGTCTACCACGAGGTGGCGCTGTGGCCCTGCCTTAGAAGGCTCCCCGCAGCACCACTGCTGGTGCACAGCCAGCCTCAGGACCAGCCACTGAGCCTTATTTAATCTGCAGTCTGCAGGCAACCTGGGGCCTGTCCGTAGCTTTCCGCCTTGCCCGGACTCTGGCAGGCCAAGAAGAGAGGGGAGAGAAGGTCAGGAGGTTGGTCAGGAGAGGAGGGGGCTTGGGCCAAAGCAGTCTTGGCAGTGAGGGTGACCGATGAGCACAGCTGTCAGGAGGAGGGGTAGAGACTGCTGTTACTGGAACTAATGGGTTTATAACACCGGCCTGAATCATCTCCCAGTGTGCACAAAACACATCAGGACAAGTGGACTTGCTCCCCCACGGTGGGAGTGGGGGTGGCACTTGGGCAGAGAAGAGGCACATTTTCTGTCCTACAGATTATTTTGGCCAAGGAAAGTCCTCAGCTGGAAGGACTGGGAGATAGAGATGGCCTGGGTGCCCCCAAACTGGGAGCCTTCTCGACAAGTCATCTGCCTGTCTGCCCCCTGCTGACCACAGAACATCTTCAGTGGGGGCCATAGAGAAGGTCCCCATCTGTCCTCCAGGAGCCTTTGCCATTGGGGAAAATGGCTTCAGGGACGCTGGCCCTTTGAGGACCCTCATCACCTATTTTGTATGTAAGGACTCAGGCCTTCTAGATACTCATCAAAAATCATTACCACAACAAACTTTCACTTTTTTTCAAAGCCCACGCCAGCGCCAGGTGGTGACTTGCTGTCTTTCAACTGCCCAACAGCGGGCTTGGCCTGTATGTTGATGTCAGCATGTGACATGGTATCTGCACTGAGAGGCCACAAATGCGTCCTCGGTGCCTTGGCACGGGGGAGTTGAGCAAAGCTCACCCGAGGGCAAGAGCAGAGCCTCACTGTGGTGAATGGGG
Organism: Ursus arctos; assembly: GCF_023065955.2. NCBI lineage: Eukaryota > Metazoa > Chordata > Mammalia > Carnivora > Ursidae > Ursus > Ursus arctos. The sequence continues at coordinate 12,237,727 of NW_026623100.1, forward strand.
GGGCATCAGGAGGGCTTCAGGAAAGAGGAGTGCTTGGCGGTGAGACAGAAGCAGAGAGTGGGGGCTGCTGGATACAAATGTAATCAGTTTTACAATTTCGCCTTTCCCTGGTCTCTGGGCTGAGTGCTGTGACAGGAATTCCCCTTAGGAATTTTCTTTTATGTTAAATGTTCATTCACTAACGCTTCACATGGAATCAATTAAAATATTTTGTTTCATTTATATTTATAGTATCATTCCCCCCTCCCCTTTTTAATTTGGTGGGTAATATACTCACAAGTTCAAAATTCAGAAGGTCCAAAATAAGTAACCTTTTCCTGTTTAATATAGAAACAAATAGCCTGATGTTCCCAACAGAAAATCAGCAAGGACATTAAAAGACAATTCATGGAAAAAGTGTGTTAAGGTGTCAACCTTATCGTCACAAAAACTCTTCCCCCAGCTCTGCTTGCCTTTGATTTCGAGATCTTTCTGATCTACAGAAGTTTCAACTTTTTGTCAGGCCATGTCTTTCCCTGTCTGATCGATTCTGTGCATGGAAAGTCTGTGCCCATCCTGAGATGAGTTAGACAGTCTTTTTCTTGGCTCGTGGTTTGCTCTCTGACCCCCTCAGAGATGTTTCTTTTAGATTATGAGGCAGAGCCGAGGGCTGGCGTGGCTGCCTGAGGGTGGGGCCTTTTGAGGGCAATTGGCCTCAGACCCCAGCCCTGGATCTGAACCGACTGTCATCTCCCCATGAGGCGGTTTTCCATGGTGGGACAAGAAGGCTGCAAGGAACCAGCCTCTGGAAGTGGACCTTCCTGGTGGAGAAGGGGGCCTAGAGCTGACCTGCCATGGGGATTTGGGACAGGGCAGACTCTGGGCACTGTCTGAACGCCCTTGTCAGCTGGTCCTTGGGCACAGGGGAGCTGAATGTGGGCAGTTCTGAAGGATGGCCTATGACAAGGAGTCCTGCCCATCAGGCTGCAGGGCAGAGCTGGAATCCGGGCCCTGGAGACTCGGGAACCAGGGAGGCCATAGCCTGAGAACCCTGAACAGGGACCAAGGTGGGCCCTAGGCAGCACGGTGGGGTGGGCCGTCTGGGGGATGGAGGAGCCCAGTGAATCAGGACAGGCGTCGGTCAGGGTTGCCCTGGTAGCCTGCCTGCCCCTGTGGCATTTCAGAAAACGGAGCCAGAGCAGCTGAAATGATCCGTGTAGTAATGTGCGTGTGAATCCTTAGGAAACAGAAGCACTGTGGGCATATGTCAGGCCCTGAGCCAACTGCAGGGCTGCCATTGGCGCTTCCCAGCAGGAAGATGTACCTGCCCCCTCCCCCCCTCATACCCTCTCCCTGGATGTTGGAGAGGGCCTTCTCAACCGTGTTCATAAGGGGGCCCCTCTCATTTCCCGGGGCACCCTAGTCTGAGCACTGAGGAAGGGACACAGCTCTTGGCTGGGAGGCAGGAGACCAAATGTTACCTTCAAGCCATCCCCGGTCATGTGACTTCAGATGGCATTCGGCTCTTTCTTTGGGCATCAGTTTCCTCGTCTGTAAAATGGGATGGTGATCTTGCTCCAACCTGCAAACCAAATGGCCAAATGAGGGAATAGATGGGACACCATTCTGGAAAAAGGAAAGGGAATCATTTGAGTGCAAGATTCCCAAGTGGTTTCACCCAAGGCCCCCTGGAACACCGCTCCACAGCTGGGCTGTCTCTCCCCAGGACTCCAGCAGGTGGCAGCATCGCCCTCCCGAGTGCAAATCCCTTCTCTCCTCCCCCTTCGCCACCCTCTACACCCCTACCTCCCTGACACCATGTGTAGGACCTTGGACCTCACTCAATTCACACCCCATAGTTCCCCCCTCCTGGGGGGGGGGGGAGGAGGGATCTGAGCGGCCTCTGAGACAGCGGCCAGGGCTGGGAGCCCAAATGCCCTGGACGGGAAGGGCCTGGAAAGAGAATTAGGACCTTGTTCTTTCCCTCAAAAAAGCACAGGCAAGCCAGGAGGAGGGGAGTTGTTGTGCCTGAGCCCAAGAAGGCTGATGTGTGCACTTGGGTGGAAGGGCGACCTTGTCCTGCTCTGCCATGACCCCGTCCCACACTGCCTGGACGAGGCAACTTAGGGTCCAGAGGCCAGGACTTGTCCTCTGCCCGGGTCATTGTCTTTAGCTGGAAAGGCCAGCTGGCATTTCGGCGGGGGAAGAGGTGGGCGGGTCCTCTATTTTTGTGTGTGCAACAAGGTTGAAAATTTAACTCACACTTCAGTTCATCTGTGTAGAAAAGAAGTAATTTATTTATTCATCTCTAATGAATCTGGCCTTTCTCCCAACTCCTACCTGATGATTAGTGAGAAAACCAACGAAATAGTCAACTTGATTTTAACCAGGGCCTGATGGGTTAGCTTGTCCTGTTCAGTGATGGTTTGTTTCCCTTGGATGAAGGGCTCAGTTCTCAGACCACCCTCCCTAGCTTCTCCCACTAAGATGGTGTCAAGGCGTATGGACACACAAGGCCAGCTTATGTGACGCTGGGTGGCAGCGAGGAGTTACCTGTGGTGTGACAACCTCTGGGTTCCCAGCAAGGTCTCTTGTCCCCGGCCAACCAAGCCAGTTTCATGTAACTCCTGCTCTGGTCCCTCTTCGTCTGCCCAGGGCCCCAGCATGTCCCCGGCTGGCCAGCCTGTTGCACCTGGTTCATCACTGCCTCCTGGAGGCCTCCCAACGGTCCAGGAGCGCCACCTCTCCTCCTGTGGTGTCTCCTCGTTGTGCCGCTGGGGTCCTGGCTGGCCTGCTGGCTCACAGCTTGGCCTCCAGGCCTGTGGCAACTGAAGTTAGCCTGGGAACCCAACCAATGAGGCTCCTTTCTCTGCTTTCCCCCAGGAGCCCTGGTGTCAGAGGCAGAGGCCGGGCAGGTTCAGAGCAGCCTGGATGCTGTTCCCCCCAGAGTTCCAAAGGGAGACTAGGACAGGGGACCTCCCCGGGGTTCCTTCTCCGGAGCAGAGCCAGATGGGACTGCTTAGTTTTCTTCCCAGCCCCTTCCTGCTGTCCCCAGGGCAGGACGGAGAGGACCAAAGCCCTTTCTGCTCTGGCCTGGGCAGCTGTTACGTAAGACACCATGGTCACACCCAAGAAGAGAGATGAAGGAAGGCATCCAGAAACTACGCTCTTCAAAGAATAGCCTGGTTCTGAAGACTTTTGACCTAACATAATCTTATTTTGCATGTCAGATGCCAAACATTACAGCATTTTTCTTCTTTTCTGTCCATTCTGTCTACAACAAACCTTCATCCTTGTCTCTCTTCAGGCAGAGATGGTTGCCTCAGGCCAAGGAAGAGGAAGGTCACGAACTCCTGAGGGCAAGAAAGAAAAGCACATTCATCCATTTTCAAATATCCTTTTATGCTTGAAAATTTACTCACCCTGGACGATGGAAGCAAAGGAAACGTGACAGGTAAAATGTAAAGGCTTTCTCCACAGGCAGAATCTACTATCTTGCCCCTGTTAGATGCTGTCCTTCCTGAGACGATACATAGGGAGTCAGAAGTAGATGCCACTCAGCGAAAAGTGGCTGGCACCGTGGAAAGATGGCCCAGCCCCACGGGAATCCTTCCTGAGCTCCCAGCCCAGCCAAGACCACGGCCGGCGTAGGATGAGAAGAAGGCTCTGATTGGGGGGCTTCTCTCCAGGCTCCTCATATGCCCTCTCCTATTGGAGGATAGAAGATGCAGGCAATTCAAGCTAACTGGGAGCTGGGGAAAAGGGGGTGGGTGGTGGGGATAAGTCACCGTTCCCCTTCAGTGCTTGGGCAGGCGGACCGTGGTGCCAGCCTTCATCTCTCACACAGCTTACTCAGGAAGGCGGGGCGGGGGGGGGGTCTAACTGGGCGGGGCTAAGAGGCCACACCCACAGGTACTCGCTGGCACCTGTGGCTGGACACGTGCTCAGCTGCTCACAGTCGCACGTGTTTCCACGTGAATACCCGTAGAACTCTTAGAGTAGTGCCTGACGCAGTAAGCACGCAGTAAATGCCAGTTGTCATCATCACTGGGTGCACCAAAAGTTGTCTTAAACACACACACAGAGACACAGGCACGCAAATGTGTACCTTCTCATACTCAAAGACGTCTAGATGCCCATAAACCCTTACATGAGAGCACTTGAATCTACTCTTGCACACGTGGTACGGTCATACATGGTAATGCTGACGAACACCTGTTGGAAGTTTACACCTATTGGAAATTCACTACCTATCGGAAATTTCCTACCTGTTGGAAATTTGGTAGGCATTGTTCTAGCACTATACAAGAGGGTTCAAGCAATGGAATCCCTACAACAACTTCGTGAATTAGTATTGTTATTTATCCCAATGAACAGATGGGTGATTTGGGTCACATAGAGGTGACAGCTCAAGGTCATACGGCTAGTAATTGGCTAACTTGGGATTCAAGCCTAGGCAGTCTGGCCTCAGAGCCTGCACACATAGCCGCCTGCTATTCTGCCATCTTTCACGCAGATGCCCCAGGCTCAATCACAGACCTTCCCACAGATGTGAAGAAACCTCCACATATAGGTAGATGCACTTCCATAGTCATAAGACACATCACAAGGCATGGGATCCCTGCAACATGCATGCTGAACCATGGCTCTGCACCTTGCAGGACCTTCTAGCCTTCTGAATCAGTGGCCTAATATGATTGTTCTCAGGGAGTGAGCTTTCAAATGGCTCCAATAGTGAACCTGCTCTAGTGGATGTTGGGTTCACAGACCCCACATTCGGGGGGCTCAGCATGGTTTGGGGGAGGAGGCCAGACTTGCCTTCACCTCCAAGGGCTAAATCACATTTTGGCCTTCCCTGAGATCTCAGAACCCCTGGCCTCCTTCCACCCCCTTGTCCTTTGCAAGTGTGGGATACTTCCCTGGACCATGGTCTTAATTCCTCTGTGCTTGCCCAAGCCTGGCTCTTGTTCTTCACCTCCATCCCAGAGGCAGGTGTCCCTCTACTGGAGGCTTTGAGGTGGACCCAACTGGGAAGTCCCCTGGGCTTCCTGGGCCTGGGGGAGAGCTCTCTGCAAAGGGGAGGGCAAGGAGGCTCCACCAAGCCCCAGGGGCTGCCTTGATGGCTTTCCTTGGCCCCTTGCTGATGTGGACACTGTGCTGGATGTGGGGTTTGGTCCAGGACCAGGCTTGGGCAGGGGGTGAGCAATCATTGTCCCAGAATGTAAGAGTAACCTGGGGGCTTTGAGTATCTAGTCCAGCCCCCTCATTTTATAGACCAGGAACAGTCTCTGAGGTGGGAAGGGATGTGCCTGAGGTCACCCTACAAATCATCAACCTCAAGTCTTAACTTCAAGTCCAATGTTCAACGTGTCATAGAATGAGGCTCCATAGGGAGGAAGATAAGGTTTCCTAAGCATACAAGAAATCCAGGACAAACCAGAGTCACTGGCATCTAAAGTCACAATTCCTTGTTTTGGGTGGCTAATTACAGTTTTAACCCAAGAAGACCTTTAAAAAATATTTTGGCTGTTGCATGGGAGACACCTCTGTTCCTGGCCAGGGCCCCGGCTCTGAGCCCCATGAAGATTTCTGGCCCGAAGAGATCTGAATACTTCTTAATGCAGCTGCATTTAACGGAGAAACAACCCGCACGGAAGTCTGCATTTCCCCCATCTTTCTCCTGGACTGTTTCTCTGTTGGTAGCCGTTAACCTTAGCACTTTCTGTGTGTCAGGCTCTGTTCGTAGCACTTTCCCTGTGTTACTCATTAAATCCTCCCAACAGCCCAGGGGGGCAGGCACTATCACCATCACCATCATCACCACCACCACCATCATCACCATCACCACCATCATCATCATCATCCCCATATTACTGATTAGGAGACAGAGGTCAAAGGGATTATGTGATTTGCCTGACGCCTCCAGGTTAGAAAGGGATAGAGTGAGGACTCAAAACCAGGCAATGCCCCCTCCACACCGGAGCTGTGAGCCTGGTCCTCCAGCATAATGGTCAGCCATCCTCCCCAACTGCACCCTTAGAAAGTTCTGAGGGAGTCTCACGCCCAGGGATCCCCTACACCAATAAGGAGAGCCTAGGCAGGTAGAGAGCTGAACCCAGACCTCAGACATGTATAGTCTTGGGACCAGGTCATCTACTGCACAGCCCTGCAGAATCGAGACACAGGTGTGATCCTGGCGCCGCACACAGCCGGCTCTCCTGGCCTTCAAGAAGATCCTCTTCAACTCAACCTCTTTGTCCCCTCATCTCTTCTCCCCACTTGGCACTTTTAACGAAAACGTGGACAGATCTTTTCCTCCTTAATTTTGCAAAGAAAAGATGAGGGTTTTTCAGATATAATTCTTGGAAAGAAACTATGGGGGAAAGGAAGCACATTCACAACTCTAAAAATGATTGGATGTAGAAAGCATGAGTCTCAGGTGCTCATTAGTAGCAAACTCTGACTCAGTTTGACTCTAGATCCCTCCTGGCCTAGCACTGGGCCCTGGGCCTGGACCTGGGGGCCTGGGAAGGCGGGGATGCTCTCCAGAACAAGTCAGGTTTCAGGATGACTCCGGGGATGGGTTTAGCTCTCTGGTGTTCCCGCACCTGGTCCCAGGCCAGGCCAGGCCATTTAAGTTTGGCCAGTGGAGCAGTGATTGGCTCTGCAGATGGGGCAGGTGGGCTTCTCAGCAGCCCTCCCCAGCCCACCTCAACCCCCATGCTCCTCTCTGGTCTTTTCTGGGGTGCTTGCTCAGGTGTTCCTTCCGGCCCAGTTAAGTGTCCAAGTTCCCTTGCGGCTATTGAAGTACCTCTAGCCACCCCCCTTGGTCAGGCACCTGTTATATTGGTTCTAGTGATATCCACTCCTGGGGGAAGGGTATAAGGGAGGCCCACAAACCATATGTCTAAATACTTAAAAGTTATAAGTCAAGCTAACAAACTATTCATTAAAGTATGTTCTCTTCAACCTTGATGAGTTTACCTTCAAAGTGATAAAATTGAGACTACATATATAGTTATGATTTTTATATGACCGGAAGTTTGCAAAATATTGAAGACAACTGAATTGAATTATTATTGAGTACATCAGGGGTTCTGTGGATGGGCCAGTGATTTTTGGTTGAGTAATACAATAAAGACATTTATAATTCATAAATTAGCATGTATTTATTCTTTGAAATTTATTTTCTTCCTTAATTTCAGCAAAATCAGTCATCATGCAGGACCCCGGGATCACTACCTGAGCCAAAGGCAGACGCTTAACTGACGGAGCCACCTAGGTATCCCTGATGAATCCTCTTTTATGGGCAAGAAACAGGTTGAGAAGTCAATTTGGCTACAAACACTGACCATTTCTTCTAGAAAATGAAGGATAACTCAGAGTATGGCCAAGAGCCACAGACACCCACTCCCAGAGAATCGGACCAGCCCCTGATAAAGGAATTGGCTTGATTTCAGAATTGCTCTCTGCACAAGTTTCTTCCCCTTTTTAATGAGAGTGTCTAGTACATTTATCCTGTGCCTACCCCCTTACTGTTTGTGGGGTTTGGAGGGGGAAGACAACTCGTCTCTTTTTCTCACAGACCTTCCAGTCAAGAGGAGCCACCTCCAAGCACCCACCCCTGAGGGGCCCCTCTGCTCCAGACCTGAGGTAGATGTTGAAGTCCCGGATGAGACTTCATGGGGCCTCGGAAGGTGCGTGTACAGTCATTCGCTTGTGTGAGAGACGTGATTCATGGGGGAGGGGCAGAGGGCAACCTGAGGCTGCTTGTCTTCAACGCTAGCCCCCAGGGAACTACCTCTCCTGGTATTCCTGACCTCGTGCAGGCCTCTCTCTGGAATCTGGGTCCTCCCTGACTCACTTTGGCCAATGGAAAGCAGTGACCGTGATGCTCTATGATTTCTGAGGATGGAGCTTCGGGAGCCTTTTGGCTGCCACCTGGGTCTCTTAACGCTAGCTCTGGAACAAGCCAGCCATCGTGTAAGAAATCGGATTCCTCTGAGACTGAGATGCTGTGGAGAGGCCGACTAGCCATGTGGAAAAGTCACAGGAGAAAGCAATAGGGTCCGCCAGTCTCTGCTGGCTCCAGCCATCCCTGCTGAGGCCCCGATGAGAGTCAGGATGCCGCCATCTTGGCTGTACAGCCCCCTGAACCTGCATTTGACTCTCGAACTTGCCACCGTTTGACTGCAATCACGTGAGACCCCGGCCACTGCCCCTGGCCACCAAGTGACCCCCGAGCCAGTCAATCCACAGAACTGTAAGAGATACAAATAATTGCTTTTCAGCAACTAAACTTTGGGCTTTGTTATATGGCAATAGGTAACTGAAACAGTGAAAAAATGATGGGTGTTTTAATTTAAAAAATGCAAATTAAATTGTAAAAGATCAAAACATTTTCATATGCGTTTTTAACAAGTTATTTTTCTTTAAAATATTCAAAATTATCTATTAAAATTAAAAGGCAAATATAACCAATAGTATAACTTACGCACTTTATCTAATACAAACATCTCAATTAAATATTTAAATAAGGCTGAATTTTTAATTTGTCTTGCAAACTTATTACATCTTCATAAAAATTTTTATAAAAATAAGATCCTATGGTTGTTCCGTGTCTATCTAGTTGCCAGTGTAAAGAATCAGTCTCACGCTTTGAGCATGTTATATCTTGACCTGCGTATGTGCATATGTGGGGGAATTATGAATTATTTATACTGGCAAGTGTTCTGTGGCTGCCACGTACAATTGTAGCATTGCTAATTTGTGAGTACGTCTGGAACCACAAAGAGAAGCAAGAAAATGCATGTTTGCCGCCCCTGAGACGTGCTACCTCCGTCGCCGTCTTGCTATGTGAGAGGAAGGATTTGATCATTTCATGTGCCTTCCCTCTAAGGGCTTCCACCATTCAAGCCTCCAGAGCAGCAGGGCCATGTCTGTGTCAGCAGCAGCACGACCCACACGTTTTTATAGCATTTGAACACAGTCTCCTCTTGATTGAAGGACACCATGCGAATGTCGGGGAGAAGCATTTCCCTGGGGCCTGGATGGTGTTACCCACGAGCACGGACGTTTAGGGTTAGAGATCATGCTGTGCTCGTGCTGAGTGCCCTCTCCGCAGGGACGGAGCTGTCGTGTGTTCTTTAACTGTTCGTGTGTGCGCGTGTGCACGTGTGTGCATTCATGCGTGTGTATGTATGCGTGTGCATGTGTGTACATTCATGCGTGCGTGCGTGTGTGAAATGTGGGTCCTCTGAAGAGTGGGGCTCAGAACAGAGGTGGGTCGTGTCCACCTTTAAGGGTGCCACTGTTTCCGGCCATCCTGTGCGGGTCCGGCCGACGCCTCTTGTGCCTCTCTCCTGAAAGCCCATGGAACTCTGACCCTTGGGTGCCTCGTTCTTACTCTGATTTAGTCCTTCGGTTTGAAACAGTCCTTAGGCGTCATTAGCCTGGTGTACCCGTTGAGACGTTATCAGCTGCAGGTCACCGAAGACCAATCCAAAGAGGCTTCCACAGAAAGGGAACGTGGTGGCTCGCGCAACGAAGCCCAAGGGCACAGAGAGAGGGCTCAAACTTTGTTTTTAGGGGCGGGGGTTGGGGAGCCCTGTGATGGACAGAGAGCCCACTAGGACATCTAGTGTTAGGAGGGTGGGGGAAGCGTGTGCGGTGCCCCCAAGGACAGGAGGTCCCAGGATGCACCATACCTTCCACACCTGGTTATAACCTTTGGGGAAATTCAGTTCTCGGTCTATTGTGCTGGGCACCTGGGCTTGATTTCTCAAGCAGCCCAGGTGGTAGGCACTGTTTTCCTGACGCTGGCTGCTGCTGGAAGCAGATTCTTCACCCACTCCTGTTTCAAAGCTTTCCATCCCTCGCCAGCCGGGGGTGTGACAGTCCCCAGCAGGGCAGACGTGACTGGGCCCAGTGAGGGCAGAGGCCTTCCGGGAGCAGATCACCTTTTCCTCACGTCTGCTTGAACACTCAGGGCTCCCCTGCAAGGACAGCCCCCCCCCCCGAATTGTACCCTGGCAGTTGTGCACAGTAGAAATGTCTGCACACTAAACATCAAAGACACCATTGCTGCCAGGCAATGGGGGGGCGTTCCTCTCCCCCAGAGTTCTACTGACAGGCTCTCCATGGCTGGAGACCCGATGGACGGGCTCTCATAACATTTCACTTCACATAGCCGTTCCTCCAAATGGAATCCCCCAGAAGCCTGGTGAGTAGGACAGATCACGCTTCCCAAGGCCCCACAGGGGCCCTCCCCCTGGATTCACTTTCCACTCACCCTCCCAGCTGAAGGTCGCTGCTGCGCCCCCTCCCCAGTGTTTTCTGACACACACTCTCACAGCTTCTTGGAGAGCAAAGAAAGGAGGGGCTGGGTAGTGGCTTCGAGGCCATTCACTCAACGCCGTAAGGTGCGCTGCCTGCTAGCAGTGCGTCTGTGGGTGTGTGGGGGCCATGCCGGGGGGCCAAGCCCTGCTGACCCCCTGCTCTGGTCTGGTCCTCTTCCGTCTTCTCTGCCTCCCTCTCCTTCTCTCCTTTCTCCTTCTTCGATCTCCCCACAGCCCTCTGCCCTTCTCTTCCCGTGCATGCTCTTTCTCTCCCCAACGTAAATGAGGTTGATCGAAGAAACCTTAGTACACCCAGACTACGAACATCGTAAGCCAGATGATGTTTCCAAGAATGTTCGTTGGTGAGGGGGGCACCTGAGTGGCTCAGTCCGTTAAGCGTCCGACTCCTGGTTTCGGCTCAGGTCATGATGTCGGGGTCTTGAGATCCAGACCCGTGTTGGGCTCCGCACTGGGCGTGGAGTCTGTTTCTCTCCCTCTGCCCTCCCCCCTTCATGCAGGTGCACGCACGTACTTTCTCTCTCAAATAAATAAATAAATAAGTCTTTTAAGAAAAATGTTCTTTGGTGAGACTACCTCAAGGGCATTACAGGCAGTCTGAGCTCAGTTTTCTGACCTCCCCCACGAAAAATGGTGCAAATCATATAACACAGAGCCATACGCATAACATCATAGTGTCCACTTCCTTTCAGCTCCGTCCTTTGGGGTGTAGACCCTTTCCCTGGGTCAAGGACCTTTGAAGACCCACGGCTGGCAGGTCCTGCCAGAGCCAAGAATGCATTTCAAAGGCCGGCCCATCTCTCCTCCCCCTTGCCTCACTATGGTGTTTGTTACTTCCTCCCTTTGGGAGTATCCAGAGGCCCTGGCCTAGGGGAGGGATGAAGGCAGAATTGTTGGATCAAAGTCCAAACACATAATGAAAGCATCTCCCTGCCCCACCTAAGGACGTGATAATGCGCGTTTACTCACACACAAACACAGAGCGGGCTGGCCTACCATAGACCTTCTCTTATTACAAAGCCACAATCTTTTCCATCTGTGTTTGACCTGCAGCCTATGAAATAATGTCTATAAAAATAAGATTGGAAGCGAAAATATCGAATGCAATAAATTATGGCTACATTGTGTTCCCTCTTGAGGGATGTCCTGGCCAAGGAGCCTTCGATATTTCTATCTAGGGCTGTGCTTTGTATTTTCTCATAAAGCATTCCATTTGTTGATGGGAAGAAAGAGCCTGGACTGCTGAGCTCGATTCAATAGAGCGATGGTGCTTGGCCATCTGTACCTGCCTGGAATCTTAATTTCTCTTCCAAAGCAACAGCAGTTCTGCTCTGGGCTTCAGAATGAAAGCCAAAAGGGAGGCTGTCCAGGGGCAGATTTGTTGGCTGCTTTCCGTCACTACCACCCTCTCCCTGCTCACAGCCCCACCACCATACCCTCACCACCATCAGGACCACAAATCCAGACGCCATGCCCACCTTCCTTCCCGGATTCAACACACCTACCATGTCCCAGGCATCGGTGAGTGTCTGGGGGGTGGGGAACCTGAAGGATTAATATGACACAGATCTGAGGGTTGAACATCTCTAGGGGGATGGGCCAGATAGACCAATAACTTAGAAGAAGAAGGAAAGTCAGCAGCAAGGAACTGAAAAAATTCTCCCAGAGGTCATAGGAGGGAGACGTGAAGAGGTGTTTGAGTTGAGTCTGGAAAGGTGGTGGGTCGGAGCCGGACTTGCAGGACTGGAAGGAAAGGCCTTCTGGGAAGAGGGATTGAAGTAAAAGAAAGCATAAAATTCTAACACAGGGTTGAGGAGGGGAGGAATGAACTCCTCTGGCTGGACCACAAGGAGCATGAGGGGCAGTGAGGGAAGTCAAGTTGAAGACTGGGTGGAACCAGGTCAAGAAATAGGATGGATAAAGGAGAAGGTCACTCAGTCTAAGGATTTGGGCCTTTTATATGGTGGGAAGTGAAGGATCAATAGAAAGTTACTGAGATGTGGGTGGTGGAGCTGGTTTTGAAGCTAAGCATTGTAGTGCCATCTTGGGGCCAGTGCACTTGTCTCCTTTCTCTCCACACTCACTTCCCTGAAAAGATCCCAACTCTATCCCCTTCTTGTCTGATTCAAAAGTTCAGCAAAGATTATCAGTGTTAGCCATTTGCTTTAAATCCTACCACTTCAGACTCCATCCCTCTGCCTTAAGCATCTGTGGCAGAGAGGAGAGGGAGAGGGATAAGAAGGGAGCACAGAGAGTGTTACTCATACCTCAGGACAAGTTAGTGCTTCAGATCCTTTCTAGAAAGTGGATTTGGCTTGGGAGAGGTGTGGGGGATGAGGGTGCCAGGCGCTTGTTGGGTTGGCAGGTACCATAAGAGAAGTAGGGAGGACAGACGTCAGTCAGCTCCCATGGCCTGCTCTACCCTTCTTTCTGGGATTAGCTAGATGTGGCTCCGAGGTGTTCAGCTCAGAGGAGAGAACCCCAGGGCCCAAGGCAAGGGCATCCCCGAGAGCCAGTGGTAGGAAGCCCAGACTCCCCAATGTGGATGGACGGATGAGGCTGGTATGACCCTCTGTGGCCTATGTGCTTGGAGTGGGGGTGGCGCTGCCCTCATCCCACTTTCCTGATGATTCTGATGGGCACCATGGGAGTTGTATCCAGGGGGCATTTCTATATTTCTTAAATTCCTCACTTGGCTTTAGTTAATAACTCAGCCCCCAGCACAATTATGTCCCTTTATTCTCTCTTCTTCTTCTGGTCTATGTAGAGGGAGGACGGTGGACCAGTTGTCCCACTGGGGCTGGCCCTGGATTCTCATTCTCTGGCAGATGGGGCTTGGATCTCTCCGGCTACCCCACAGCACATGAACGTGAGCCCAAGGAGCTGGGACCATGGGAGAAGAGGCGCCTGTGACCGGCCCCCACCTCGCTGCCTTGTTGTGCTCTGAGGAAGGGGGGAGAGGGCTCTTCCAGGCCGCACTGGCAGCCAGGCCAGCGCTTGTGGTAGGCGGTGTTTAGGAGAACGCACAAATGTTTATGCGAGATTGCCAACTGGTTATTTATGAGTCTCTCAGCCCTTCCCCAATAAAAGCTGTTCCCTCAATGTTCTGACAGGCCTCGCATCTGTAACGCATGTGTCACTCGCCCCGCTAATGCAGTTCACTTGTGTTTATTTTTGCAGAAAAGCAATTTATCCAGCCACTCTGAAAAAACCGGCCTGTCAGGAGCCTTCCTTGGAGCAGAGTGTTTTTCCTCAAAAGAAACTCCAAACTGCTCTCAGTGCAGGGCGGGCTTTTGGTGCGTCTTCCCGCACGTGTCCGTGGGTCTGTCCCGCGTGCGAGAGTGTGTGGCGTGTCTGGCGTGGGCCCTGGCTCTGGCTCTGGCATATGGAGGTGTTCTTTGCGCCTCTGTCTGTCCGGGCCTGGGGGAGTTGGAGATACTTTTAAAGAAGGTACTGGGGGTGGGGCTGGTTCTAACTGGATTCCCGCTGGTGGAGATTAATCAAAGCTGGGAAAGTAGGTTGAGCTGCCTGGAGGAGGAGGGTGGAGGAGGGTGGGGAGGAGGGCGAAGGTTAAAAGGGAGGATGATTGGCTTCATGGCAAAAGACGCGCTAGCACTGGCTGGCGAGGCCCGTGACTATAAAGCTGCCGAGGAAGGGGGGCTGCGCGAGGCTGTCAGTTTTATCATTCCCACTCTGTTTTCCTTTAGGATCGGCAGTAAAGCTTCGGAGTGAAAAGGCTGCTCTGTGGGCTTGGTTGGGGATGCTGTGAGAAAGGGAGCCTGAGAGGTCATTTCCTGCCGCACAAGCTGATTTCTGGGAAAAGGCACCAAGAAGTGGGTGGGGGAGGGGTGTGGTACACCGACACCCGGGGGGCAGGAGTCCGGCTGAGCGGGTGGGGTCTGCCAGAAGGACAAAGGGACACCCACTTGAGCTGGGGAAAGGCCTGGCCGACTCTGTGGTCCTCATTCTCGTCCCATAGATGGTTCCTCTGACTCGGGCCTGTCAGTGACCCAACCTGTGCTGGGCCGGAGAGTCCAGAAGGCTCCAGGCAGACCCTGCCCGCTGCTGGAAAAGCTCCCGGCTGCCCGTGGCCCTCGGTGGCAGGTCCGCAGTGCTGACGGCATTACTAGGGCGGTGGGGCCCGAGCTGCAGGCCAGAGGGAACTTGGCGCTCAAGAGCTCAAATGAGATGTCTGCTCACAGCTCGGACCAAATCTTCGCGGCCGTGTCCTGATTTGTGGGAAAATATTGAGAACACGGCTCGAAGTTTCTCAACCTTGAGTTTTCTGCCAGTAAGATTTCATTAAACCTTTGGTGCCTGATGAGTGATAAGCCAGTCGACGTTTGTATACATACCGAGAAATAGACAATTGTCCTCTGCCTGAAAGCCTGCTTTCTATGGCCCTGGGTTTGCGGCGATGGTGATTCTGTCTGGTGTCCATAACCTGGCTGCCAGGTGGGACGACGGTCAGGCCCGACTCGCGGTTTCTCTGGCTAGGTGACATCCACGGTCACCCCTTTTCATCCCCGTGACCTGAGTGAATTTGACTCAGGAGTCTGTTTTTCCTTGTGGCTGGGTGTGTGCTTGTAGGAAGAAGGCGAGAGGCAGAAGGACGTCAGTGCTGTGCTCTGGTTTCCAGGGAGGGAATTCAAACGGGGCAGAGTTGGGGGTCCGGGTGGGGGTGGGGGGCAGTTGAACAGTCCGATTTGCTCTTCTGATCCGTCCATCTCCTTCGCCCCCTGAGAAGCCTCCTGTTCTCCCTTCCGTGCCCCCAGAGGGCATGTGCCCTTAGCCCCCACCCCCAGAGCTTCCTCCCTCCCTCCCGTCACCCTGGGGCTAAAAACTCCTTGCAGCGGAAGTCCTTCCTAGGCTGGTGGCCTTCCCTGGGGGGTGAGTTGGAAATCTCTGGGGCGGGTGCAGGCCTCAGTCCCAACCACACCTTCGCTCTCCTGTGGCACAGCGAACGGGTGGGGGGAGCTTTGAGTCTGGGGTGGGGGCAGAAGCACCGAGGGGATGATTCTGTACTAGGGAAAAGAGGCTTGCTTTAGAATCTATAAAGGAAAACACGGGCCCAAGCCCCCCTTGCTTGAGGGTCGCCTTCCCTTCCAGCACAGCTGGGCTCCCTCCTGCTCGATTGAAAGCTGTACAACAAAACTGTCTTTTCGGCCCTGGCTCTCTTTTCTCTCCCAGACGGGCTGGCACCTTCCACCCTGGCTGCTGCGGGCCAGGGATGGGCTGTCCTGTGGACACACACCTCACGGAGCCGTGTTATCCCACCAGCAACATTGTTCTTGGGTCCTACAATGAGGATTCACAAATTCCAGTGTGCGCGGGGAGCCAGGAGGTAAAGTGAGGGGAGGAGAGGCAGGCCCCGGGAATGATGGTCAAGGGCCCTGGGCCCCGGGCTTGGGAAGCAGGGGGAAGTGGTGGTCACCGCAGCTCCTGGACGGTGCGTGCTCTATCCACAGTGGCAACCCCGTTGTGAGCAGGGAGGTGTTGCAACAGGGCCACGCCGCCCAGGGAAGCCAGTCCTCCCGTGTTCAGATCTGGACTTTTATGTGACCTGTGCGAATGTTATGTGTTGGCAACAAACCTCAATCTAAAACGTGCTGTGGGCCAAGCAGAAATGCCTGCTGGCTGGCTCTGGCTAGTCTGCCCCTCTGCTGTTGTGAAATGGGGCAGAGCTGTCATTCTGGGTGTTTGGAGATGTGCACCCTGCCTCCCCGGCCCTCGCCCCAAACTAATTTTGGGGTGCCCGCATCAGGAAACTACGAGGGCTCATGCTGAGAGTTGAACACAGAGCCCATCCGAGAGCAGAGCTTTAGCCTAAGCTGTCCTCAGGGAGCGGGGGGTGCATAGGCTTGCTTTTTCTCCAGGCAGGGACACAGACCCCTGTTCTTTCACTGAGTTTGATCCTGTGGAAGGCCCCTCTGGACCTGGCCTCTGGGGAGCCTGGGGCACGGAGGGCAGGCGAGGGTCTTCCTGGGTCAGGCACATTATCCGAGCAGGCGACAGATGGAATGTCAAGGATGGTTTCTAGGTTTCTGGTTTGCTTGGTGAAGTCCCCCACTTGGTGATGGCACCAAGTCATCGAAAGGCTCTCTGGGGACTTTGGACTTGGGGGATATTGGACGTGAAGCCAGAACTTTTTCTTTCATCCTCCATCCCCTTTGGGCCTCATTCTCCTAAAAATATTGTTATTATAAAATAATTCAGATATACCAAAACAAATAGTGATATAATGGACACCGGTGAAGCCACAAACCAGTTTGAGATATAAAATTACAAATCTAGTGGAATTCACCTCCCTTCCACCCCCCACCCCCCCCCATCGGAAGTAACCCCTAGCCTGTAGCTGGTTTTTTTTCATGGTCACAAATTTAACTTTTTGCTAAATATGCAAGTTTTCTGAAAGTATTTATAGAGTTATTTTGCATGCTTTATAGAAACAGCGTCATTCTCATATGTTTTCTCGTACAATTTGTTTTTTCCCTTCTCAGTATGTTTACGAGATTCTGGAATGTGGACATGTGTGACTCTGGCTCCGTTATCGTCACCACTGCACTACTGTCATTCTAGTGCATGACTATGTCATTCCTCCAAGAAAGGCTCCTTGCAGCCCCCTGACGGGTGGCTGTGCTCACGGGGGGCCCTCCCTTGTGCAGAAAGCTCCAGTTCTATGAGTGCTCCCCACTTCTATAGATGCCCCTTTAGGGCGCTAGGGCCCTTCTCTCCCTCTCCAAACCATTGCTTCAAGGAGGAGAAATGTGAGTGCATTTCAAGCAGCTTGGTGTTTCCCATAAATCAATTTTGAAAGTCAAACTTCAGCAGTAGGGGCCACAGCTGCACACAGCTGAGCGCGCCCCTGGCCTGGACGGAAGGGGTCGTGTGCCCCACAGGAACCGGCGCCTCCCACAAGGACAGGGCACCCTGGCAAGCCCTTCTCCAGCACCCAGGGGAGACTCTTGGCACAGCGCTCTCCCTGGTTTGAGGCCCACCCTCCTGTCTGCCCTGACCGCTCTGGCTTGGCCCAGCGGGACTCCAGTGTGGGCTTTGCTGCCTGGCTTGAAGGCTGTGGGTGTGCCAGCGCTGGGGAGTGGGGAGACGTTCTGGAACCTGGTGGGTGGAGTTACCTTTTAGACCCTGGGGAAGGAGAGGGCAGCAAGCCCCTGCTGTAGTTCAGACCCCTGCAACACCTAGAGCTCCTAAGGTCGCATTATGACTTCTGTGGGACGATGTACTTTTGCTTCTGTGAGACTCTTTCTCCGTAAAAAAAAAAATTAAAAATTATGCTTTATGATTGTGCTGATATACAGGTGAATATAACCCAGAGTGGATTCATTATTATATTAATTATTATTTTATTTATTCTGATTTTAAAAGAAATGCCTCCGTTTTCGGAAGCTCCTAAAAGAACCGTGGGCCCCGGGCCCTACGCCTGCTGGAGCCAACACAGACGCCGGCCCTGGGCTGATGCCTGCCCCAGAGCCTCCCACACGCCCCCCTTGCGGATGGAGACTGCGATCCCTCTCTCCTCCCGCCTAGCTGCTTGGTGGAGGTGAGGTGGGCGTGGCTCCCCGCAGCCCCGCCTCCAGCCTCCGCGGGGGGGCCTCTCCAGAGGACTTTGCATGCTTGGCTTTCCTTGTGGAGCCAGAGGGCAGCCTGACTTGCCCCCCACGAGGCTCAGCTCAGAGGCACCAGGCAGATCCTTCTGGGGCCTTCTTTGGTGTTGGGTGGGTGGCGGGAGCCGACCCGGGAGGCCCCTGCATGTTTCCAGAGCACCCCGCTCCCGGATTGCTGGGGGGCTGTAGCCCGCGGTGGGGAACGCTTGTCCGGCCAGGTGCAGGTGTGATGCTGCTGAGTGTAGGGCCGGGTCTTTTAGTCTGCTTTTTCAGGGCGTCAATTGTCCCCCATGCTGACGGGTTTATTTTGAGGGACGCTCTGAGTCTGTGTTGGGGGTTGGGGGCATGGGGGCAATTACAGTAACTAAGGAAGGGGCTATGTTAGCTCTGGCGGCCACTGACCCGGTGGCTCAAAAGACAGCTATATTTTCTCACTGCTCGGGAGGCTGGAAGTCCAAGGTCAGCGTGCCAGCGACTTGGCTTCCTCGGAGGCCTCTCTTCATGGCTCGCAGGTGGCCGCCCTCTTGCTCCCTCTACACGTGGCCATCCCACTGTGCGAGCACCCCTGGTGTCTCCCTGTGTGTCTGAGTCTCATCTTCCTGTAAGGACACCTGTCAGATCGGATTAGGGCTCATCTAACAGCCTCATTTTACTTTAATCACCTCTTTAAAGACCCCAAATCCGTCCACGTTCTGAGGTACTGGAAGTCAGGGCTTCGGTGTATGGATTTTGGGGGGGCACACAATTCAGCCCATACTAGGGGTGATGGAGACCACAAACAGGGCCAAGGCCAAGATTGCTGGAGGGCACCACACCTCAGGGAGCGCTATTCATATCATAGATACTGTTATTATTTGGAAACCTTTTTGTATTTTTATAGTGATTTTGTTGACTCCAAAGGTAGGCAGCGTGTAATTCTTCTGGCAGATTTCCTACAGACGGCAGTAAAGTGCTTGTTCTAACACTGTATGTATATTACATTAATTTTCTGACCAATGGAAATATTGAAGGAGCATCTTTTTCTACACAGGCACGTATTTTTGGACAGGAAGTGGCCAGGTCACATGACTGCCCAGGGTTCCGGGGTGGCTTGGAGGAGCTACGTGACCTTGGTTAGCCGTACTGATTGAGTCTGAGCAGGGTCCTAAGACCATCATGGTTCCACGGATTAAATTCAAGGAGGCAGGTCATGTGACTCCAACAGCCTTATAGACTGGGCTGGTCATGAGGCTATGGCTTCTCCTGATCTTGTAATGACCCTGTTCCTTCAAACATTGATAGAATCTACTCTCAGAGGCTGACCAGTCTGTGGAGGAAATACAAGGGTTGTCTTCAACTATCTCTGTTCTCACCATCCAGGAACGGTCTGGGACCCCTGTGGCCAAAGCTGGCATGACCACCCAAACCTCTTCAGTGAAGGCTTCTGGAAGCCTTCTCCTTCTGTCTGAGAGCTCTGTCTCATTGCCCTGTGCACAGGGCCATCTGGGTTCCTGAGATCCCCAAATTCAGGTCTGACTCAACATTTAGGCTCAAACATACACTCAGGCCTGACTCCCTTCCCCAGACCACCACACTCGGTTCCTACAGCTTTCCTGTGAGCTGGAATCTATCAGCCTCTTTTCGTGGATGTGTGAACAAGGGCTGAGGGCGTTAGGTGGCTTGCCCCAAGTCCCATGGCCAAGTGGCAGAGCAAGATCGGGACCCAGGCCCAACTGATTCCAAAGCTGAGAGCAAGGCCATTTGCGAGGTTCTGCACAGACAGAGCCTACATGACGAGTGTGACCGTGCTGCCTGAGCTCGTCGCTACTGCCCTATGCCCTGGCCTCTCTCTGGGCCTGCTGGGCAGCAGCGTCATAGATAAGAGGGTCTTCTGAGCTCTCCTCTGGTTCTGCCCCCTCCTGTTGTTCCAGGCGGCAGCACCCCAACATTTTCAGCTCCAAGGTTGGCATCCAAGTATTGAGCACATTTTGGAGGTTGGGGGGACACTTTGAAGCTATCCAACCAGCAGACACGGGCAGCTGCCATCTCCATGTTCCAGAAGCCCGGAAATGTGTGGCAGCTGGACCTCTCCGTTGCTTCCCTCCCTCCCTTCCAGATCTGTCTCTGTTACTGCACTCAGCCACAGGTGGGAGCGGTGTGATCGGAACTGTTCTCTTTTGTCTTTGCTAACAGGCCCTCTGTCGCTGGGGCTGAGGCTGTTGGAGGGTGAGAATGATCTTGCCATGCTTCGGATCATGTTTTTGCCCTTTCCTGGTGCTGTTCTGGGGAGAGGGGGGATGGGCTTTGGCCAGAGATTCAGCCCCGTGAGCGTGGCCAGGCTGCCTGGCCCACCTGTGGGGCCGTTGTGGTGGCAGCATGGGGTACGTGTGTGTGTGCACATCTCTGTGTGTTTACACGTGTACTCGTGTGGTGCATATACGTACACACACGCAGGTTTGTGTGTGGGTATGTGTTAACACGTATGTGTGTATCTGGCAACAGCGTGTGTTCACAGGTGTTTGCCGGTTCACATCTGTGTACGTGTGTTTGCCTATGTGTTGTATCTGTGTGTGTGTTTGTGTGTCTGTGTGTATCTGCACACACGTGTGAACCCTAGATGTCTGGCAGGATGGACACTATTCCTGATGCGGCTGAGAGTCGAGTCTCGGGCCTTGTGTCTAGTTTCTCAGTGATCCTGGATGTGACCCTTCACCCTCCCCTGCGGCTGCTGAGGTCTTTGCCTCGAGACCAGAGAATTTTCCTTTGGAACCAAGTGGGCGTCACTACCCCAAGGAGGGCAAAAACCTACTTCCAAAAGCAAATGGGATCATCGCGCTGCTGGGGAGCCTGGAGAGGATGGGACCTTGTTTAATTCTGAAGGAATGGGTGCGGGTTCCCGCCTAGCAGAGCAGACCCTGGCCTCACTGGGAGCCACGCAGCACCCGGCCAGCAAAGGCTGCTGGGGAACAGGGAGTTTGGCCGGCCAGAGGCAAGTTGTTCCAGAGACAGTCACACACCTCGTATGGCTGGAGTGGGCTAAGGGTGAGAGAAGCCCACACATGCCTTCCTCAGGGCCTCTGGGCAAGTGTGCCCAGCTCTGTGCTGGGGAGAAAAGGCGGGGAAGTTTGGACCTGCCCCCCACAGCCCAGTTCTACCCTTGAGGAAGTGTGGCATCTAGCAGAGAAGAGCAAATTCTCCAACAGGGTAAGAGGTGTATCAGGGGGTGGGGCTGGGGGCAGCACATGGTATAGAGAGGAGGCAGAGAAGAGCCATCTCTGTGGACTGTGGGCATCAGGGAAGACTTCTTGGAGGAGGTGAAGGTTTAGCTGGGCCCTGAAGGGTGGTGAGGATTTGGAGAGATAAAGGACATTCCAGGAGAAGGAGAAGACTTCACAAAAGATGTAGAGATAGAAAAGGGCGAGTCCTTCATGGAATGACAGTGCCCACACAGAGGGGGTCTGGGAAGGTGGATAAACAGGAAGGTCAGCTCCAGTCTATCAAGGGGGCTCTGGGTGCCGGCCAGGGTTCATCCTTAGGCGATGGGGAGCTATTGAAGATTCTTGAGAGGGGGAGTGACCTGATGAAAGGAGTGGGATGCTTAGGAAGAGAGACTGGCGAGACGATCAGGTCAGCTGCTGGGTGGGGACGGAGGCTGCAAGAGCACAAAAGGGAAAGGGGGTGTTTGGGGTGTAGAAGCATAGGGCTATGAGTGGGTAAATAGCTGAGGCCCGGGGAGCAAAGGTGGCAGAACTGAATCCACTCCACTTCTTGTGACACTCGGACATTCTTCAGGTCTCGTTTCTGCATTAGGATCCCCCTGACCAGAGAACACCATGTCAGCCTGAGACGGCCCCTTGCCCACAGGCCAGTGGAGACAGAGACAGAGGCCGGGCCCTAACCCAGCCCACGAGCCAGCCTGTCCTTTGTCATCCTGCCCAGAGTGGCCCTGGCGTCTGCAGTGGGCCTCCATGTACCTCATCCACTGTCACCAGCAAGCGGCATCTGTCACCGGAAACCGGTGTTACTCCAAGGGGCCCTTGAATGTGAACAGTCTAGGTGAGTGCGTGACTGCCACGTAAGTGTGATCTCCGTTCAGTGCTCGTGAGGGGGTGCAGGGTACTGCCCAGCCTGGGTGTGTGCACACTGTGGTTTGTATCTGTCCAGCCCAGCGTGAGGGCACACACAGCCTGGTGTGCGTGGGCCCAGGGCCTGGCATATAGTGAGTGTCTGTCTGTTGAGTGAGTGAGTGTGAACGTAGGCCCAGCTCAGGCCCCTGGGGCAGACAGAATTCCAGAAATGGCAGCCATAGCCAGCTAAAACTGTCTTCGCTAGAGGAGTGGCCTCTTCAGTGTGTAAACACGGGCTCAGCGGTCACCCCCACCCCGCCCCATACACCCAGTGCAAGCCTCATGGTGCATGGCCGGGGCTGGGGCCATGACTCCACCTTGTCCCTCCCCCGTGTTCTGTGGCCTCCGCAGGCTGGAACCGCAGCCCCCTTCACCCATTCTGAGCTCAGTGCTTCCTGCAATTATGAGGCGAAACACTGAGAACGTCCCTGGAAAATGGCCCTGGCCTGGAGGTCAGGGCAGTTCCTGCCCTTGGGGTGATGGCACGGGAGTCCAGCCTCTTCTCTGGTCTGGCTAAGCAGACACAGGCTTCCCTTCTGGAGGGGAAGATGATTTCAGTCTTGCCGAGTCAGCATTATCAGCTGGTTTGGATTTTTCCAAGCTGGGGACGGTAAACCTCTCTGGCCGGCCTGATGTCAGGATCCCCAGTGACCAGCTGTGCTTGCAGGAGCCAGAGGCCCCATGAATCATGTGAGCCAGGATCTGGCCTCCTGCACTCATGGGCCAGACTTGGGGCCCCTTGGCCAGGGCCTGAGTGGGCTTGGGGTTGCTGACTGCCCTGCCCTCTTCCTCAGCCTCCATATCCGCTCCCTTTCCCCTCTGCCTCTCCCTCCCCAGCTGCCCTCACAGGCTGGGGCGTACAACCCTCATCTGGCAGCTCGGCTGTGCTTTCCCAGGTTCTGGCAGCTTCCTGGGCCCATCAGGGGACCTGAGCTCCTGTCTCCCGTGGGTTTGCTGCACTCAAACCGCTCGAGCCCCGGCAAAACGCGCTATTTGGCTGGTTGCAGTCTTCTTCAGAGCGCTCTGAGCTGTTCACCCCTTCATCCTCCTGGCCCTTTTGAGGAGTGCCTTCCCGCCTGTGCTGGTTTTATCCTGAGGCAAACTCAGAGCAATGCTGGGCCCCTCCACATTGGAGCTTGAGGCCAAAAGGAAAATCAGTAATATCAATCCTGTCTCTATTTAAAAATCTGGTATTTCACTCATCCATTATCAATATTTTGTGTTAGTTTTGATTTTAAAAAACATTGCATTAAAATCTGATTTTCTTGCCTGCTGAGTTTTTGGGCAACCCTTCCATTTCGCACTTGAGGTGAACGCAAGGAGAAGGGGGCCCTTGGTCTGGGCCGGGAAATGTCCTGGGGTTGGAGGCCGACCCGAGTTCTCCCTTTCCAGGAGTGGCTTGTGGAGCCTGAGCGTGTGGGTGTGTGAGGAGGCAGGAGTGCAAGACACACGCATCTCAGAGCTTCTGCTGATGCTTCCCTGGAGCTGAGGGGCAGGCCTGGAGGAAAGGGCCCGGCCTGTGGGTTAGCCCAGCAAGCCAGTGAGCAAGCGAGACTTTGAAGGTGGAAAGAGAAGCAGGGAGCAGAGTCGGGATGGGGGGAGAAAAATGTCTCCGACACCGGTTTTCTCTGGAGGTGGGCTGGAGGGGATGGGACTGGAAAGTGAGAAAGCTAGAAGCTTTGACAGGCAGCAGATGTCAGAGCTGCCGACAGTGGTAGAGCCCCCCGGCCGCCCACACGTCAGCGGCCTTGCTCCACGCCTGCGGGCCTTGCACGGGCATCCTTGGGGGGGGCACGGAGGAAAGGGGTGGATTCCGGGGTTTGAGCCTGTCGGTGTGGAAGTGAGGCCCTGAGCGTGTGCAGGGATGCTCTCTGCCCTCTGATCTCTTCAGCCGAAGAGACCCTCAGAGGCAAAGACAGGTGGGGACAAAGGGTAAGTGACGGTGTTTGGGCCAGTTCTTCTAGAATCTCAAAGGGCAGGCACCTCTGTGTGTGCACCTGTATCTCAGATTCCCAGGACCCTGGCTTGCTGCCCACGTTGAGACTGTTTCTTGCTCACGAGCCCCTTCTCCAGAGGGTGGAGGGAGCGGGCAGTTACTGGGGGGCCAGGGCAGCTGGGGAGGGGGGTGGGGGTGCTGGCCGGGCCTGTGCGGCTCTGCGGCTCTGCCTCCTTGTGGTCAGGGTCCCCGGGGCCCAGCCCGCACCCTCGGCTCCAAAGCTCTGTGGGGCTGCGCATGCAGACACGTTCCTGGGACCGGGGCCACTATGTGTGAAGGGGCAGCAAGGACGCCTGGTCTCTGCACTCACCTCCCCTCTTCCTGGGCTGTCGCTTAGGGTCTCTTTAGGGTCTGAGGGATTGGGAGCCCCCCTGCTCCTGATGTTGCCTGTGCTGATTCTGCCAAGGCTAAATGTGTGTTAGAAGGCGGTGGAGACTCACGGGGGTCTGACTCCCGTGCCTTCTGGCTGCTGTCAGAGGCTGTGCTCCCCCAAGTCACAACCCCGCCTCCTACCCTGAGGGCTCCACCCCCTCCCTCAGGTGGGGGGTCCTTCCTGGGGGGGGCCGAGGTGGGTGGAGAACCCCCTTTCTCCTTCTACCCTGTAACCTCCCTGCTTGTTGGGATCCAACCTCAAGGATTTGCCTCCCGCAGGAGGCAAGTTGAGGCACATGCTCCGTCTCCGGGCCACAAGCTTCCCAGCTTTCGGTTCTCTTAGTGTTTCTCGGGTTATAACCCATTTGTGCTAATGGCAGGCAACACGGACGGTCGAGGGGAGCATAAAGTAGATGGTCTCAGTGGCTTGAGGCGAGCACTTAGAGAAACCGACCCCTGCTGCCCACGTGGAACACCCCCCACGTTCGAGCTTCTGCCAGTTTGGGGCCCCCTTTGCTGGTAGTGGCAGTTTCCTGCCCCTTGTCACATTCCATCTTCTCGCACAGCCTTCTGGAGCGCATTGGCTGGTGCTAGTTTCTCCGTCCCACAGCTGGGGAGCTGAAGCAGAAAGGTGAGACTTGTCCCGAGGTGTACCCTGCATCGTCCTAGGAGGTGGCCGGGATGTCCCTAACCCAGGCCTCCTGGGCCCCGCCCCCTTCTGGTGCCTGAGCCGGGGGCTGGGGGCCCCTCTGCTGGGAGCCCACTCGTCCACGGGCTGTCTGCCCGCATGGTAGGCACCCCCTCCAAGGCCCCTGGCTGCACACAGTCTTCCTTGCGAGGCTGGTGTCGCCCACCTCCCTGGGGACTTTGCAGTGCGAGTGTGACATGTTCCTGCCGGGGGGGGGGGGGGGGCGAGGAGGGGGCAGATTTCAACGGTGTGCCTCCTGGAAACCACATCAAATGGGGTAGCTAGGAATTAATAAATAAATTTGGGAGACAAGTCAATTACCCTCCCCCTGTGCCCCGCGTCCCTGGGGGCAAACAGCAGCCTGTGGTTCTCAGCCTGAACACGCCTTCCCGGGGGGCAGGCCCAGCGAGCCAGGCAGCTGGCTTCTGTCAGATTAGCAGGGCGAGATGTGACAGGCCTCTGTCCTCTGGGGAAATGGCTCCCTTCCTGGGAGGTGGTGAGGACATTCCCAGGTTGCTGTGTTCCTGCCCTCTCCCGGCACCCCTCCCTGACTCCCTCCCCTCGTGGGTGTCATATCACAGCCCCTCCCACAGTCTCTGGCCCAGTTAGTCACAGACCCTGAGTCCCACAGTGACAGCTGTCAGGTGCGGTTGCCATGGCTTTGGGAGCCATCTGCAAAATGCATGTACGGGCAGGAGGGTTGCCTTCTTAGTCTCTTCCAGACACATGGGCAGTATTGTTATTTCAAAGACCAGACTACTTGTTGCCTCAGAAAACATTTATTCAGTCAGCACATATTTTTAAATGCCCTGCTTTGTGGAAATTTTTGCTAGGTCGTGGAGATACAGAGAAAGGAGACACACTCTTGCCCTCTAGGAGCTTAGAGTTGCGTGGGGAGGTCAGACCCTGCACAGACCATCTACCATACAGGGCACTTCAGGATGAAACGTGGGGGCACCTAGCCCAGCCCCGGGGTGGGGGGGTTCCTGAGTAGATGCCACCTGGGCTACCTCCTGGAGAATGAGTTGTCATCCAGGAGGGAGGATATAGAGTGCTGTTCCAGATGGAGGGAACAGCATTTGCAAAGTCTCCGAGCCGGGGGGAGGGCTGTGAGCTGCATTGCAGGGTGTGGGGGGAGCAGCGGGAAGGGTCCAGGGGAGTCTGACTCAGGGGCGGTCTTGAGCTATACCTATTTGTGGACAAGGTTGCATGGGGCGGGGAGGGATGGCATGTAAACTTTTTTCTTTTGGTCTTTTAAAAGTGATTGGGTTATGGATTCTTTCCAACCTTCTGTGTGTGTTGGGCAGGTGGGGTGCTGGTTTTTTTTTTTCTGTTTAGGAACAACACACAACTCCATAGAACCCAGAAGACTACAAAGAGAAAGGAATGGTCCCCAAAATACCAGAGCATCATCTTGAAAAAATGAGTCCCCTTCTGACATATCCTGCCCTTGAATGTTCTATGGTTGCGTTATGGAGGCGTGTTTTTTTAGATGAAGGATTCTCAACTTTCAGTATGCACGATGATCACTCAGGAAATTTATTAAAAGTGTGGGTGTTTGGGATATGACTCAGTGAGGATTCAGCGGTGTGCATTTTTAATACACTCCCGTGGTAAATCTGATGCAGTCAGAAGAACATGCTTTGAAAAAACGCATTCCTAGAATCTGCAAGTTTTCGTCCTGGGGAATTTGCTTGCAATTCGGGAGGCTGCCACCAGATGGCAGTAGTGCTTTGCGATGGATCTAGGCAAAGACCATTTTTTTCCATCGCGGCTATTGCTGGGAGACACCGTTCTTTACTGCAAGAACATATCAACAACAGATAATTTTTCTAGATGATTTCTAGGACTATTGGTCATGAAATCCGAACTTTCAGAGCTTAGTTTTACATTTAAATAGATCCTTCAAACATTTGAGCTGACCTTTCCAATACCGTGGCCACTGGCCACATGTGGCTTTGAGCACCTGAAATGTGGTTAGTCTGAACCAGGATGTGCTGAAAATGTAAGAAACACACCGAATTCCAAAGACGAAAAAAAAAAAAAAGAATGTAAAATATCTAGCTAATAATTTTTATCATGATTACATGTTGAAAATACAGTATTTTGAGTTAAATAAAATTTTATTATTAAAATTAATTTCATTGTTTCTCTTTACTTTTTCTTTTCTTTTTCTTTCTTTTTTTTTTTTTAAAGATTTTATTTATTTATTTGACAGAGATAGAAATAGCCAGTGAGAGAGGGAACACAAGCAGGGGGAGGGGGAGAGGAAGAAGCAGGCTCATAGTGGAAGAGCCTGATGTGGGGCTCGATCCCATAACGCCAGGATCACGCCCTGAGCTGAAGGCAGATGCTTAACCGCTGTGCCACCCAGGCGCCCCTCTCTTTACTTTTTCAAAGGGAATACTAGAAAATGTGAGATTACATATGTGGCACACGTTCTATTTCCACTGGGCAGCACTACATTAGAAAAGGCCCAGACTTGAAGTCCAAAGACCTCCCTTTAAGTTCCAGTGTAAATATTCATCGCATGCCTTTGGGCAAGTCGCGTACCTTCACTTAGTCCCCATTTCATCATCTGTAAAAAGGCATAATTACAGCAGGCCTACTTACTTAAAAGAGTTATTTAAAAGACCGAGCGAGATAATGTGACCGAAGGAGCTTGTGTAAACTTAAAGCATCCCAAAGGGATCAAATTACTATTGTGTGGTTACTGATAAACAGGAGAACCCAGGTCGGAAATCTCACAATTCATTAGGGCACCCCCTGCACCAAGGTCACTGGATTGGGCCCTTCCAGATTCTTGAGAGTTGACCCACCCACCGAATTAAGGCGTTACTGCGTGCCCTTTTGAAATGGAAAATGACAATACAGGGTTAGAATAGTGATTCACGTTAAGTAATGGGAAGGAAACAGCACAAGGCGTACCAATCTTCCTGGACTTAGGTCCTGATAAACCCATAGTTAGTAGAAAATAGTTAAGTCAAAAATGCATTGAATACACTTAACCTATTGAACATGAGAGCTTAGCCCAGCCGACCTTACGCGGGCGCAGAACACTTACATTAGCCTACGGTTGGGCAAAATCATCTCGCACAAAGCCTCTTTTATAAAAGTGTAATCGATTGGATACTGTACTGAAAGTGAGACGCAGTTTGGTCGCCGGGGTGCAGAATGGATGCAAGGATGTGGGCTGTTGACCCTGGTGATGGTGAGGCTGACTGGGACCCGGGGCTGGGGCTGCCACTGCCAGCACCAAGGGAAAGAGTTGGACGCATATCGCCAGCCCGGGAAAAGGTCCAAATTCCAAATTCCAAGTTTGGTTTCTACTGAATACCTATCCCTTTGGCACCACCATAAAGTTAAAAAAAAACAACAGCAAGAACCACAGTAAGTCAGGGACCATCTGTATATAGTTAATAGTGAGTCATTTCTTTTTCTATTTTAAAATAAGGATTTATTGAACTGGGACTGTAGGATCGGAAGGTTGGGTTACGAGGAGAGTAACATTTTGTTTCTGTTTGCGAAGGGTTATCATCTGAGGGAACTGAAGAGGACGGACACAGATGATAGGAGAGGGCAGAGATGGACCGTGGACCGTGGAAGCCATCAGCCCTGGGGCCACTTAAGGCAACATTGGTATTAAGAATGAGTGACAGGGGGCTGCCAGTTCCTGACTAACTCTCCCTCTCCTCCTCTTCCTTAATAATTAGAATCTTGACTTTTTGGGGGGTTGGCAATTGGCCTAGCTTAAAGACTACATTTTTGGGCCTCATTTTAAGCTAGGGGTTGCCACACAATGCAGATTGGGCTTCCACGAAATCTCCATAAAACGGAGAGACATTCAACCTGTGTGCACAGAAGAGCCCTCGGCCCTCCTTCTTGCCTGGTCTGTGGGTGTGATGGTGGTGACTCTGGCAACCATGTTATGAGCATGAGTTTAAAAGTCTCGCCCTACAGTAGCAGAGGACAAAGCTAGAATGAGCCTGGGACCTGGTTAACATCGTGTGGATGCTAGACTGCTCTGAATTTCCAACCTTTGATGTTTTTATTATGCGAGAGAGATGGTTCCCTATTTTGTTTAAGCCACTGTTGTTGGAGTTTTCTGTTCTGTGCAGCCAACCTGATTGCTGAAGGACAGTGAGCACCTTAGTGCTTATGTCAGAGCTCCTGAGTTCCATTCGCTTGGGGTTTTGTAGGAGTCTGAGGCCAGAAGGTCACATGGGATGGATAGGGCCACTTGAAACGTTCCTGCAGCAATCCGAGTGATAGCGAAGTGTCCTTCCTCTCCTCGGGAGGACTAAGAACCCCAAAGAAGGAGAAAACAGAAACACCACAAAGAGCAACATTTAAGAGAAGTGGGTATTTCGGCGCTGACCCGTGCCAGCCCACCCTATTTCATAACTTCTCTGCCTAAGGGTCTAGGTAATATAAGGGGAAAATTAACTGGCAAAGTAGAGTTGAATTTGAGCTGATATAAAACAATTACGAAAACACACAGGGCTCCTGGTGGCAGTCAGTTGAACATCCAGCTCTTGGTTTTGGCTCAGGTCGTGATCTCAGGGTTGTGGGATCGAGCCCCACGTCAGGCTCCGTGCTCAGTGTGGAATCTGCTTGAGGGTCTCTCTCCCTCTCCCTCTGCCCCTCCTGCTCGTGCTCTCTCTCTTTCTCTGATGAATAAATAAATCTTTTTTAAAAACCCCACATAATATAAAACATGTTACATAAAACTTACCATCCTAACCATTTGAACTGATTTCTTTTTAATATCACTGTTTCCATCAGGTTTTCCTGGGGCCAGAAGGTCACCTGGGACTTCCCACCTCAGAAGACCAGCCATCAGATGTTGCCACAGGGATGGGGTGGGTGGGTGGTCATCTTTGGGGCTCAAGCTGACTGTCTTGACCTCATTACTGAGATGATGGTATGGACGTCCAGGCTTTGTGGCAATGGAGAGATTGTTAAAAGACCTCTCTTTAACACATGCAGGGTCAGCTTGGCGGATTAGACAGCAGAGTTTACCACTTCCGGGGTGGGAAGGGCTCAGGTAATGACAGAGAAGAGATGGAGAGCCACCCTTTCCAAACCCAGGGCCATGCAGGAAGCATGGTAAGAATAGCAAGGGGCGGGAGGTGTGCGTTCGGATTTCTCCCACCCAGGGCCCGGTGCTGGTCTGGCTGAGGGGATGCTGAGAAGAGAGGGGTCTCAGCTCCACCCCATGGGGGCTTAGGGGGGGGTCACTTAGAAGCCTGCCCCTGCACCAGCCTGTGGGCGGCCACATGAGGGTAAATGCGGAGGCATAGTGGGATTAGGAAGAGGGAGGGCCCAGGGTCAGCTTTCTCCACTGGATCGGCTTGAGAAGTGTCCATGTGAGCCCAAGGAGGGCTGGAAATTAGCTGAGTGCATGACTGGCAAGTTTACCAGAGGGCTTGTGGCAACAGGCATGCTGCCCGATGGCCGAGGGTCATAGGTGAGCTATGCTGGGCATCCAGCGAGAGTCCCAGTCAGACTGTAGGGGGTCAAAGGTAAGGTGAAGTCTCTGCACAAGCTCAAGAAAGCGGCGCAGGATTCTCTGGCCACGGGCTTCAGGCCACTACTTTGGAGGCCTGGGAGGAGTATAAGGCCCTGTGTCAGTCAGCTTTTCCTAGGTAACAAACAGCCCCACAGCTCTATGTCTCAAAAGAGCCATGTCTCTCTCATTCATGTCCCATGTTGGTGGCTGTGGTCAGCTGGGCTCCGTCCCGTGTCTTCTCAGTCTGGGGCCCTGACTGAAGGAACAGCCCCAGTGTGGACCACACAGTTCTCGGGACAGGAGAAAGAGTAAGACCCTCTTTTCCCGTCACTTCAGCCCCACCTTGTCATCCTCAGCAACCTTTCAAGGTGCCTAAGATTCCACACATGTCCGATGTTCTCATGCCACTGGCCAAGCCAGTCGCACGGTGGCCACATCTGTGGGGTGGGGAAGGATGGTCCTCCCACTGAAGTCCCTGCAAGTCACATGGCCACGAGCAGCGGCATGGCGCCCTCTCTCAGGAAGGGGTCATTGCCTGTGCTGGCAGGGCCGGACCCGTTGCAGGTCGAAGTGCTTATGAGGACCAGACCTGGCAGAGAAAAGCTGTTGTGTCTTCTGTTCCCCTAGATATGATCACAGCAGAACAGGCAGCTGCCCTCACAGACCGGGGCCTCTGTCTCCCCTGGGCTTCACCGTCACCCCTGCCCCCTCCCAGGGAGTGCAAACACAGACATCCACGGACCTTGTTTTGCTGCAGGAGCTGTTTTCCTGAAGCTAATAGAATCACCCTGTTCTGCGCCTCAAACCTGTTTCAAAAAGGACTTCGCTGCTTTTTTTTTCTTTCTTTGATTGCCGAATATTTTTATAACATATTCTGCACAGAATAAACAGAACCTAGGAAAACAGCTATTAAAGAGCTAGAAAATGCTTTCCTCACACGTGTCCTCTTTTATATCTTCCTCCTTCACATGGGTCGCTCTTGGCTGGGACAACGGGCGGGCAGGTGAACCTGAGTGAATGAGCTGTGAATTCGTGACAGGACATCTGACAAGGTGCCTGGCATCCACCCTATCTCTAAACGAGCTGGGACACCCCCTCCCCGAGCCCTCGAGCCAAATTCTTGCTCAGCCCCATTTTGTTGATTTATGGGCCGCCGAGCACTCCCTCCTCAGCTCCTGGGGCCACTGGGCTGGGCTGGGTTGACAACAGGGGCAGGTGGCTGTGCTCAGGGGACGTGAGGGGAGAGGGAAGGCCTCTTTTCCCATCACTTCAGCCCCACCATGTCGTCTTCAGCAACCTTTCAAGGTACCTAATATTCCACCATTTGACCCCCTGCCCTTGGGCCCAGCGCCGATGTCAGGAAGGTCCCACGTTAAGCTGTGAAGGCCTCAGCACGAGGAGTCCCTTGTGACCACCAGAGCCGGGGCTGGAGGAAGGCGCCGCGAAACTTTGGAAAACAGGGAGAGGTTCTTGGAGGTGGGATGGGAGCTCAGAAAGGGGTGGAAAGAGTGACCCAGGTGAGAGACCTACATACAGGGCCAGCGGCTGCTTCTGTGTCTGGCTGGCCTTGGCCACCCCCTACAGTAGCAGCAGGAAAGGGTGAACATGGAGGAGTGAATCAGCCTGGCTTATGTCCCTGGGCAGATGGAGGACAGGCATGGGAGCACCTCGGGGACGAGCTGGGTCTCTTACCTCCCATCCCTCTGTGGAAGGGTGGGGTCTCTGCACTGCTCCCACAAGGCGTCCCTGTTGGGGGAGGGTTGGTCAGCAGAAGGGCCCTGGGCAGCTCGGCACGGGGGAGTGAGTGGGGCTGGGGGTGCCTGAGGAGCAGGAGAACTCTTCCCCACTCTCAGGCAGCCCACTTTCCAGAACCCTCAGAGTGGGGAACTGAAAGGAAGGCTGCTGGGGCCTGGAGACAGCGTTTCTACCATCTCCTGTGTGAGACACCCCCACGGTTTTGTGGAAGCGGGCCCTGGGCCCCCTCTACCGTAGCTCTCCCCAGAGCCCTGGGAGGCTGTTGGGCTCATTGGCTCTGAGGAACTCATGGCTGATACCGGCTAAGGTGTACCCCCTCCCAGGGGGATCTGCCCTTTCATGAAGAGGAAAGACTCCCTAGAGGCAGGATCACCAAGGGAAGAAAGGAGAGGGAGATGATTTGAAGCTGGGAGGGCTTCTGCTCGCTCCTGTCATGAAGGTAATACTAGACAGCACCCACATAGGTAGAATATACTAGAATTTGCGGAGCCATTTCACATATGGTACCTTACTTGTCCCTCCATCAATTGATAGAGGTAGGCATTTGCAAACAAAGAAATTGACGCCCAGAGAGATCAGGGATGTGTCCACAGCCACACAGCCAGATAGTGGCAGAGCTGGGACAGGGAGTGGATTCTTCCCCCTCTGAGCTAGGTCCTCTCTGGGGCACCGGCCTGCAGGGGCTCAGCCTGGACGCAGGCGTGTGGAGAGGGCAAAGCCCCGAGAGGTGCGGATGTGGCTGGGAGATTTGGACTCAAAGGACCTGCCTTAGGGTCCGAATTCCATCTCTTTCTCAGAAGTTAGCTAACACCTCAGAACCTCAATTTCTTTGCTAGTAAAGTGGGGATACAAGCCCCCTCCACCCTGCCCTGCCAGGGTTATTGTGAGGACCAGAAATGAGATCCCGTGACCGAAGAATGGTTGCAAACTGCAAAGGGCTGCCCTCACGCTCGATTCCAGGAAGCGAGGGCTGGACTCTCTTTGCGCTGTTCACACCCTTCCTTTTGGGGGAGGCAGGCTCAGAAATAGCCTTTGCTTCTGTCCTCCCTGTTTCCCCCGGGATTGGGGCTGAGTGTTTTCTTCTTGAAAAACAAAAAAATCAAAGCAGTTGCAGAAAAACCAAAAGCTCATTTCTGCTTCCCCTCAGCTGCCCTTCTGCTCTCTGGGGCCAAGAGGAGAGGATGTTGCTGGAGGCCTGGACTTAGCTCGAGCCTTCCAGAGTCCTCCCTGCCCTGCAAGGGCCACCAGCACAGGCCTGGGCAGTTTGTCATCTGTTCCAAGGCCAGTGATGGTGGGACCCTAATCTTCCTTGGCAGGTGGGGCAGGGAGAGAGGAGCCTGTCTCTCTCAGGCCAGGCTGTCATTGCCCGAGAGCACCAAGGAGCTGCCTGGACATGCCAGAGAAATGAGTCCTGTCCTCTTAACCGGAAATAACGATTCACTGCAACTGACACCTTTCTAGCCATTTGCAAAATGGTGTTCAGAATCCTACGAGTCTTTTTCCCTCTTTTTCCCCCCTCTAGTGATCAGTGGATGAGTTTTCAGGGCATGTTTATCTTTTTCTAGAAACAGGGAGAGACCAGTTGCAGTTCACATGTTGTGCGGGACAGCCAAGCGATGGGTCCCAAATGGGAGACGGCCACAAAGTGGGGGCTGCTGACACATCTTCCCGCCCTGGACCCAGAGGCTTCCCCTGAGATGGTTAGGTGGGCCCACTGGTCCACCCGTGTCTCCTCAGCCATGTCTGAGGGGGATCGTCACTCAGAACCTGGTAATGGCGGCAAAAGGGATGCGTTGAGAGGAAGCTAAGCTCTATACAGATGAACTGTAAACAGACAAACTGTTGTCTAAACAGTTGGCAGTCCTAGACAATCTCAGACGATACAAGGTTTGTGTCTGGTGTTAATTACCAATCCCTCTTCAGCAGGAGACTGAGAAAGGAATGTTCTAGTCCACGTTCTCGACCAGGTTTCCAGCAGGTCCAGGTTCTGCCCTTTCTTCTGACCCTCCTCTTGCTCCAAACCATTTTGTATCCGTCTTGGCTGCATGCCAAGCGGCTCCCTTTCTTCTTAGGGCTTGTAGCCTAGGAAACTCATAGTTTCCCTAACTTCCCAATGTTGTATTTAGAATACAGAGCTCAGCGGGCCTATTTCCATAGCTCTGTTTTTTGCTGTCTGCTCTACCACAGGCTTGCCTGGAGACGGGGGGATAGTGGGTGGGGCTCCCGGCCATCGCACATTCTGCTAACAAGGCGGGCTGTGCCTGGAGCCTTCTTTCTGCCATGCTGTGGTAGGTACAGTTCTTCAAGTAGCCTCGGATCTTGATAGGAAAGGCACAACTTCTGATTATTATGTCAAAGGGTTTTCCTCTATTTTACAATAGAAGCATTTTCTAAACTAATCACCCTGTGGCTATTCACTACCACCTACCTGCATACACTCCCACATGTGTCACTGGAACATACTCACCCAAAGACCAGGCGTGAGGTGGAATTGGAGGCTATGTGTCTCTGAGCATGGGTTCTAAGGGCTGGATACAGGGTGACCAGGGAGGATCCAAGGGAAGTCATTCATGTGGTTACGGGGTTTTGTTTGAGGGGTTTGGGAATTCATTCTGGGATGGTGAGGAGTGGCTGGCGAGCACGTCACCTGCCTGGTGGGGTTGAGGGGAGGAGCCCACTGAGAAGGAACCTAGGATTCATTCCATTCAATTCACTCAATAAATATTTCCTGAGCGCTTGGTACATACCAGGCACTGTTGTAGGTGCTGGGGAGACAGCAGTGAATAAACCACAAAAATCATTGCCCTCGGGGGCTGAGGGTTTAGTGCTCTGCTGTGACTCCATTCATTGGCTGTGGGATTTGGGTGTCAAGGTCCTAATCTCATCATTGTGATCGGTTGTAAATGGATTAGGTGGTGCCTTCTCCCCTCCACCCCCCCCCCCCCCCGCCCCACTTCTTTCCATTCTCTTCTATACAACCCTGGAGTTATTATGCTGCTCTTCAGTGATCAGACCCAAGACCGTCCTGGGGGAAGACCCACCATCCTAGGGCTCCCAGGTATATGGTGACTACTTCTCGGGGCTTCCCTTGACCTGTATGAAAGAGAGACCTTGGGATCTGATGTCACAGAAGTACCCCCCCCCCCCAGCCAAGTCCCAGATTTCTTCTCATCCCTCCCAGGGAAATTGGCTGTATGTTGGAGAGCGAACAACACAGATAAAATCTTAAAAGCCGACAGAGAGAAAAGACACAACAGACTGGCAACGGACTTCTCAATGAAACGGTCAGACTAGTCCCTGGTCACCCTGTATCCAGCCCTTAGAACCCATGCTAAGAGACACATAGCCTCCAATTCCACCTCACGCCTGGTCTTTGGGTGAGTATGTTCCAGTGACACATGTGGGAGTGTATGCAGGTAGGTGGTAGTGAATAGCCACATGGTGATTAGTTTAGAAAATGCTTCTATTGTAAAATAGAGGAAAACCCTTTGACATAATAATCAGAAGTTGTGCCTTTCCTATCAAGATCCGAGGCTACTTGAAGCCAGAAGGCAATGGAAAGATGTCTTCAAAGCTCTGAATGACAATAACTACCAAGTAGAAGCCTATGGATCGCAACTATCCTTCCAAAATAAAGGAGGAAATAAGGATACTTTTAGAGAAGCAAAATTTGACCAATCTCATCACCAGCTGATTTGCCCCAAAGGAAATACTAAAAAGTGTTCTTCAGGCAGAAGGAAATTAAACTCCAATGTAATCTGGGAGATAGATGCAGGAAGGAATGAAGAGTAGAAAAGGTAAACATGTGTATAAACGTAAATGAACATGGGCTACCTTTACAACAACGATGATGATATCTTGTGGAGTTTTAAATGGGTAGCAAATTAAAATACCTGACATAACAGAAATAACATTTGTTATGGGATGGTGGGAGATAAAGAAGTTGGAGGTCCTTGCGTTATCCAAGAAAAAGGGGTAGAAGTACTGATTGGTTATAAGACTTTGATTAGTCAAAGATAAATGTTACAACCACATGACATAAAATTTTAAAAAAAGCAAAACACTCACTCGAAAGAGTGAGTCAGGTTGGCACCACAAAAATATTGAAGTGATACAAAAAGAGGCCAGAAAGGATCATAGAACAGGCAGGGAAAAGTATAAAACAAAGAGAATGGGAACTTAAAACCCAATATAACAGTAATAACAATCAATATAAGAAGGATTAAACCCTCCACTTAAAATACATAATTGTCAGAGCAAATAACAAAACAAAACCTATGTCCTGCTTACAAGAGACATGCTCTAAATATACGTATACAGAAAGATAGGGAAGAAAAAAAATGATAAAATAAGCTGTACAAAGAAAGTTGGGATAGCTACATTTATATTAAATGAAATAGATTTTTAGGCAAAAAGCTATTAGTAGGGGTGCCTGGGTGGCTCAGTCGTTAAGCGTCTGCCTTTGGCTCAGGGCGTGATCCCGGCATTATGGAATCTAGCCCCACGTCAGGCTTCTCCACTAGGAGCCTGCTCTTCCTCTCCCACTCCCCCTGCTTGTGTTCCCTCTCTCGCTGGCTGTCTCGATCTCTGTCAAATAAATAAATAAAATCTTAAAAAAAAAAAAAAGCTATTAGTAGAGTTAATGATACTTCATAATAATACAAGGTTCAATTACCCAGGAAGCTAAAACAATTCTATGGTTGTATGAATCTAATAATATTACCCCAAAGTAAACAAAGCAAAAATGAAAGAACTGAAGGAGAAATAGAAAAGCCACGGTCATACATCGGGGAGATTTTTTTAAGCCATCTCTCTTGGTTATCGAAAGATCAAACAGAAAAAGAACCAGTAAGGACACAGAAGATTTGAACAAGATGATTAATAAATTTGAATGAACTGATATAAACAGAACACAGCTTCCAACCACTTCAAATAAACATTATTTGTAAGAGTAGATGGAATCTTTTAAAAAACTGGCCCAATGTGACATCACAAAGCAAGTCTCAACAAGTTTCACAAGATGAAATGGATACGTTCACTGAGTACATTGGAACTAAAATCAGCAACAACAAAAAATTTATTAAATCCTCAAGTGGTTGGAAATTAAGCAATAGTTTTTTCCTAAATAACTGATGGTCAAGGAAGAAATCACAATGGAAATTAGGAAATATTTTTAACTAAAAGAGTACATTGCAGAACATGTATGATGGAGTTAATGCCGGACTTAGAAGAAAATTTATAGCCTTACATGCTTATATTAGAAAAGAAAGGCTGAAAATTAATAATTCAAACATCCAGCTCAAGGGATTAGAAAAATAAATTCAACCCAAAGAAACAAAACCCAAAGCAAATTAAACCCAAAGAAAGTAGAATGGTAAATATAATGAAGATGTGAGCACAGTTTAATAAAATAGAAAACAGACAAGCAATAGAAAGGAACCGCAAAGTTGGTCTTAGGAAAATTCCAGTAAAATTAACAAGCCCTTGGTAAATTCAATCATGGAGAGAGAAGGGGGGGAGAGGGAGAGAAGGAGAGGGGCAGGAGAGGAAGAAGAGAGGGAGGGAGAGGGAGGGAGAGGGAGGGGGAAGAAGGAGAAAGAGAGAGTGGGGAGGAGAAGGGCGGATAGAGGGAGAGAGAGAGAGGCAGAGGGAGGGAGAGGAAGAAAGAATGAATAATTGATACCAACTATGAGGTAGGGACTTCAGCACAGACCCTACCATAATGGAATAATAATTCTGTTATTAAACAGACAGTAAGAAGATACTATGGACAACTTACGCCTATGTGTTTGATAACTTAGGGGAAATGGACCGATTGCTTGAAAAAACACAACTGAAATTTGCCACAAGTAGAAAATCTGGAAACTCAAAACTCTTACAGCAGTTGAATCCTTAGGGGCACCTGCGTGGCTCAGTCGGTTAAGTGTCTGCCTCCAGCTCAGGTCATGATCCTGGGGTCCTGGGATCGAGCCCCACGTCTGGCTCCCTGCTCAGCGGGGAATCTGCTTCTCCCTCTCCCTCTGCCTGTCTCTCCCCCTGCTTGTGCTCTCTCTCTCTGTCAAATAAAAATAAATAAAATCTTAAAAAAAAAAAAAAAAGAGAGAAATTGAGTCCTTACTCAACCCGATATATGCTTCCTGCAAAGGGAACTCTAGGCCCAAATGCCTTCAGTGGCGAATTTTACCAAGCATTAAAGGAAGAAATAATGACAATATCACATGATCTTTTGCAGAGAATAGAAAAAAGGAGAAACATTTCTCAATCTGTTTTCTGAGTCCGACAAACCCTTGATACCTGATAAGGACATTACAAGAAGGAAAAATTCCAGGCCTGTTTGTCTCATGAATATAGATGCAAATTTCTTTAAAGAAATATCAATAAACCAAATCCAGAGATACACGAAAGATATTAAATTGTGACTAACTCTGGCTTATTACAGCAATGCAAGTTTGGTTTAGCATTTGAAAAGCAATCAGTTTGGTTTATTGCATTAATGAGATAAAGAGAAAAAGCATAAGATCATCTTAATTGATGCAGGAACATTATTTAATAAAATTTAACATACATTAATTGAAAGCACTCTCAGGCAACAAGAAACAGAACCAACAGGATATGCGTGTGTGTGTGTGTGTGTGTGTGTGTGCATAAAGAGAGAGAGAGATTTTAAGCAATTGGCTCATTGATTCACACAATTATGGAGGCTGGCACGTCCCAAATGTGTAGAGTAGGGCAGCGGCTGGAGAGCCGGGGAGGAGCCGATGGTGTGTCGGGACTCAGGACTGGTAATGCTGAGCGTGGGCAAGGACGGGATGCTTGGAGAGCTCTTACACATCGCCGGGGGAGGCCTAAGTTGAAAGCTGTGAGAACACGTGCATACCCTGTGCCCCAGCAAGCCCAGGCCTAGCGAAACACCCCCTAGACACGCATTCACAGGACTCCGAAAAGTCACGTATGAACATGGCCTTTGGAGCTTTATATCGGACCCCAAAACCAAATGTCCATCGTCAATAGAATGGCTAAACAAATATTGGTATATTCATACGGAGGATAGCGGTCAGCAACGAGAATGGTTACTTAGCCATGTGGAACAACTTGAAACCTACATAGTATGGAGTGAAGAAGCCAGACACGTTAAGAGTACACGCTGCAGGATTCGGATTATATAATGCTGGACTCTGGGCAAAACTCGTGTACGGTGTCAGAGGTCAGGATGGTGGTGACGTTTGGGAAGGAGGGAGGGGGTCGTGATCGCAAAGGGCGTGGAGAGGGTTTCGGGGGTCCTGCAAAGTTTCTACTTTGTGGGAGGGTTGGCTGCATGGAAATTCATTACGTTTACATATGAAAAATTAAAGAGGGGAAAGTGATCTTGGAGATTGCACGGAGAGACAACTCTTTCCAGAAACTTTGCTTTCAGGGCAAAACGGGAGGCGAATGGGCAAGAGCAATTTTTTTTTTTTTTTTTTAATTCAGTCTGGCTTTGGAATTCGGACATGTTCGCGTGCTGGTGGGAATAAAGCAATCGAGGCCAGGGCGGCTGGAGTGGTGTCCGTGAGAAGCACGGGTGCAGGAAGGGAGCGCAGGCCCCGGGCCAGTCTGCCCAGGCGGCAGATCAGCCAGCGAGGTGTGCAGGGAGCTCACGCAGACCCCCTCCTCCCCAAGGCGCCTCTTGTCCTGTTGCCTGGGCCTCCTGCCCCGCAGAGGGCCTGCCCCAGACTCCCACTCTCTCACACCCAGTTGGATTCCCCGCTTCCTGAAAGGGAGACAGGGACGGGAAGGTGGAAGCTCGTGGCCAGCACCCTTTGGACAAGGGGGCTTGGAGGAGCTTACGGCTGTGCAGGAGATGGAGGTCCCAGCCTGAAACGGGCTTTGAGGGATATGCTGTGGATTTCTGCCCTCAGCAGCTCCTGTCCTGAGTGGTTGCTTCTGGGTATATCAGGGGATGGCCACCGGGCACTGGCCACCTGCTCCCCTGCCCTCTGTCCCATTCCTGACCTGCTTGGAGCAATGGCTGTCTGGCCGCTCTTAGAGGACCCCAGGGCTCTCGCTGTGAGCAGGGGGAGGGAACCGTGGCTTCAGGAAGGGCAGGAAGCCAGCTTTAAAAAGCACATTCCTTGGCAGGTTAAAAAACATTTTTTTTTTTAAGTGTAAAGACTTAACCTTTGCTAGGAAATGGTTGCGGTATTTTCTTTAAATGAAAAGAGACCATTGTAAGTGGAACTTTGGAAAACGCACAACACCCTGGTGCCGGTCTCCAGGGCGGTCCCAGGCAATCTCCGTCAGGCCAGCTCTGGCCTTTCCTCCAGATGGTCTCTCCTTGTACCGTGTGAAGAGCCTGGACCAGCGGGCTGGTCCCTGGAAAGGCCACTGGAATGCAGAGCCCCTCCCCAGCTGGGGACCCCACGCAGAAGGGCCTTTTCGCTTCCTGCAGTGGCCTCCACTCCAGGCCAGCTGTGTAATTTGTGGGCCAAATGCAAAATGAAAATGCAGGGCCCCTGGTTCAGAAACTGTTAAGACCTTCAGGACGATGACAGCGTGAGGAGCCTCTCAGAGCACGGACCCTCATAAGTGAAGGACCCCGTGTGAGCAACCAGGTCCCAAGGATTCTGACAGCTCGTATCACTCTCACTCTGGAGGCCAACTTGAGTTTTTGAAGCTTCTCTCTTAGGTGGTCGCTCCAGGGCCAGACAGGGATACCAGAGAATACAGGGCAGGGCTCAGGGCTTCCTTCTGGGGTCCCACCCCCACCCCTGCTCCCACATACCACAGCTGGCAACAATCTCCCAGGCTGGGTCCTTGCTCGGATTTCTCTTACATTTCGTAGACCGCGCTCCTCGGTCGTGAAAACATTCTGCGTTGAATCTGCGCTTGCTTGTAACCCGGGGGTCTGGGGTAATCGGGGAACACAGAACAGCTGCAGCGAGCGAGTGCTGGGTTCCTTGATGCTCCTTGACCTGTTTGCAAGCCTTCCTACAGGGCCTACTGTAAATAGGAAAGTACAAACACATGCCGGTCTTGCAGCGAATTAAAACCATCCGCCGCTTTCCCTGAATTTTAACACATACTGGTTTGTGCTGATGGAGCATATATCACCTTGCATGCTACTTACAGACTCGTGTAGCTCTGCACCAGGTCAGGCCCAAGCATCTGTGCCTTCCTGGGTCTGGGAGGCCCACTGCGCCCTACAGCCTCGTTCCCAGGCGGCTGGCTGACCTCAGAAGCCCAGAGCCTCACCGGCGCTTTGCTGTCCGATACAGTGGTCACGAGCCACTTGTGATCTTGACCACTTAAAACGTGGCCAGCCTCAACTGAGATGTGTTGTTCACGTACAATATACTGGCCTTTGAAGGCTTAGTACGAAAAAAGGATGTAAGATATCTCAATACTAATTTTTTTTTACATTGATTACACATTGAAACGGTAATATTACTTATATAATGGATAATGTAAAATACATTATTAAAGTTAATTTTGCATGTTTCTTTTTCCTTTTTTGGTGTAGCAACTAGAGAATTTTAAATATTTGTGGCTTGCGTCGTATTTCTATCGGCCAATGCTATTCTGAAGCCTCTTCCTGTGTATTTCTATGTCCAAGTGTATGTGAATTTCACACACACACACACACACACACACACCCCTGAGCAACTGACAGAATCTTGGAAGGAAAACCAGCCCCAGTGAGATCATGTGACTTGATTCCAAGTGCTTCCTCCTCCAGGAAGACCTCTCAGAATGTCCTATGGCCACCTAATACTACCGAGCCAGGCACCTTTGGCCTTTAGTGACCTGTCTGCCTTGTTTTATCATTCAACACATATCTATTGAACGCCTACAGCTGTGAGGCTTTACAGCATAGTGACATCAGCCTGCAGGCTGTCGAGTCTACATGACCTGGATTCCAGGCCTGGCCCTACCACTGACGAGCTGTGTGTCCCTGAAGGAGTTACTTACCACTTCATGCCTTGGTCTTCCCATTGGTAAGATGGAAATTAGAGCACTGATGCGGAATTAGGATGGTGACCCAGGCGTCTCCCTCACAGGCTCACTGTGAGGGTGAATGAGGACAAGACTCAGAGACAGCCATGGACCGATCTGGTCCCTGGGCTTTCACAGGGCTCAGCTGCCTCCGAGGAAGGAGGGGACAGGTAAGTGTGGCGCCTGTGATCCTGGCGAGGCTCCGAGGCAGAGCAGAGAGACGCTGTACTGGCCAGGACATAGTGCCACAGATGGGGACCCAGGAAGGCGTCTGCTCAGGATGCCAACCTAGAGGGCCTGGCATAGGCAGGTTTGGGGGGTGGCTGGGCGGATGCTGGGGAGCCAGCACGTGAGTGAGGGGTGGACAGTTCTGAATACAGAGCATCCCCCCAGCTGGAGTCAGGCTAATGGGCAGGGCTCAGGGAGTGGGCCCAGATCCCCACCCAAGTCCTAAATCGGCAGATGTGTGGTTTTGAACCCATCTTTTCCTTGCAGTCTTGTTCCTCTAAGGCAACTTGGTTTGGGTAATGCTCGTTGATGAAACACATTCCAAAATGTCAGGGGCTGAAAGCAATAGACTTGAATGTCCCCCCCAGCTCCAGGGGCTGGGGTGAGTGCTCCTGCTGGCCGGTGGGAGGCCTTCCATGTAGTAACTCAGGGATCTAGGCTCTGGGCATCTAACAGCTCTGCCCTTCCTTACCGCCCAGAGTTCTCCGCAGCCATCCGACGGACAGACAGGGAAGAGCTGGTAGAGAACGTATGACCTCTTCTAACCATCTAGGCCTGGTGTGACCACTCACGCTCCCACTCCAGCCACGAGAACTAGTCACGTGGCCCCTCCTAGATGTAAGAGTGGCTGGAAAACGAAGACTCTACACGATAGAAGAGAGAGCACCGATTTCTGGTGGCCATCTCTGCCAGCTTCCACTCTGGGGAGAGCCAAGCCAGCCACGGGCCTCCTTTCTCCCCACCAGGTCCCCACCCTTCTGCCCCCTGTGGGTCGCTGTAGCCAGGCCAGGTTCAGAGAGGGTTCCCAAAAAAGAATAGAGGAAAAAAACCACGACTCTCCCTAGGGAGTGACCCAGACGGACACACTCGAAGAGACAGTGCGCACCGTGGGCTTACACTTCAGCCCCTTCCCCACCCAGAGACACAGAGCTCGGTGAGCCAGCCAGGCCTGCAGTCTGGATCTGCAGAGTGCGGGGAGATGGCCCAGCTAAGGCTTCCTGGAGCTCCTGCTGTGCTGGCCGTGGTCTTAGGGGGATCTCCTGGGGTCTTCTGGGCAGCTCTCCCCATGTGCTCTGGTTACAGTGCTGGCAAAATCCCAAGTCCCCGATGGTCAGGGCTGGACCGAGGGCAAGAGGTATGGGTGGGATTGAGGGCAGGACATGTCTCATTATCTGACCCAGGCTTCTTACACACCTGCTGGCTACTGAGGAGGACATGAAGGATAACAAGGCCAGCCGGGCCTCAAGTTGTTCATGATTTTATGGAGAAAATGATCAAACGTCGATACTTCTGTCTGAAGCAGAATATGGGTCAGGACCTTCAAAGAGGAGGGGTAGATGGTGAAGGCCAGAGGGGAGGGGCTCACATGAGCAAGTCAGGCCTTCCCTTTAGGGCAATCACGGAAGGCTTCCTGGAGGCTGAGGCCCGGAGGCTGAGGCTTGAAGGATGCAGAGGGAAGAAAGTGTTCCCGTATGTGTGGTGCTTTATTATTTCCAAAGCCAGTGAGCCAGGCAAGGTAGAGAGGGTGGCAGGGACAATTACCTCAATTTGACAGGGGAAGAAGCAGATGCCCAGAGAGGCTAAGCTCTTGGCCCATGGTTGCACAGGAGTTTAGGAGTGAGAATGCAGATGTCAGCCTAGCAGCTCTGGGTTCTTGGTACGAGCTTGATAAGCACGTTTCTCCCTCCTGGCTGGTCAGGGCTAGGTCCTCAGGTGTGCCTGGGAAACTCCCATCCAGGGAGCAGATGTTCCCTGGGGGCTTCTCAGGGCTGGGTGCTCAGCTTCCCCTACAGAACATGTGTTTCCTGTTTTCCTTTCCCCCCTGGCTCAGGACCGAGAACAGGGTTTTCCTGAGCGGAAGGGCCTCAGAGACCTGGCCCACTACCAGCTCGCTCAGGCTGATCT
This sequence comes from Ursus arctos, assembly GCF_023065955.2. Taxonomy (NCBI): domain Eukaryota; kingdom Metazoa; phylum Chordata; class Mammalia; order Carnivora; family Ursidae; genus Ursus; species Ursus arctos. The sequence continues at coordinate 12,282,217 of NW_026623100.1, forward strand.
GCTTGCTCGTGGTTCTTGTTACTCAGAATGGTGAACCCCCCCCCCCAAGGGTCTTTATGGCCATTACGTCCCCTCCCTCTCCCAAACTCCCAAGACCTGGAACGCAAACCCAGGGCTGGGACTCCCACCTCGGTATTCTTAGAAGACCCTCTGCTCATTAGCCGAGCTCCTTGGCAAGATCTGGGGATTGTACTGCCTTGGAACCTAGGAGCTGGGGCTCTGGGGCAGGTCTTGGCCCCTGGGGCTCAGACCCTGAGGCAGGACTTTGGCCAATCCTGCAGCTATGAGGAGTTCAGAGCCCCGAGAGCTCCCCCAGCTCCTCACCCCCACACTGTTTCCCACTGTCCTGGGGCGGAGGCTGGGGCCAGTGGGTGACATCCCCCAGCTGTCCAGCCTGCATCACGTGAGGTGAGAGGGTGAGACCTAGGGCTCAGTGCGTCACTCTGCTCTGAAGCAGACGGGGCATCTTGTCCCACAGTCGGGTCCTGGGTGCCGCCCTGCTCCTTGGATGCAAGGATGTGCGGAATGACAGTGGGGAAGGGCAAGAGAGCATTCCAGGTCTGCAGAACCTTGGACCCCCGGTGTGGGCGTGAGCTGTGAAGAAGAAAGGCAGGAGTTCGTGGAATCAGAATACAATGCTGGCTGCCATTCAGTTGGGAGGAGGGGAAAATTGGGGGGGGTGTAGGTCAAAGGGAGCACATTTTCAGTGATAAGAAGAGGAAGCACAGCAAGGGGACTGTAGGTAACAACCCGGTTCTGCAGACTGGGAAATTGCTGAGAGAAGATCTAGTGTTCTTACCACACGAGCACGAAGTTCACTAGGTTACCTGTGTGAGGCGATGGTGTATTAGTTCCCTCAAGCTTCGTACTAACTCTACGGGATCTGTGTGTATCAAATCATCGCATCGTACACCTTAAATACATCCAACCATGCTTGTCAATTATTTCTCAATAAAGTTTGAAAAAAAAAATAAAGAAGGATATTGGCCAGAGCTCCCCAGCGTGCCTCCCACCCTGTGTGGGGTGGGGAGAATAGGAGGAGAGGGCCTTCCCATCTCCTCGCCTGCCCCACCCACCCCACCCCACCCCTGCAAAGAGGGTGCCTCCCCTGCCCGGGCCCCCGGAAACCCCGGTCCTGTGTTTGGGAATGGCTCTTGTGGGGGGGGGTGTTTCTGTCCGACGAGGTGCTGGGTTCGAGGGGACTGTGGGGGGCAAAGGCGGGTCTGAGTACGTGACTCAGTGTGGGTGCTCGTGGGGGTTCGTGAGATGTGACATTGAGGCCCTGCCTTGGCCTGCAGCCCGGAGTGGGGAAAACCACCTCTGATGACCCGGCCTTGGGGCTTTGAAATCCCCCCTTCCTCACCAGGGCTTTAGGCCGGGCAGGCCAGTTTATTAGGTACAGGTTTATCTGGGGCTAATTTAACTTGTTAAGATAATTGTGCCAGAGGCCGCAGCCCCGAGGCCGCGCCTGAGTAATTACTCTCCTTTCTCTCTCATCTCTGAGGGCTGTGCCCCTTCACAGCGCACTGGGCCCTCGATGGCCATCGGTCCTTCCAAGGCCTCGGGAGGAGCCCTGGCAATGCTTTCGCGTGGTCTCCTGTTTTCGTTAAACTTGCAAAAGCACGTCATTGAGACCACAGTCCTTTGAGGCTGCTGTTTCTTTTCATCCCAACGTCCCCTCTGTCCCGTGCTCCCTCCTGTCAGGTGGCGATCGATTGACTGGTCGCCTTCTGGGGACCCGGCTCAGGGAACCTGGAGTCAGGCACGGGGACATATTTGGAGTGGGTGAATGGGATGTGCGTGTGCGGATGCAGGCCACGTGTGTGATATTTCGCGAAGGAGGCCTTGGGTCCCTTCTGTGTCGGGGGAGGGGGGGTTCTTAGAGGAGGAGTGGTTTCCAGGAACTCTCAGATGATCCACGGCCACTGACCCAGCTGGTGCGATGAGGCCTGAGGGGGTCCAGTGGCTCTCAGGAGGGGAGGCGTGTGGGAAGCGAGAGAGAAACAAGATTCGAAGTGTCCGGAGCCAGAAGCTAGTCCGCCAGAAGTTCTTTTAATCTTACAGTGCATATGAAACCTGTTAAGGGTTTACCCCCAACTGACACTGATCTTAAGAACTCACACGACATTAGTCGTGAAGCTGAAATACACTTTTCTAGACTCTGCATGACAAAGCACATATTTCACTCAGCCACGGTAGAGGCAAGGCCATTCCGTACTCTCCGTGGAAAATGGCATGAAATCGCTGGCATATGGTGAGGCCGGCAGGCAGCATGCAGCCAAAAATATAAGAGTATTGTAAAGGTGTGTCAGTGAGTTAATTTATTAAAATATTATTTTTCTAGGGCTCCTGGGTGGCTCAGTTGTTTAAGTGTCTGCCTTCGGCACAGGTCATGGTCCTGGGGTCCTGGGATCGAGCCCCACATCTGGCTCCCGGCTCAGCAGGGAGTCTGCTTCTCCCTCTCCCTCCGCCGCTCCCCCTGCTTGTGCTCTCTCTGTGTCAAATAAATAAATACAACCTTTAAAAATAAATAAATAAAAAATATTCTTCTGGTGTTTGCTTATTTGTCACCTTTTAAAAATGAAGGAGTTGATGTGACTTCTAGAAAAGAATGAGAAGCATTTTAAAGAAATAAATGTTCACTTTTTTTTTTTTTTTAAGAGAGGGAGAGAGAGACACAGAAAGAGAGAGAGAGAGAATCCCAAGCAACATCCACGCCCAAGGCAGAGCCTGACGCAGGGCTCAATCCCACAACCCTGAGATCATGATCTGAGCCCAAATCAAGAGCTGGACGCTTAACCGACTGAGCCACACACGTAGATGCCCCATAAATGTTCACTTTTTAACCTAGTTTTGTAGTTCTGTGTTTGGCTTCTGAAGGAGGGCCCCCTACATTGGATAGGTTTCTGGCCCCACAAAACTTGGGTCCATCCTGGTGCTGCCATCATTTGTGGCGGGCGGGGCGGGGTGCGGTGAGGGAAAGGAGTGGCCTTGAGATTCCCCCAAGGGTGCTCTGAGTCAGAGAGGCAGGGCTGGGGAGGGGCCTACTGAACTTGGCCACTGCCCGCATGCTCCCTGCGGGCCCCCACAGAACCTGCTCAGACAGCTGGGCTCCTTTGCAAGGCCCCTTGGGCTGTCAGAACTTCCAGAAGGTAAGAGCTGGTATCCGAAAGGCTCTTAGATCTCACTTCTTGTGCGTATGCAGGCAGTACAGGAGGGCCACAGAGAAAGGAAGGGCGTGTTTGCACCATTGTCAAGTCCAACGGAGTGATTATATATCATGCGCATCTCTCCTCCTACGCTGGAAGCTCCTTGAGGACAGGGATCTTGTTTGTCTCGCTCACCACTGTATCCCCAGCACCTAGCACAGTGGCATCCAGTGGTGCTTAAAAACCTTTAGCAAAGGATGAATTGAATATATTAATAAATGCACCAGGGCAGACGCAGAGAGCCAGGCAGGACCGTCTCTCATCTCTCAGTCCTGAGCCCCAGAAGCCCCTCTGTAGGCTTGCAGATGGTGTCCATGGATGCATTGTTTTGGGGGACGTCTGTACCACTGACGGGGGCCTGGGGGGCTGCAGCAGGTAGGCTCCAGGGGTGAGGAGTGATCCGTGCTGATGAGGAAGGAGGAGGGGTGAGGTGAAGAGGATGGATGGGAGAGCTAGCAATTCTCATGAAATCGGAACCCTCACCTGGAAACCAGGAGGAACTGAGAGGCCTTGATGAGGTTGGCATCGGAAAGCGCCCAGAGTTCACCTGGAATGCTGAGTTCCTCTCCACCAGAGCCCTTCGGGCATCACCCCCTCTAGTGTTAATGTGCATGAGTGTGTGTGTGTGGGGGGGTGGGTAAGGGAGGAGGAGAGCAGGGCTCTGAGCCCTTCCACTCATTTGGCTCAGAATGCCTGCCGTTGCTGGTTTTCTACATTCTAGTCCCTCAGTAGAGGGTCCCGACAGCAGAAAAGACTTGGAAACCACTTATCTAGAACAAGTCATTGCAAAGCCAGTTTTTATTAGTCTCTCCGTGTTTTTAAAATATCACACATCCACAATTTTTAGTGTGATACTTAGTTCATATTTTAAAAAATCTAAAATCAGAGTAAGTTCTGTTTTGAAACCCCGCAGATAAGTTAGAGGCTACGTTAAAATTCCAAATAGAACAAAGGGACACTCATTCAGAGAGCTTCGTGTGTGTGTGTGTTTCCACACCTCTCAAGAGGAGAAAGAAAGTGTTCATGAACATAGTAAACCTTCTTCCGAAGTTCTAGTTCTGGTTCAAAGACACCAGCGCATTGAAATGGACACAACCAATGGTGTGGCAGTCTCCGTCTGTCCCTGGAGAGAGTCGAGAAGGCTTTTATTCAAACAAACAAAAAATAAATGCTTACTATCAATTAAAAGGTCTCATTCTCTGCCTGCTTCTGCCAGAAAAAAATTTGGAAAGATTTTCTCAAACTTATTCAACAAGAGATAGATTTTTCCCCCCAAGATGATGGTGTCAAAAGAACATATTTGCTGTTAGTTTATAACTCCCTCCATGCTCTTGCCCCAAATGGTGTAGAGTCAGAAAGAACTTGCCGTGGGAAAAATTTGCACCTAAATTGTTAATGTGCAATTGTTAATAACATAACGAGGACATCTGTAATTTTTTTAGGGTCGTACTAAAAGAAGATCAAATAATATTTAATTTTCACAGTTAATTACATTTCCTATTATCTTTTGAATAAGCCAAACGAATAATTATTTAAATTATTTTTTTTTAATTTTTGTCTCCTCATCATTTGTTCTGATATATTAAGTTTAATGTTTATATTTCTATAAATATTTCACTTAATGTTTTATCTGTTCATTAATTTTTGAAATGAAGATAAATTTCATTTTTGGTTTCACTGATTAAAAAATGTATTAGTAATTTCGAACACTTAAAATATACATGTTAACTCAGTGTTTTGGTGTCATGCAAAAACTAAGGACAGTTCATATTGCAATCACTATGTGGAAAATAACCCTGTTTCCATGCAAAGGACAACACTACTGTTCAGAGAGATTCAGGGGACTGACTTCAAGGTCACGTGGTTATTCAGTGAGCGGCAGAGGACGGCTTACGGATCCAGCTCTTCCCACGCTAAGTCTCCAGCTTTTGTCCACCAGACACTGCCCCCGACCCCTCTGACCCAGGAAAACCGGTGCAGTTTCTCCTCACTTGTGTCCTTGGTCATGTCTCCGTTGAAGCCTGAACCCTAAGGTAGGAACATGCAGCTGGTCCCGCTGCTGTTAGAGACGCTGAAACCGTAGGACCCGATACCCACTCTCTTTTGCTCCCAAGGACTCTGAGGGCCGCATGGGGGGGCAGTGGGGATGGCAGGGCCCAAGAAGAGGGAGGCAAGAGGGCCAAGAGCCAGTAAGTCAGAGAGGCAGCCTTGGGCCTTGGGGGAGAGGGCCGGATGCACAAGCAGGTGGTCTCTGTGGTTCGCCTGCACGTCGCGGGGCGTGTGTGGTGGTGTCCCACGCTCTGCCATGCTGGGTTCTCGCTATGGGGTGAGGTGCTGCGGGGAGCAGAGGCCATTGCTCACTGCCCAGTCCCCGGGCGGCATTACATGTCACGTGTGTCACGTGAAGGCCCAGCTTAGGGCACTTTCCCAGAGAGACCCCAGAGTCAGTCCCGGTGACCCTGATATATCCCATAGCTTCACACTGGGTCTGACTTGCTCACAAACATCTCACTTTCCCCATTCGAGAGCCGAGGGCCCCACTCCTGGGCAGGCCCAGCTGCTGACCGGTCTGCTAATTAATGACTGCTGATTGGCCTGAGAGGCGCACTCATTATGCCTAGTAGAGATCAAAGCCAGCCCCAATAATCTGCTAAACGAGATGTCAGATTAGGGCATTCTTCTGGGCTATTAGAAAGATTTTTCTCCTTGGGTAAAGGCCTGTCAGGGCGTATGGCCCCGTCACCTACCAGGAGCCAAGCCTGAGGGAAACTCTGCAGCCTCCTTGCTCCTCTTACTTTGAATGTGGCCATTTAATGGGACAGTCCCAACCCAGGGGCCTTGGTATGATCCGGGTGAGGTCACAAAATGGGGAGGGGTCCCCCTAGGGAAGTCATGTTTGGGCACAGTCACCTCTGTTTCTTTGTCCTTGGGGTTACTGGGTGATTAGGAAGGACTAGACCTCCGTGAGTCTCTGTGGCTTCAGCTGTATTAGGGACACACTGCCTCAGTTTACCTCCCAGGGCCGGGGGGCTGTCGAGTTTTGTGTTGAGACTGCTCCCTTTTCTCAGGAACTAGCCCCAACCCCAGAGCCCCAGACCAAATTTCTCACCCCAGGGGTGGGAATGGAGCCCTGGTTTTCAGTATTAATGCTAATAGCTCTTCACAGCTCCCACTGATCAAATACGGTGTCAGGCACTGTGTTAAGTGAGTAAATACTGATTTTATTTATTGCCTGAAAGTATTACAAGTTAGGTGTATTAACATCCTCTACAATATATAAGGAGATAACAAGGCTCTGCAATTTGTCCAACTTAATTTGACAGCAGCTCCAGAGGTGAGTCTTGATTGGCTGAAGTCAATTGGCATGTTGATTGGCCCAGAGATAAGCACATGACCAAACTGTGGCCAATGAGAGAGCACTAAACGCTAGACTGGTAAAGGAGGCCTGAGGGGAGGAGCTCTTTTTCTCCCTGGGTGGTGTGGGGTGAGAACGGGAAGCGTGGAACTGCTGAAGCTGTTTCTCTCACCAGGGAAGAATCTGGAGCTGTTGGAGAGATGGGTAGCATAAGACCATGTAGGGTCAATTCGTGCACCTTTGGAACCATAATTGGAGGTGTGGGATCAAACTAAGCTAAATGAAGGACTATATTGTCTTTATTGTTTAAATCGGTTTGAGGTGGGCTTCCTGGGACTTGCAAACACAAGCCTGAGTCCACATCACCTGTCCCAGAGGAACCAGACCTGCCCAGTGGGTCTGGCCTCCACGAGGCAGCCCTGGGGTGAGCCCACCTGGAAAGTCAGGAGACTTTTGAAAGTAGTCATGGCACTGGCCGCAGTCACCGCTTGTCCTGTGGCCACTGTCCGAGCTGCCATGTCAGCCCAGCCTGGCTGTGACCTCACTTGGCACTTCTGCTTCTCAGAGACAGCTTCACCTGATCACCCATATTACAGGCTCTCCTCACGACCCCCCACCATTCTCATCCTGCCCGGTGTAGTTGGAACGAACAGACCCAGCCCATGCCAGGCCTAGCCCTCTGCGTTGGTTAGAAATAGTTTCCATCACGAGAAACAGACACCCAAAGTGACAATGGTTTAAATAAGATAGAAGGCTATCTCTTTCACAAATAACATTCTGCATACGGGGTCCACCACTGGTGTGGCATCTTGGTTCCAACAGTGTTCATTTGTACCCTCACTTTTTTTTATATTGATTAACTTTGCCAGACATCTATCTACTTTATCAGTCTTCTCAAGGAACCAGGTTTTAATTTTACTGATGCTTGCTATGCCCATTTCCTATTTTATTAGTCTCTGTCATCGTCTATCGCTTTCCTTCTACTTTATTTGGGTTTACTTTGTTGTTTCTCCCCTCCCTAACCTCTTGAGCTGGTCACTTAATTCTTTATAGGTTGTGACCTTTACATCTTTTCTTACAGGAGCCATAAATGAAAATGCATTTTTCCCTTTAGCATTCTTGTAACTGCTTACAAGAAACTTAGAGATTGGTTGTTTTCATTATTGTTAGGTTCTAAATATTTTCTCATTTCTCATTTCCTTATAATTTCTTCTTTAACACATGAGTTATTTAGGGATGTGTTTATAAATTTACAAAATAATATTTTGAAAGTAATTTTTTTTTAAAGATTTTTCATTTATTTATTTGACAGAGATAGAGACAGCCAATGAGAGAGGGACCACAAGCAGGGGGAGTGGGAGAGGAAGAAGCAGGCTCATAGAGGAGGAGCCTGACGTGGGGCTCGAACCCGGAACGCCGGGATCACGCCCTGAGCCGAAGGCAGACGCTTTAACCGCTGTGCCACCCAGGCGCCCCTGAAAGTAATTTTTGCTATCAGTTTCTTTTCTTTTTTTTTTTAAAGATTTTATTTATTTATTTGACAGAGATAGAGACAGCCAGCGAGAGAGGGAACACAAGCAGGGGGAGTGGGAGAGGAAGAAGCAGGCTCATAGCGGAGGAGCCTGATGTGGGGCTCGATCCCATAACGCCGGGATCACGCCCTGAGCTGAAGGCAGACGCTTAACCGCTGTGCCACCCAGGCGCCCCTTGCTATCAGTTTCTAATATCTAATTTGTGCATAACACACGGTCAGTTTTTATAAATGTTCCAAGGGAAAAATATGAATAATACAATGACTGAGTGAAGGGTTCTATATTTGTCCATTAGACTAAGACTGTCAATTTAGATCACTTCTAATTATGTCTCTTTAATATCTCAGTTACAGAGAAAATGCTATGATTGCGGAACTGTCAGTTTCTTTTTTGTAATTCTGTCAAACTTTATATATTTTGAAGTCAAGTTATTAGGTATCTACATGTTACAGATTTTCATCTCTTCCTGGTGAGTTTCCTTTCATTAATATGTATTGAACGTCTATCTCTAAGGATGCCTTTTGCCTTAAGGTCTATTTTATCTGATACTGATATTATTCTACCACTTTTTTTTTCAATTGTTATTTTTCCTGCTGTATCTAACGCCATCTTTTTACTTCACTTTTTCTGGGTCCATATATTTCAGTGTGTCTCTTATAAATACCATATAGCTAGATTTAAAACATTCAATTTAACAATCTCTGGCTACATTGGCTCATGTACATTTATTGTGACTTCTGTTGTATTTGCTTGTCTGGGAATATCTTAATTTCTCCTTCAATTTTGGAGGATAGTCCTAATGGATGTAGAATTCTTTATTGACAGTTTCTTGTATATGAAGAGTTATTTTTCTCTTACTGCTTTCAAGATTTACTCCTGTCTTTTGACAGTTTGACTATGATGTAGATAATATAATGTAATAAGTCTGGAAATCAGATTCTCCTCTCCCTAAAGGGGTTATTGTTGTTATTGTGGTGCCGTTGCGGCTTTTTCTGTTTAGTGACTTTGCTGGACTAATTCTGTAAAGTCTGTGTTCCCTGTACGCAACCATTGAAGTATCTGCTTGGTGAGCCTAGTGCTCAACTAATGATTGGTCAGAGATTTCCTTATATGCTTTGAACAAAGCTTTCTAGATTTTTCCACATTGATACACAAAGCTCTAGTACATTCACTTCAACCTATGTGTAATATTCCATTGTATGGCTATATCTCAATTTACTCATCTTCTTATCTGTTAGTGGATATTTAGGTCATTTCTAATTTTTTGACATTGCACAGAAAGTGGCATTGGATGTCTAGTTCGTGTGTGAGAGCTTGTTTGTGTGTTTGTTTTTTTACCAAGTATATCTGGATGTGTAATTGCTGGGTGATGGAATGCCTATCTTCAACCATAGGAGATACTGCTATACTGTTCTCCAAATAATTGTACTCATTCATGTATCCATTATCAGTGTAGTCTACGTGGTGTTTTGTTTTGTTTTTAAATGAGCTTTAAAGGTTACCTCAAAAATCTCCTTCATAGAGCCTCTTGTGGTTCTCTGGCTATGAGTAATCTTATTCTTCTGCACCACTGTGAAATCCTGACATTATCTTCACTCTGCCTCGTGCCATTGTTAGCATGGCTGTCTCCTCTCACCAACAAGATTCAATTTTCTTGGACTACGTGGACCCTGGCTGCTTCCTCGAAGCATCTGCCATGGTAGCCACCGAACTGCATCATTCACAATTTCAATAGCTGATTTCTCAATCCGATACAGGACAGTCCCACAGGGAAGTCTTCAGCTTTCCCTCTTTCTCCCCTGAGTCTGTCAGCTCAGCTAAGCTCATCCACTATCGTTAGCACCTAAGTCTGGAGACACTCACTCTGAGATGGGTAGAGCTGGGATCAAGGTTGTCTCCATATGGAAGTTTCGGCTCACCTCCTCCTCCTGCTGTGAAACACAGGCTTCCTCGTGAGCTACCACTCAGGCAAACATCTTTGATTGTGGGGAGGTGTTCATTTGAGATTTGGAGTAACTTGGACAGGGCTGGGAGGAAGTTAGCCTTGGCTTAGGCGATCTTTCCTCAAGGAAGTACCGAAAGATAGTGAGAAAACGATGTTGGGAGAGATATTCAAACAGGACATTTAAAATCACACACACTCACCCGTTCACATAGAAACCACCACTTTGCCGGTTACAACTTATTCTTAGCTAGTCCTTGAAGCTGTTCCCTAAGGACCTCCCCTGGTCACACCTGGTTCCCATTACTGTACCTACTTGAAAGCAGTAAAGCTGCCTTTCTTCAAAAGTACTGTGAAGCACGGTAATTCGCTCTGACCTGCCCCTGGGTTGTCCAGAGCGGCTCGCCTGATACTAGCATGTGATCAGTTATCCAGAGCCCCTCGTGGAGGCAAAAGTCTGTCTGTCCAGACAGAACCAAGTAATTGGCCTGCCAGCGGAAAATGCCGTCGGAATTCAGCACGTGGCCCTGTGGGCAGACCCGGCTGCCCCGCACACTTGGTTGGCAGTCTGACCTCGTGCTCTGTATGCATGCACGTTCACCTTGGGTACAAATGAGCTGCCTGCCCTTACCCGGATCCCTGGATGGAAGTCCCGCCCTCTTGTTCAATATAAAAAGACCCAGGAGAGCTGGGAGTTGGTTACCTTTGGGAGAGTATGCAGCTCTCATAGAGAGAGGGGCTGTTCTTTCTCTTCCAGTGGAGAAGGGAAGGCAGCCCTTTCTTGTCCTTAAAACCTAAGGAGGGGGACACCAAGCGATCTATCCTTAAAGGCCCCATTATCCATGTTTCCTTGTTCAAGATCATTTGCCCACCTTTAAATCTCTTGAAGATGCTCAAAAAATGCTTTTTAGATTTTGAAGGGGCCCAGGAAATGGGAGGATGGAGTTGCTGGTGTGCCCTGTGTGAGCCGAGCAGGAGAGAGGAGGTTTAGAGAGAGCTGGCAGAATGGACAGGGAGCAGCCACTCTCCCACAGTTTGGTGAGGCCAGGGCTCCTGCGTTTTCTGTGGGTCAAGGGGATGCCAGATCAGGTACCTGGAATTGAGTTCCCTTCCTGTTAGCCCTCCTCCCGTCCCCCTCCTCCCTTCCCCCCCTCCGGCCCCACACCAGCCTGCTGCCCTTGAGTGAGAGGCACCAGCAGCAGGAGGCCCTAGAGTCAACAGTGTTCAGTCCTCGCAGGGCCTCCTGAGGTGCCCAGACCTGCATCCCATGGGGGCGCCAGCCCGTGGATGCCTGCCCCACTGAGGGCACCAAAGGTCGTTGGGCTTAACCCCATAATGAGCAGCACCCCTGAAAGGACTTCATCCTAGGTTAGAAGATGTTTGCCCTTCTCCCTGTCCGTCTTCTTTGGGATGAGCTAGCCCTGGAGGAAGTGGCAGGGCGAAGTGTGTGAAGATTCGATCAGATTCCTTCTTCAATTCAAGTAACCGCAGCTCTAGCCTCTCCTGGGAAAAGAAGGAGAACAAACAAACAAGAAGAACTGAGTCCTAATGGTCCTAGAAACTCAAGGAAATGGAAAAGTACGGATTACACCACGATGTAGACAAGGTGGGCTTTTAACCCAGGGGAAAAGGAATTTGTCATCGTATAGTTAGGGGAAGAGAGAAGAAGTAAAACCATTTTCATGTTTATTTCCTATTGAGACTCTTCAACAAACCAGTTATATTTGTGAATTCTTTAAGGATCAGCCCACAGTTCTATAGACTCATAAGCCCTCGACTTGTTAACGGAGCCACAAGGTGAAACACAGCCAAGAGTCAGGACAGCTTAGGGCTAAACTTTAAAGATAGAGCTTCCAAAAGGAGACTTCACGCTGGGGAAGTGATTTTTGAACCAGGAAACATGAATGCAACGAGACAGTCCGCAGTGGGCACTCCAGCAGAAATTATCATCATGGTGGAAGAGGGCCAACGAGATGCTGCGGGGGGCCGTGGAAGGGGCGCGCTAGCCACACGTACAAAGGAGCAGGAATTCCGAAGCATGAACAAAGCGAGTGGGAGAGTGGAAAGAAGAGAACACGACACCGAGGAAGGCAAAGGTGCCTCGAGAAGGAGGCTGGTCTCCGAGTTGCCTCGGTCCCCGTTCCCGTTCCTTCCCTCATCCGCCCTGGCATATGGAATGCCCACAAACTGTGACTCGGTCTCTGCGGTGTTGGCTCAAAAGAACAGAGTTTGGAAGCCAAATGTTATGTCATTATAACTTCAGTTCTTTCTTTGCATTTCTCAGTCGTGAGAGGGGATACTTCCTAGCCTACCCCCCATTTCTCTAGCGGCCTCTGTGCCTCCCCAGGGCACAATTCTTTCTCCTCTCCCTGCCTTTCCACCTCAAAGCTACCCCTGGGCTAGCCCAGTGCCTCTTGGATCTTCCTCTCTTCTCCCTTTTATTTCCAACTCTGCTTGTCCAAGTCCCAAAGAACCACTTTGCAGGCAGAGGTGTCCTCAAGGGTGGGAAGCAAAAGCGAAGATGTGGGCCAGCTGGAGTCCCCCTAGCAGGACAGGGGAGGGGGGAGGCTTGGAACAATCACCGGTTAGTTATTTTATCCTGTTAAACAAGAAGTATGTAGGTTCTTTACAGCCAGATGACCCTGATGAGGACACTGTGTGAACCAGACGGAGTTATTTAACCTCTCTGAGCTGCACGCTCTTTAGATTAACTGGCGCGATGATTTCTGCCTCATGGGGGTGGCCGAGAGAGTTGAATGGCTGACCCGTGAGAAATACAGTGTCCCTTTGAACCCAGTGGCTAACCACATCTCTCTGTGGACCCCTGGGAACACAGGAGAACAGGGCCTACAGCTCAGGAGATATGATTTCCTCAGAGCCCCCCAGGATTAGGGGCTCCTCTGGGGCTAGGGCTTTCTCTCAGCCACTGCGGGCTCTCTCTGACTCCCTGCTCCGCCCTCAAGACCTGGCTCAGCTCTCAGGGGGTTTCTGTTTTCCTTGGATGTCGGAGGAAGCCTCCCTTTTATCTGATTTCCTCATTAGTCTGATTTGGTAACCCTTGTGTGCCCACGGAGCCCCAGCCTTGCTGGGCGAGTCTCTGGCATTACTTTAGAGGTGTTGGTCTGGGAGGCTGGGTGGGAAACGTTCCTTCTTGGATACCCAGGCGGAAGAGCTTCCCTGCTTGGGCTAGCACCCCGAGTCTCCCAGTGAACGCCCCTCTCTGGGCCCAAGGTCTCTGTATGTGCCTCATTCCCCTTTGCTGCTCTGACAGGCCCTGGTCCCCTGGGTCCTGTCAGATGGCTGAGGCCTTCCCTCTGGCCCAGGATGGGGCCCCTGAGGCCAGCAGTCCTCCCTGCCCGCTCCCTCGGATGGCGTGGAATCGTGGGCTTGCGGATCAAAGGTGGGCATCTGCGGGAAGGCAGCCAGGCAGGATGGAAGTCAGCGCTCCTTCACGGGGCCGTGAGGTGAGGCTCCTAGGATCCTACCCACGGCAGGCGAGCACAGTGCTTGACACACAGCGAGCCACGGAAATGTGTCAGGTGGCTGTTGGTCTCGTGTGTTGGGTTTCTCTCATTCCTGGGAGTCCAAAGGGGAAAAGGCCTGCCACACTGGCTTCCTTTGCTCTGTGTCAGGGCCCGCACAACCGCGAGATACACGGTCAACGCTCAGCTCTCTCTGTGGGCGCTCACCCAGGATGGGGGGCTGTTCTGAAAGGTGGGCATCGAGTCACCTGTTCACTGTCTGCAGACAAAGCAGGACTAGCGGAACAGGATGGGGAGGCCGAGGAGTGGGGAGGGAGACGGCGTTTAACGCACTTAGCCGAGGCTGCTTAGAAACACAAACAAATAATGAGTGTGCTAATTACTAATGATAACAAGGCTTGAGGGTTTTCAACACATATCGGTTGTTTCCTTCGGGTCTCCTGGCAGCCTGCCGGGGAGATGGGACAAGCGTTCCTCCTGGATAACCGGACTCACAGGCAGAGAAGGGGGGAAATTTGTGCAGGTTTACACAGCGGAATGCAGATTCAAACCCGGGCCTGAGCGTCACCACCTCCGGGCAGGCTGCCCTTAGTCACTGCCCTGTTGGCTCCCTCCAGGAGGGCGTAGGCCGGCGAGGAAGCTGGTGCTAACTCAGCGCGTCACTTTCTCCCACTGGTAGAGAGGGGACCACACTCTTGGCACCTGCAGGAGGAGAGACCACCCCAGATCTCTGAAAATTCTTCCCTCTGGCCCTGGGCAGGCCCTTTGGTCCCGAAAGTCATGCTCCCCGTGAACAGGGGAGTGGAATGGGGCAGGGGCAGGGGTATGGGCCTGGAAGTTGGGTAGCCCTGGGTTCCAAACCCACACACTTACAAGCTGTGACTTCAGACCCATCACCTTCTGTGCCTGGGCTTCCTTTCCTTCCAACCGTACGTGGGGGAATGGCTGGGGAGGGGCAGAAGAATTCTCATTTCTTTTTTTTGCTGTGAGTTTCTTATACTTGCCTCATAAATGTTCTTCTATCTCTGTGGCTACAGAAACCCCTCAGAACTCCCCAGGAAGAGGCCGTGCAGGGGGAGAGAGGCCTTATGGCCGATGGCAGGTGAGAGAAACGCCGAGGGTAGTGGGGGCTGGAGAGGGAGTAGTATCTCGGTAGCTTCTACAGCCAGAGGCCTCTTGCACACCTCTGGAGGTCTTTGCAGTCTTCTGAGGGCTTTACACACCTAACCCAGGGGCGGTGGCGCCCCATTTGACAATGGCGAAGCTGAGGTCTGGAGGAGTTCCTAGTCCCTGCCAGGCTTGCTCAAGGCACTCTGGCACCTTATTTTGCTCCGATACAGACCCTAGGGGGTCAGCATGACTGTACCCATTTGCTGCTGAGGTAACTGAGGCTCAGAGAGCAGTAACTGGACCACGGTCACCCAGCTCCCAGGAGATGGACCTAGGCTGAACCCTGCGGGGGATTGGATTGCAACGGCCACGCTTCTTTTACCACGAGGACAGGCCAGGAGGGCCAGCCTCTGGACTCCCAGCCCAGTGCTCTTTCCTTGGCCCACATTCCCCTTTTCTGCTCTGAGCCTTCAGGGACGCTAAGTTAGGAGCCAATGGCTCTAGGTTTGCCTTCTCGGGGGCATCCCATTGCCAGTGGGTTCCCAGGGGGCGCTGGCTTGGCTTCTTGGGAAGAGAGACTGGTGAGAAGTCCATGCCCGAGAGCTGCCCTAGGGGCAGCTGAACTCCACCTTGCTCCTTCCCCGTTTGGAAGAACCGGGTCCCATTAGCACGGTCCTGCTTCCCACGCAGGAGCCCTTCCACATGGCAAGTGCTGTCAGGCTGGGTAGGGCCCCGTATGGCGCTGTCACTTACACCCGTGCAGGAGGCCCCCGACCTGTCCGACCTGCCGGCAGAGGCTACGTGTCCCTCAGGGCCGGGAAGCCCCTTCTCCCGGGGCCCAGGTGTCCCTTCCCTCGCTGGTGCTGTGGTTCAGCGCTTTTTTCTGTGGTCCGGGAAGCGGGGGTGGACAAAGGAGTAGGCAAGGGTTAACTTAATTTTGGCTGTTATTCCTTTTTGGCCTCTGCAAGTCAGCTTAATAGGATCTCAGCTTTCCTGTTGCCTCACCAATGAAACAGAAACCAGACCACAAGGGGGTCTGGAGATGGTTAAACCGTGATGCCTCCCGGTGGGCCGCAGGGCCTCCTTGGAGATAGCGCTGGGAAATGACTGCTCCCCTGTCGCCAGGGTGAGGGAAGGGGCAGGGAAGTGGGGGGCCCCTGGCAGAGGGGAAGGCGGGCGGGTGCGGGGTCCACAGACTTCTGCTGGAGTCCCGGCTCCACCACCTTGACATTTGCGAGTCAGCCTGCCTACAGGATTCCGTGCGTAAAAAAGCGCTAAGCTTGGCACAAAATCCGCCTAACTCAATAATCGTCAGGCCTACCAAACTTCTGGTTTTTCTTTCTCCCACTCCCCTACTCCTTGGGCCTTTGCAATTCCTCTTCTTGCTTCCTGAAGCAGCCTTCCTTCTGCTCATTTCCTGGCCAGCTCCTACTTCAGGTATTAGTCCGAATGTCGCTTCCTCCAGGAAGCCCTCTGAAACTGGGCTGGGGGCCTCATGGTGCCTGAACTTCCCCTTCCAGGCTCATCCGGGGCCTTCCCCGCCTCCCTCATATGTCTCCGGTATCCGCAGGGGGCCCGGTCCAATGTGGCTCCCTCACCTTGGAGCCCTGGCAGTGGGCCCTGCTGAGGGTCTGAACCATTCACCAGCTTGGGAGGGAAAGAGGAATGGGCAGGGAGGGGGGAGGGAGAGGTCACCAGGGCTCCGACCCACTGGGGTGCCCTCTGGGAGCCACGAGCAAGGGGATTTAGCCAATCCCGAGGTCGGGACTCTCCTGCCAGGATCGTTTTGCTCTCCACAGTGGTTTTCATTATTTTTCATTTCCAGACTATTTTGGAAGCTGGCTGCCATGGGAACTGAGTCTTTGGAAAGCCCCGGCCTCTTTTCCCCTCCTGCCCCCACCCCTCCTTCCAGCTCGTTCCCTCTTAATTGGTTTTTAGTTCCCTGGCTTTCAGGCTGGTCTGTTTATTTTGATTGCAACTCCACAGAACAAATCTTTAATGAAGCAGCTTGTGGGGAGAGCCATTAGCAGCTGCCTGCCCCCAGGGAGTGGGGGAGGTGCCGGGCCAGGGCCCCAGCCTGGGTAGCCCCAGGAGGAGGCAGCGGCCAAGCGTGGGGTGGCAGTGGGCGTTTAGGGCCCAGGCTTCCTTCAGGTGCAGTCCGGATATGAGGAGACGGAGCTTGCCCTCCCCAAGCTGTCTGCAGCCTCAGCCAGGAGGACCTCATGGCCCTTCTCAACAACCCAGGGGCCTGCACAGGGCTCCCCCCGTCCTCCCAGTGGCCCTGAGAGGGTGCACTCTACAGATGAGGAGAGAGGGCTCAGGAGAATGAGAGACCCGAGTCACCTGGCCGTCATGCCTATGGCTTTTTCCCTTGGACCCCCAGTTTCTTAGAAATGGCACGCACCCTTATGCTCAATTGGCAGCCATGGTCCAGGCTAGGCTCCTCCAGACCTGGGTTTTGTGGGACAAATGCCTCCTTGATTTGTGCCTTGGTTTCCCCATCTCTATGGCTCTAGTGTAGAGCCGTCTGGGCCTTATCCTACTTAGAGGGCTGTTTCTAGGACTGGATGAGATCATGTGTGCCCAACAGCCCGCAGACAGAAAAATGTCATATAAACGTGTTGTTGCTGTTATGGGCGTAGGGTGTGGAAGAGTCCATATAGTTTCCTGAGCTGGGGCAAGCCCAGGGGAGCCCCGGGCGCTTTGACTGACCCCATCTTCAAGGAGACCTCCATGGACAGGGGTAGTTTTCCCTTTCACATTCACCCCATCCTGCCATTCATCTTAGAAGCAGAGACCCATGGGATGTTGAGGAGGGAAAGCTGCTTTAGAACTCAAGCCCAGTGCTTTCATACTGATGGAAAGAGCTCTAGGATTCTGTGGCTGAGACTCCGAGAATAATAGGTGTGGGTTCTTGCCTTCTCCCCAACCCTAACTTCAGTCCAAAGGCCTCTGTCTTTATCTGCCCTGTATCATGGGGTTTCGGTAGCAAGAAGGGCTCCCTTTCTGTACTGGTCATGGCTGGCTCTGCAAAGTATGTTCCCAGCAGATGGTGATCCCACTTTCCTTTTCAGTGACTGGTTGGAAATAGGCACTTTCGGCCAATAAGAGGTAAAGGGAAGTCTGATAGGGAAATGTGGGTGAAATTCCTTGTTCCTAAAAATGAAATACAAGAAAGATGGATTCCTGGGGCCCCTGGGTGGCTCCGTCAGTTAAGCGTCTGCCTTCGGCTTAGGTCATGATCTCTGGGTCCCGGGATCGAGCCCTGCATTGGCCTCCCTGCTAAGTGGAGAGTCTGCTTCTCCCTCTCTCTTTTCCCATCCTCCTTGTGCATGCGCCTTCTCTCTCTCTCTCTGTCTTGATCTGAATCAATCGATCAATCAATCAATAACGTCTTAAAAAAAAAAAGAAAGAAAGATGGATTCTTTTCTTTCTTGGCTGGGAGCGTGCCTGGTTGTGATGCCTCGTCCTGGGGTAGTCATCCCTGGGCCCTGCAGGAACTCAGCGTGAGGGCAAAACGAATCCATGGAGAGCTGCAGAGTATCTGATGGCGTTGGTGAGCAGCTGACCATACCGTCCCTAGAGCGGTCCTGTTTCTGGACTTTCTCAGATGATAAACTTCCTTATTGTTGAAGCAACTTGAATATGCTATTTTTGTTTTTCATTTGTTTTATCTTTTACAGCTAAATGTAAGCTAATTTGATATACTAGCTCAATTCCCCCCTTTTTAAAGCAGGGGTGACTGGGGAGTGGGGAATGACTGGGTCAAGGTCATGCCCTGAGTAGTGGCAGAGGTGGTCCTCCAGGATCCCAGAACTCTTGACTGCTGGGCTAGGGCTCCTTCCTTGGGGTCGCAGCTGGAGATCTGGTGTGCTGGGCTTGGGCCAGCTGGCATTACCTCCGGCCTGTGGAGGACCCTGCAAGCCTGAGAGAGTTGGGACCAACTGGGCGGCATAACCCGGGGGCCTCTTCAGGTGTTCCTGTGGGCAGCTTCTGAAAAGCACATAACAGATCCATGATCCATTCATGCACCAGGTTGTGGGATCACAGTCAGAGGGAGAAACTGAGGTATTCGGATAGCCACACATATCTATTAGGAATTACATTTGGCTACTTAAAATAAACCTTAAACAAGTAAGGTTTTTTTTTTTTTTCCTCACATAATAAGGAGTCTGGAGAGAGGCAGTCCGGGTTGGTACAGCTATTCAAGGGAGTCACTAAGAAACAAGGCTCCTGCTATCTTCTTGCTCTGCCATCCTTGAGTTGAAGCTTTTGTCCTCATGGTCACAAATGGCTGTGCCATTCCAGGCATCACATCTGAGTTCCAGGCCAGAAGAAGGGAGAAGGGAAAAAAGACTGGCCTGCTGAACTTATGTCTTTTCATCAAGAAAACAATACCTTTGGAGAAGCCTCACTGTAAAATTCTTTGTACACCTCATTGACCAGAAATGGATTTCATGGACATCTTTACCTAGGTTTGGGGGAGGCGAATGTTTTCAGCAGGGAATTTTGCTGCCCCAGACAAACTCCAGATTTTGTTAGAAAAGAGAAAGGGGTAAAGGGATTTTAGGAGGCAAGCAGTGGTCTTTCGTGGCCTGCCATGGATTTGCAGTCTTTACTTAGCAGGGCAACCAAGCCAGGAATAAAACTCAGAGGGTGTGAGCCCCTTTCTGAAAGCTCTGAAGTTGCTCATGCCTCAGTTTGCTGCTTCCAAGGTCTCACTCATCCCTCTCACGGATGCCAAAGTAATCTTCCCACAGCGCCTCTCCTGTCACATTACTTCCTGGCCTGAAATCTCCCTTTGCCCACACGACGTGATCCAAATTCCTTAACCTGGTATTTATGGTGTAGTTTTTGAATATAGGTGAGGTTTGTTGGGTCTGGAGCTGACGGCCAAGAAAGAATTCTTGAGACATCTTCAGTGCAAAATGGCGGCTTTATGAAAGCCCCAGGGACAGGACCGTGGGCAGAAGGAGCCGCAAGCAGCCTGGTGCTCCCGGCTCCTCTGCCGCCTGCCCGGGATTTTGAGGAGCAAATGGTTATATACTTTGGGGTTGGGGGAGGTAAAGATAAGGGAAGTTCCAGAAGGATCTTCATATGCTAAGAAGACACAGGATACCAGAGGCCATGCGATTGTCAAACCGAGGTTGTTTTTTCCTCTAGCAAGACAGTTAGGAACTTTCTGGAGGAGCCTCAAGTATTTGGCAATGGGCTGCAGGTTCTAGGGACATACAATTTTATCCCATTTCCTTCTGCCTTTGATCAGGCTGCAAACCACCCCTCTGGCCCGATTTGTCTTCTGTCCCCGGGCTCAGCTGTGTTCTTCCCCCTTTGGGCTGTGCCCCTTTCCTGGTTCTCCTGGATCATCTCCTGTCTTCTTCTGCCTGATGGAACCCCACCACCTTTAGGGTCACCTCATCCCCAAAGCTGACTCAGCTGCTCTAGACTGTCTTTTTGGTTCCTACGGGCATGATGCCTTGTGCTACTCAGATCAAACATTTGTCCTGTGCCAACCACCTCCCTGAAGGGTGAAAATGGGTCCCACCTCTTACACGTAGAAGATGCTCGATAAATACTCGCTTTCCTTCAAAACAATTCATCTTGGGCAGCCTCCCAAGTGAGGGGTTCCAGGAGTGCGTTTGGGTTGATTATTGGTGGATTTCTAAGTATAGAGTTGGGGATATGCTCACAGTTATGGTCACAGTGATTTAGAAAGTTGACAGAGTCTGAGTTCGCTTGACTTGCTGTGGCCATTTGAGAGCCAGGGATCCAATCTGTCTTGTCCACCACTGTGTCCCCAGCTCACAGCATAGTTTCTGGGTCTCAGAGGCACTGAACAAGTACTTGTTGGAAATGACAGAAGAAGGCACTTCTGAACAACTCACAATTGGATCGAATGTGCCCGCTTCCTATTCTCCCCCAGGACCTGCTCTGCAGCCTGGAAAAAGCTCTCTCGTCTCTCAGTCCTAATGGGGGAGTTGAGGAAACAAACCCTCAAGGACAAGTCGTTTAGGAGAGGCCACCCAAGATCTCTCTCTCTCCCTCCCAGCAGTTGTCCAGAGTCAGGGTTCCAAGGTTGACACTACAATGTTACCAAGAACACAGGTGCCTTCCTGTGCTTCTGCTCTCCCATCTTCCACATTCCCAAGGGTCATGCACTCTTGCTCTGGCAACTGGAGAGGCTGGGAAGTCACACAGTGGAAAGTGAAGAAGTGGGACCCATGACTTTGGAGCGAAAGGTGGCTAGCACACCTTTCTGTTTGAAGATAAAAGGATAGGGGCTTGGAGAGATGAAATGACTTGCCCAGTGCTCTGCAGTAGGTAAGCCGCGGATCTGGGGTCTGTCTGATTTTAAAGCCCTGTTACTACCAGACAATGACTCTCATGGTGCAAGAAGAAGGTGGATGCTGCAGAGTGTGCGTGAGGCTGGGTAGGTTGGTCGGACACTAGAAGCCACCATCCTAGGGACCAGCAAATATGGCATTTCCGACACAGTCCTGGATACGTAACTCTTCTCTTTGAAAATGGACCTTAATGGGTAAAGAAGGAGGGGGTGGGATGGTAAGGAGGGGCTATATACCTTTATCTTGTTTAAACTTTTATTTTTAAGTATAATATACACTCAGAATAGTGTGCAAATTACAAAGAGTACAACTCAATTAGTTTTCATAAAGAGAACACACTTGTACTCAGCACCCAGATCAAGAAGCAGAGCATTACTGGTACTTTGAAAAGTCTCTTCTTTTCTTTTCCTTTTTCTGTTTTTTTAAAGATTTTATTTATTTGACAGAGAAAGACACAGCAAGAGAGGGAACACAAGCAGGGGGAGTGGGAGAGGGAGAAGCAGGTTTCCCGTTGAGTGGGGAGCCCAATGCGGGGCTTGATCCCAGGACCCTGAGATCATGACCTGAGCCGAAGGCAGACGCTTAACGACTGAGCCACCCAGGCATCCCAGTCTCTTCTTTTCTTTTCCAGTCTTTATCTCCCTGCTGAGGATAAACACTATCTCGATCAAAACAATTTTGACTGTCTGGGTATCTCTTACAAATGAAACCATACAGTATATACTCTCGTGTATGACTTCTTTGTTCAAAACTATGTTTGAGGTTCATCCATGTGTTATGTGAGTCGTGGTTCATTCTCATTGCTGTATAGTTTTCCATTTTGTGGATATACTGCAATGTATTTCTCCATTTTTACTGATGATGGGTATTTGGGGTAACTTTTAGTTTTTAGCTTTCACAAATAGCGCTATTATGAGCATTTTCAGCATGTAGCCAATTCAGTTGGAAATATATCTGGGAAGGTATATATTTAATTTTAGCAGACACGGCTAAAGTGTTTCCGAAGTGGTTATACCAGTTTACATCCCCACCGTTATAGGAGTTCCAGTTGCTCCATATTCTTGCCAACATTTGACATTATCAGTGCTTTTCATTCAAGCTCTTCTGCCTGGTGGGTGTGTAATGGCATCTCATCACAGTTAGGTATGCATTTGCATTTCCTGCTTGATTAATACAATTGAGCACCCTTTACTATGATTATTGCTCACCCTCATGGCTTTATCTTTTAAGTTTGAGTGAGGAAGATGAGAAACGGGGAGAGGCCTCCTGAGTATAAAGGTGTGTGGGGACACTCGAGTGGCACATCTCTGTTGCTTGCAGACCAAGTAATAAGGGAGTTCTGGGAATGAGGGCTGCTGGGTCCATAGAGTCAGAGCGCCGGGAGGGGCAGTGAGATGCTGATGTGGGAAAAGGCTAGCTTTGGCTCAGGCACTTACTAGCTGACACATTTGGGGCAAGAGCCTCCGTTTCCACCTCTGTCAAGGGGAAGAAGAATAATACAGACTGGATAGTGTTGCTGTAAGGTTTAAACGAGATGAAATGTGGACAATGCCTGGCACAGGGGTACACAGAGATAAACTGTCTACATTGTCTGGCCTAATAATGACAGCCAATATTCCTCTGGAATGACTAGGGAGTGAGGACCAGAACAAGTGTCCCATCTGTTGTGGGAACAACAGCAGAATAACTTGTGGCTTATACAAGACTTCCATTTTTGCTTGGAACCATATACCAACCCTCACCTTAAAAAATTAGCTAAGTGTTTGTCCTGTTCTGATATCCTGCCCTAAGAACTTCCGAGCCTCACAGGAAGGAATAAAATAAAATGCACTCATTTCTCCTAATGCTGTTATTTAAAAGAAAGGTCAGTTTCGTGTTCTCCCATGCTTCTCTAAGTCATTAAGAGTCAGTTTTACTTTTATTATAACAGCTTTCTCTAATTGAGCTGGGGCTTTTCCACAATTTAGATGTTATTCACCTAATCTCACTTTGTCTTTTCCTGCTGTATCATGAACTTTCTTTGTCTGTAAGGGGGTAAAATGGGCATAGAGTCATCAGCAGATGATTACCAATAAGGCCATGGCCAAGACCAGCCCCAAGGACCAACAAGTTTAAGGTCTTGCTTCGCTGGTGGCCTT
The DNA here is from genome assembly GCF_023065955.2 of Ursus arctos. Taxonomy (NCBI): domain Eukaryota; kingdom Metazoa; phylum Chordata; class Mammalia; order Carnivora; family Ursidae; genus Ursus; species Ursus arctos. Next base: position 12,305,329 of record NW_026623100.1, read on the forward strand.
CAGAGGATGAACTTTATCTTGAGTTGCCTCTGAAAATGGTACAAGCTCTGTTTTTCGTCTGTCCTGATTTTGCCAACCCAGAGAGTTGACTTGAGAGACACAATCTCCAAAACCCAAGACAGAAGGTGCAGAAGCAACACATTTGACTGATTGGGACCAACTTGCATGGGGTCACCTCAGTCCAAATCTATCCTTCCACCAGACCAGTGACCCACTCTTTGTAGGATTTTCATTGTAACCCAACTTCTTATGCATATTTTATAAAATGGCACAACTCCACCAAGGATAGTCCGGAATTACAGGGGTCAGGGTGGGGAACTTTCCCCAGGACGAAAATGGCCCATCTTAATAATGGTGTCTTAGACTGGGAATTGATTAACTTTTTCTATAAAGGGCCAGATAATCAATGTTTTAGGCTCTGTGGGTCTCACAGTCTCTGTTGCAACTCTTCCACTGTGCCACTGGGCTGCAAAAGCAGTGATAGACAGTACAGAAACAAACGGGCAGGACTGTGTTCCAGGAAAAACAGTTACAAAAGAAGTCCTCGAGCCAGAATTGGCCTGTGGGCTGTAGTTCACTGAACCCTGCTCTACTGCATACCTCACCTGCCAACAGCACGATCTTGGCAAAACAGTAAAGATGGGGCATGGATGGGAATCAAGACCTCAAGGCCCATTTGAAAACCTCCGATCGAATGTTATACAATTATCCCCTGTGAAGGAATATGAATACATTTGGCTGTTTTTGTTTGTTGTCGGCTTTTTTGCATGTCTTTTTTTTTTCCAGACTTGTTGAAGCCTTTCCTTGTTGAAGAGCATTAAAACAAGCCATTGAATTTTATGTTTCTTACTGGAGTCCCAATCTACTGCTATAGTGATGAGTATCTTCATTTTACGGAGAAGATCATTAAGGGGCTCTGCAAGACATTGGTGCTTACTCACAATTTCCTCTGTCTGCATCACCCCCAACTTCAGGCAAAGTAGAAAGGATGGATGAAATTTTCAGAAACGCTCGAATTTCCCTGGCCTCAAATCCTGCCCTGGCCATACTGACAAGAAGACCAATTCCTTTGAGAACATGTCAGTTCTCTATTCATGATGGTAACAGGCCTACCCCGGCACTAGGACTTCACCTCTAATCATAGACTCTGCCCTATTAGAAGCAGTAGTAAGCACATACTGAAGGGATCCATCCAACCTGTCAGTTTTATGATTAATATCCTCCTAATCCATTCTTGTACAACCTACAACTTGGTTTTCTAGAAGAGACATCACAGAGAGGCAGCCCATGGACCATGATGGAAAAACACTTCTCTGCTATTGCTGACACCTAGTAAAGCAGTAAAACTTCAGGAGTTTGATTTTTGGATCTATGCTTCCCAATTAAAGGAACACAAATCATCCCTGGCATCTGGAAAGCCATCCCAAAGAGAAATTTCCCAGTGAAGACTCTTAAGAATCCTCCAGAAACAGAAGATCTTCAGGAGACTCTAGTCTGAGGCCTTCAAAGTAGAAGACAGCATGGTATAGACAGTTTATTCTTCCACGTCTTCGGAGGAAGGCCGTCCAGATATCTCTGGAGCCACAGGTGAACATACTCTCCTTTGTCCAGAACTCTTACTTTAATTTTTGCCTATTTCTTTCCACTTGGCAGTTTTGCAGTCATGGTTCACTGAGAGCATAGCAGCTGCTCCATAACGTAGGTCTTATTGAGGAGACGTCTTCGGTCACTGTCCTGTTTTGTGTTGTTTTTCTTCCCGAAGGAGATGTCAGGGGGTTCTCCACCTCTGTCAATTGGCACCTACACCTTCAAGACAGTCTGTACTCCACTAGGGTACTATTTTTTTTTAATGTGGAAATCAAGCCTGAACTTGTTCAAAATGTGTAGGTATTTAAGATCTCAACACCCTCCGTGAAACATATCTCACTGAAACATGCCTCCAGGAACTTACAAAATGAAACCACATAGGCTGTTCTAGAAAATTACCTGGAGAAAGTGTTCTTTCACTTTTTATGTGGAACATCTAAATGGTGATTTCTATAATGAGGGCTATACCATTGGAAAAGGATGAGAGAGATGTATTATTAATCTTAGCTGAAGTTATAAATAATCTTCCAAAGCTTTTGAGGTTTATCAGACAAATCTAAACTCTTTGGCCCCGTTGGAAATCGACAAGCAGATAGCTTTAGATTCTCTGTCCGCTAGGGAGTTATCTGTGCCGTTGCCAACATTTTGCGTTACACTTGAATTAATCTTTCCGACCAGGTACGACAAGCTCTTTTGAAGCTGAAGGAGATGGCCACCTTTCCCTCTGAGGTAAACCCAACGGACTCTGGGACATGATTTTTAACTTGAGTTCGGTAACGGAGGATCCTACCAAGTGTAAACATCACCTCACCCTGACTTTTGTGTTCGTGTGCATAGTGGCTGCCAGGTCAGGAATGTGGGTGCACAGGTACCGTCACATCATGGGACCCAACAACTCATCACTTGACAGAGGGAACAGGGAGGCCAGGTTAGTCCAGCTCCAGACTGGTGTTTCTGAGATGAGAGTTCGCCTAGAATTCTGGCAATTACATAGGGGCTGCCTTTGTGGCCTTAAGAGGGGAGGGCCGGGAGGATGAGAACCTGTGCCCAGCCCCCCTGCCCTGCCCCGTCAATTATGCAGTCCCCATCACAGCACGCGTCTGTGACTTCCCTAGCATTCGGTCCTTCACTCATCACCTTACCTCACTGGAATCGACCTTTGCCCTAAGTAACTACCCAGTCCCAGCACTGGCTCCACCTCTGATGTCTATGTTTTACTAGAACATGAAAAGCCATGGCCTCATTTCTCCCAATGAGGCATCATGTCAGGGCTGTCCGCGTGGTGTCCTCCCCCGTTGCGGCAGGTCAGGAAAACGCAGTTTGCTCATGTCAGCAAAAGTGTGTGTGTGTGTGTATGTGAGAGAGAGAGAGAGAGAGAGAGATTGTGTGTAAAAAAAGGGGACATAAACATCATATATTTTAAATAAAGTGAGTCAGAATTAAGATCATTTAAAAATGGGCTTTCTGAGAGAAACCCAATTCATTATGAACTCTAAGAACTTTATTTTTAAAATAAAAGATTGTTCTGTTTGAATATTGAAGCATCAGTGTTTCCTCTGTTTTGGAACATTAGGATTTTTAAAACTTGGATTAAAAAATATCACATAAAACGGTTCCTGGGTGGCTCAGTCTGTTAAGCGTCTGACTCTTGATTTTGGCTCATGTTATGATCTCAGGATCGTGAGATCGAGCCCGGCGTTTGGCTCCATGCTCAGCGCAGAGTCTCCTTGGGATTCTCTCTCCCTTTCCCTCAGCAACCCCCCCCCCCCACCTGCTGCCACGCTCATGCGTCTGCGTGCTCTCTCTCTCTTTCAAATAAATAAATAAAATCTTTTAAAAAATTGCATAAATTGCTCATTTACTCTTTACATAAAACATTCCCATCACCGTGGGATCAGTAGAAATGGCACCTTACAGCCCAAAGCTGGTTTCTGGGGTAGGGAGAGTAAGACCCTTCTGAGAGGCAGCAGGCCTGTTTCCCTGGGCAGACAGGCAATTCTGAGGCAGAGGGGTCACTCAGAGACATAGACCCCTCTGCCCACCTTTCCTGTGTGGAGTTGGTCTCTGTCCTCCCAGACTTGCTGACCTCTGCGTGACCCTTCCGAATCCGCATAATCCTGTAAAGGTCAACCCAGAAACCCATCACCCACGGCTCCATCACAGCCTGCAAACGTCCTGGGCTGGGCTGAGGGCAAGCTGGGGCCCTTTGAACCCATCCCCACTCCTTGCCAGTAGAGATGGTCTTTTAGGTCTGGTGTGGGGGTCCCGCAGAGGAGCTCCAGGCCAGGGAGTCAGGAGGTCCTCCTTTCCTTCCCAAGCAGGGATTGTTGAAGGCAGAGGGAGTTCATTTAGAACCGGCCTGCGCCAAGATTTGCTTCGTTCCTCTGGGGTCTCTTCTGCTTCGCAAAGGCGCTCCAGAGGGATTGCCGAACGTGGTGCGAGGGGTAACGCAAAGGGAAAGGCATATGGGGGAGATAAACCCGAGGGAATCTGAAGCTGGTTCCCAGACGGGAGAGTTGACCGGAGGGGGATCAACAGAGACAAACTTAATCCCTGTCCTCAGAGAGACCTGCCCACTGGGCTTTAGCAAAAGCCTCTGTGCTTTTTTTCTGTTCCTGGAGAATTCAGACAAAATAGCCCTGAGCCCCATGAGGCAGGGGAGCAAAAGGCCCTCCTTGAGCTGGACTGGGGCCTTCGTGGGTCTGATGAGCTCTGTGTCTGGAGTGACTGAGTGGGGCTGGCAATTGGGAACAGAGCCTAGTGTGGGAAGGAGACTTGAGTGTCTTCAGAGCTGTGGAGACTCTTAGGGATCCTCTAATTCAACCCCTTCTTTTGGGGGATGGACAATGAGCAACAGAGAGGGAGTGAGATCTGCCCAGGTCACACAGCACCTGTCACATTTCAAATGCAGAACTCCTGACTCCCAGTCTAACCCTTTTCCCAGATCCTCGGACTGAGTGGAAGTTTAGGGTTTGTTGTTCGTTCATTCATTCATTCATGGATTCGTTCATTCAGCTTTGTGCCTTGCCTTGTGTAAGATCTGTGGAAGAGTCAGAGGAAACTCACCATATTATCTTTGCACTCCAGGAACCTAAACTAGAAAGACACATGGGCACACGAAAAATTAAGTGGCGATAGAAAGCAGTACGTAGTCTCTTTTGTAATGAACCGTATGGACAGAAAGAGTTATAGGAGATCAAAGCATGAGGAATCGGTGTGCCGAGGTGAGGCCACTCTAATTCTTTTTTTTTTTTTTTTTTGAAGATTTTATTTATTTATTTGACAGATATAGAGACAGCCAGCGAGAGAGGGAACACAAGCAGGGGGAGTGGGAGAGGAAGAAGCAGGCTCATAGCAGAGGAGCCTGATGTGGGGCTCGATCCCATAACGCCGGGATCACGCCCTGAGCCGAAGGCAGACGCTTAACCGCTGTGCCACCCAGGCGCCCCCAGGCCACTCTAATTCTTAAAGAGCGACTTCTTACCCTCTACCTCTGTGACAGGCTGCCCATCTCCCCAGGCCTTGCCTCGCACAGCGTCAGAATTGCTGGGAAGGAATTGCATTGATTTGATTTGAACTGACATGGGCCTTGTTTGGGGCAGATCTGGTTCCTTGTAAGTATGGGGTGAAGGCCATGGGGCCCTCTCTGCCTGGCGCCTTGGAATTCAAGTTCTGCCTCCAGATCCTGGTGAGCTTCTGGAAGACCCAAGGGATACCAATCCAACAGCGCCAATCTCTGGATGCTTCCATGATGGCGGGGTGTCCAGCGATGGGCTTCTCCAGAGCAGAGCAGTGGGGGTAACAGGTAGGCACTTCCCAGCCACCTGCAAGGTCCTGGTGTCAAGAGGACGAGGAACATCATTCTTCCTTACTTGCCAAATAACTACTGAGCACTGGGTCTCGCACAGAGCCACGAGAGGACGAGGCAGAGCGGTTTCCCAGTTGAAAAGACGAGGAAACAGTATCTGGCAGAGAAAGAACAAGTCAGAGATAACTAATGAAATGAGCCTTGGCTCCGGGCACGGGCTGTGCCGAAGGTCAGTCACAGCTGGACTTTTCTGCCAGAATGAGCTCATCTACCCAGACTGGCCACAGAGGAACCACCGGTGATGCAGCCATCTCGTTACACAGTTTGGGACACATCTTGGGGACCTGCCTTTTGAGACTCAGCACATTTATTTATTTTTTTAAAAGATTTTATTTATTTATTTATTTATTTATTTATTTATTTATTTATTTGATGGGGGGGGGGGAGAGGGCCCAAGCAGGGGGAGTGGCAGAGGGAGAGGGAGAAGCAGGCTCCCACTGAGCAGAGAGCCTGATGTAGGACTTGATCCCAGGACCCTGAGATCACGACCTGAGCCGAATGCAGAAGTTTAACCAACTGAGCCACCCAGGCGCCCCGAGTCTCAGCACACTCCCTTGATTATCCTCAAGGGGCAAATCTCTACCGTTTGTGGATGAATAGGAATGAATCTGGAAATAATCAGAACTCACTCATAGCATAATGTAGAGAGATACTGAATCACTATGTGGTACACCTGAAACCAATGTCAGCTATAGTGGTTGTGTGTCTGCAGACTGCAAGGCTCTGTACTAGGCTCTGGGAATTAGACAAACCCCAGCCCTGTGGAGCTGGCAGCTTCTCAGGCAACACAGACACTTAGTTTAAAGACAAGTAATGACCTGGGTAGTGAGTGCATCAAAAAGGTGGGGGGGCGGGGAGTGCTTCAGTAGGTGGGAAAGAGTAGCATTCTGGGCTGAAGGAACAGCGGAAAGGATGATAATATTAGCCATCTTTTCTTGAGAACTGACTATATATCAGACACTATACGAAGTAATTTATACAGATGGATCTCATTTAATCCCCAGAACAAAGCTCTGTGGTGGGTGCCATTACTCTCCCCAAATTATAGATGGGAAAACAGGCCCAGGCAGAATGAGTAGCTTTCTCTATTGTAATTAGCAGGACTGGGATTTCAAACCCAGGCGTTCTGGTTTCAGAGCCTCCTCTGAACAGCCAAGCGAGGGAGCTTGTGTGTGCTCAAACGGGCTGGCATCGTTTGAATAAAAATAACGACAGCTCTTCTCAAGAGTATGGGGGGGAGAACTTTGCAAGTGTAAATCGGGACAATCTTAGCAAAATGATGTGGCAACGTGTGTGTAAAAGGTGTACATTCTCTTGGTCTTGGCATTTCGTCTTCTAGAACCCTATTCAAAGGAAATAATCAGGAGTGTGCATAAAGGTATACTAAGGGAAATGACTGAAATGGTCTTCAATAGGGATCAGTTAAATAAATTGTAACACAGTTATGCAACAAAATATTACACAGAGTTTAGGACGCCCGGGTGGCTCAGTCCGTTAAGTGTCTGCCTTCGGCTCAGGTCATGATCCTGGGGTTCTGGGATCAAGTCCTATGTCGGGGTGGGGGGGCTCCCTGCTGAGCAGGGAGCCTGTTTCTCCCTCTTCCTCTGCCCCTCCCCCCTGCTCATGTGCTCTCTCTCTCTCTCACAAATAAATAAAATCTTTAAAAGAATATTAGACAGAGTTTAAAAATTAAAAATTGTGTTTGTCCTTTTTGTTTAATGTCTTCAGGATGCTTTGAGGAAGTATGAGAGGAGTGTGCAAAAAGATGGAAGGGGTGGGCCCCTCTGTCCGGAGAGCAAGGAACCGTAGCTGGGACCCCCGGGTAGTTCTGGAGGGGGCAGGGAGGCCAGGCCGAGGTGAGGCCTGCACGGGGTGGGGAAGTGAGACTTGGCTTCAAGTAACAGTGACCCAGGGGAGGGGGTTCGGCCAGCCAGCGACCTGCCTGGGCCCTGGCACTGGCTCCAGGCTCTGGGTTTAAAGAGCTTTAAAAGCTTATTAAAAAAGTTCCTTAGACATCAAATGGCTCTTAAAAATCAATATTTTGATGATTTAAGTGCAAGAGAATCAGAAACATATGGATTAAATTGCCCTCAAATTATACACACTTTAAAAAAAATGTGTTGGTCTTTAGCAAGCCCCAAATATTTGAAAAACAGATAGAGATGTTTTCCTCATCTTCAGACGGCGCTCTGCTAGGTCAGCTTGAGGAGTCCAAAGAGGAGGTAAGTGGGAGTGGGGCCGGGCTCAGAGGCGGACATAAGGAAACGTCTCGAGCTGGAGTCTTCTCCTGTAGGCAGGGCTGTGCGGGGGTTGGGGCGGTGGACTGCGTGTGTGTGTGTGCCTGTGTGTATGTGTGTCCGTGCATGCGTGTGTGCATAGGCGTGTAAGGGGGAACACAGGTGCACATCCTCTTCTGGGGCTGGCTGGAACCTCCCGAGCCCACTTCCCACAGCCAACCTCGTCCCTCTGTGTCCTGGGCACATGTATTTGAGGGTCTCGGACTGCACTCAACCCAAGGTGTGGGGGGAAGGTCCTTTGGTTCATCCTTCCTCGGCCTGCAGCCTGGGCCCTCCTGCGGGGGATGCAGCACTGCCCATTTCCTGGAAGGTTCGAGCTGGGATGGACACAGGCATCACCCAGCCCAGATGTGATCAAAATTTTCTCAGCTGTGGGCTTGTTCTGCAAACGATATCTTAGGAATGAAGCCCTGTGTACCTGGTAAGACCAGGAGCTCCTATGGCCGTGCTTCTCCCCCAGAGAATGCCTGGGGCTCTGAAAGCAGAGTTTGGAAACCACACGTGTCATCCCAAACTCTCATTTTACACCCATGGAAGCGGGGGCCCAATGCAGTCGGACCGGCGCCCCAGCAAGGCCAGAGGAAGAGCCGTCGCACACATCAGTTCAGCTCATCCCAGGCCAAGGCGATGCACGTTTGCCGCACCCAACCCTTCTGCGGCCCTCACGGAGTCCTGCGTGGGGTGGTGGGTGGCACAGCCCCAGGGGCCTCAGCTGCACAGATGGCTCTGGCTGTGCTCAGTCCCACCTCTGGGAGAAGGCAACTGGGCTGGGCGCAGGCAGCTCCCGCTCTTGAACTCTGCCGATGGAGCCTTGAGGCGACGGGCCGTACCTGGAGGCCTGGGCTGAGGACAGGGTAGGGAGAGGATGGGGGCCAGCTGCTTCCCCGCCTCCAGCACCTCCAGCCTGTGTTTAGGGTTAGGCCCTGCCGGAGCCGGCCCCCAACCTCTCCCCCACAACGTTGTCTGAGGCAGAGTCTGGGTTCGCTGCGTGTAGGGCGGGGTGAGAGATCAGTGCCTTGGAAGGGATGGCTGTGACTCAGCGGGCCCCTAGGGGCCTCCCTTGGGCACCCCACCTGCTTGGCTAGACCCATTTCTGGGCTGGGAATTGACTCCCCCCGCCCCATGCCTCCATTTCTCTCTCTCCAGGGAACGTGCTGGGTCCCAGGCCTTGTGTCACCTCTGAAGGATGAAGGGCTAGGTCTCTGTTTCAGCCCCAAGAACAGCTTGGGGATCCCTGGCCTTTCTCTGGGGTCCTCACTGGCCCATTGGGCAGGCTCTGTTGTCTGCCTCCTGTACCTCTTCACCCCCACCTGTGGCCTCCAAGGAGGCTTATTAGTTATCACAATGATTTGCACTTCAATGGGCAGGTCTCGTTGGCCAGAATCGAGCTGGGGACACTCCTCCCACCACATATACAGAGGGGCAGGAGCGGCAGTATCAGAAACAGGAAGCAGGGCAAGATGGATGGGGTGGGCAAGGGTCCCACTGGGCCATCTGCTGCCATCAGAGGTTGGCAGGGCACAGGTCCCTGGGACAGAGTGGACCACTAGTGGCCAGCCACTGGCAATGTTGCTGTCATTTAGAGAGCTGAAGGAGAAAAACTGGCATATCTGCTGGTCTTATATATTCTTCACAGCCCTGTCCTCTGGGCCTTCTTCAGGGAGAACCTGGGCCAGAGTGCGGGGACCAGGTAAATGTGGGGATGCCTGGAGTCTGGGTACAGGGAGGGAGTAGGGAGTGAGCTGGGGTCCAAAGGGCTCACCTGACCTCAGGGGAAGGGGCCGAGGGCTGGTGACGGATTCCTGAGGACCACGGTCACCTTGGCTGGGAAGAGCTGGCATGCAGCCCACAAAAGGCAAAGCGGAAAATGAGAAGGGAAGTAAAGCTCTCTCTTCAACACCACAGAAAGGAAAGGGAGTGGAAAATGACGCCCAGCTCAAGGTTCCTATTTCCAGATGTGCTTTTCCCTGTCATCCCAGTGTTCAGCTGAAGACGCCACGCGGAAAGGAACAAGAGACTGAAGATCCAGCACCCTGGGTTGGACCAGGCAGGCCCTGGGCTAACAGTACCCTGGCAGGGCACTGCCCCCCCACAGCATCTGGCCGCTATGTCAGGTTGGGCTGGGTCTGTCCCCAGCCAGAACCCAGGGAGACCGTTCTAAGCATCTAGCCCTTGCACCCAGGACTCCCTGTGGGCGGCTGGGCCTTGGCCAGGCCTGGACTAGGGAGATTCCTCTCTGGAACCTGGGCCTCATCTTGTCTCTGCACCTTCGTTTCCCCACCCGAGGCCCTCTATCCATCCTAGTCTGCCACCCTCCCCCAGCCTTCCCCCAGCCAGCTCTCTCACACAAAGGATGGGCGGGAAGACAGGAAGTGGGTCTGGAAGGACACTGAGATCTGATCTGGCCCAGAGGTAGGGGCAGCTGTCTTTGGTCCTCTTTTCTTACTTGGCTCGATTTCCTTGCCTCATCCTGTGCCTCTGTACATTGATGTCTGGGTTCAGAAAGTTCCAGGGGCGCCTGGTGGCTCAATTGGTTAAGTGTCTGCCTTTGGCTCAGGTCACGATCCCAGGGTCCTGGGATCGAGCCCTGCATCGAGCTCCTTGCTCAGTGGGGAGTCTGCTTCTCCCTCTGCCCCTCCCCCCTGCTCATACTCTCTCTCAGTCTCTTGCTCTCTAGTTCTCTCTCTCTCAGATAAATAAATAAAATCTTTAAAAAAAGAAAGAAAGAAAGCTCCAGAGCTCCAGGCCAGCACCTCCCCCCATTCCCCCAAGACCCAGTCCCTAGTGGCCAACCAGACATGGGGCCAAGGCCAATACATCATCCTCGTCCCTGGATTTATTGCCTGCTCCCTCCAGTCAGCTGAGCAGACTAGAATCCTGGGGCTCACCCTTGACAACCCCTTTGCCCTTGTCCCCTCATGTCAGTTCATCCTAAGCCTCTCCCTCTCCTTCCTAAATATCTCTCACATCTGTCCCCTCACCTCTATTCCTGCCCCCAAGTCCAGGCCACTGGTGTTTACCTGGCCGGTGGCCATAGGCTCTCAGCCTCTCAGTCTTGCTTCCTCCCGGCATAGCCACATGCTCCACGTGTCCAGTAGAGCGAGCTGTCTAAAATGCAAAATGCGCATGTCTTCCCCCTCTTAGAAGAACTGGTGGGCTCCCCATGGCCTACCCAGTGAAGCCCTGGTTTCTTGGGCTAGCAGACCTTGCCCTTGGTGACCTGGCCCATTCCTCTCCAGCAACTTCTCCGGCTTCTCCCTGCCCCAACCTTCTGATCCAGACTTAGGCAACTGCTCCCATGTCCCAGGCCCACCAGGCACTCCCTTACCTCTGTGTCTTCGCAGATGCTGTTTCCAGTGTCTGGTATGCCCGACCTGGTCAGCCCCTCTCTCAGCCCACACCTGACCTCCTTATGATGTTGTCTCTGACCTCTCCAGCCCCGCTGTGGCTCCTGGGGCATCTGAACACCACTCAGCAATAATGGTCTTTGGTAGTCTGAAAATTCTGGGCGCTCTGAGGGCAGGCACGTGTCTCAGAATCCAGCTTGGCCCCTGGTAAAAGTCCACGGACCAGAGGAGTGAATGAGCATGTCCAAATGGAATGCAATGGCCAGCCCCTGTGCGGCCGTCCCTCTGGGAGAGGCCCCATGGGGTACAGGCCTCTGGAACACTCTATGCACCAGGTCCTTGCAGAAGCAACATGCAGCTGAGCTGTGGAATTGAATTTTTTTTTTTTCTTTTTTACGCTTAGGCTGTTTTAGACGCAACGCAGGTGTGGGGTGGAGAGGCTCTGTGTGTCCTGCTCGCCTCCATCCTTGAGGGGCTTGGGGCGGAGGAGAGCAACACAGATCTGAGCGGGGGCCTAGGAGGAGATCTGGCTCCACCTCCCTGACCTTCATAACCACTCGTTTCTGTGCTCACTCCACAAATATTTATTGAGTACCTACTGTGTGCTTGGCACTATCCCAGGTGCTGGGATATACACAGTAAATAAAATAGCCTCAAAGCCCTTCCCGCCAGGAGTCAACAGTCTGGTAAGGAAGACAGACCTCAAAGAAACACATTTGAAATTGGCATATTTCCCAGGGGGAAGGGACCAGAGAGGTGATAAGATGCAGGCTACTTCAGACATGGAGTCAGACAGGCCCTCTCAGAGGGGCGAGGTTTGAGCTGAAACCTCAAAGATGGAAATAATCTTTTTTTAAAAAAAAAAAAAAGGTGGGGGAGGCGCCTGGGTGGCTCAGGCAGTTAAGCGTGTGACTGGCTCAGGTCATGATTCCGGGGTCCTGAGATCGAGCCCCACATCAGGCTCCCTGCTCAGCGGGGAGTCTTCTTGTTACCCCCCAACACACACACACACTGGCTCGTGCTCTCTCTCACGCACTCCCTCTCTCAAATAAATGAATCTTTAAAAAAAACAAAGATAGAAATGAGCTGGTGACTCAGAGAGCTGAGGAGAGAGATCTAGGGAGGAAGCAGCCCATGCAATGGCCTGAGTGAGGCCCTGAATCCTTCTCCAAGCCTCGGTTTCCCTCTTTGCGGTGGGAAGCCTGCCTCCTCGCAGGGCTTTGGTGGGAATCAAAGGAGAAGGATGTGTTCAGACAGACTCAGAGGCCATTTGACTCTGTTCCTGTGTTTCAGGCAAGATGGCTGCCCCCTCCTGTTTTTCCTCAGGAAGTCCCCACCACCTTCACTCTCCTCAAAAAGTATATCACCCTGGCAGGGTCTCCTTCAGCCTTATGGGCCACCTTACATCTCAGTATGAATAGGGTAATCAGAATCTATCAGGAGACCGGATTTTCGTAGATGGAGGAGAGTGCTAGGATTTGAGACAAAAGTGGGTAGAAGACATCACAGAGGGAGGGGTCCAAGAGGAGACGAGGGCTTCCTGACAACGAATCCCTCAAGGATAAGCCCAGTGCCTGGCATGGCGTTCGGAACAGAGCGGGAACTCCGTCCAGGTTTGCTGAGTGAATCAACAAATGTCCAACCTCATCGGCAGATTGGAGCCTTCAGGGTAACGAGTTCTCCGGGCTGCATTTCCTACCCCATTCTCCTTGCTTTCTTCAATTCTTCTTTCCAGCCTCCCCTGCTTGTCTTGCAGGCTTTGGGGGGTATGAATGTTCTCCCTTTCCCAGTGGACATTTGGCAGAGCCAGTGGGACCGTGTGTGCGTGTGTGGGGGCATGCGGGCTGTGAAGGGGCTGGAGACAAAGGCCCCGGAGTGAGATTCAGGGCACAGCTGAACTGCCCTGAACTTTCCTTTTTGTTTTCAAGGAAACGAATAATCCAAGAACCACCCACGGGCCTGGCGGCCCTGCTAAGCAGGGCTGGAATGTGCTGCCTTTCCCGTTAGTAATTGTTTTTTCTGGTTAGCCTGTAACCCTTCCCCTGCCATTCCCCTGTCGCTGGGGAGAGGCCCTCCCTTCGGGGCATCAGCAGAGCTGGGACGGACACCTCCCCAAGGTTTCCCCACACTTTCCCACCCGACTCCCGCAGGGCGTGGCCAGTGGGCTTCAGGATCTGACCTTGGCATTGCATCACAGACCATCTGGCTGCGCTGTGATTCTTCACCCCACTCGGCTGTCTGCCTCTGCTCTCGCAAGAGGCCCTGGGGGCTGCCAAGGACTCAGGGACCCCAGAAGGGAGCCTGGTCTGGCATGGGTCCTGTGGGCCTTTGTTAGGGTGTCTGTGTCTGATTGTCGCTGCGTCTGTGATTGCGAATGGGTGTCAGCATGAGCCTGGGTAGGAATGTGAGTTTGGGGAGACGGCTGTGGTCTGGGACACTGAGGACCCGTTTGTGGCCTCCGTGTGTGTGCGTGTGTGTGTGTGTGTGTGTGCACAAACACGTGGGCATACGCACGCTCAAGTGTGTCCTGGGAG